>NC_081296.1:10000000-10307181 GCF_030435805.1 Mustela lutreola
GATCCTGGGGTCCTGGGATCGAGCCCCGAATTGGGCTCTCTGCTCGGCAGGGAGTCTGCTTCCCTTCCTCTCTCTCTGCCTGCCTCTCTGCCTACTTGTGATCTCTGTCAAATAAATAAATAGAATTAAAAAAAAAAGAAAAGCAAAACTGGCTTAAAACATTTACAGTGAGTGTGTTCTTAGGCACACAGTATAGTGTTCTCTTAAAAAAAAAAAAAGAAATGCAGATTCTCAGGGCCCACCCCACCCCACCTGAGAGTCTCTGGGGGTCGGCCCGGCAATCTGGGTTTTAACCAGCCCTCCAGGTGGTTTTTTTATGCACAGTGAAGTTTGAGAGCCAACTCCGTGGGAAGCCCCCGCTCGGGACTCATGCCGGCTGCTCCCATCACATCACCCGGACCTCTGGAGAGCCAGGGTTCTAGACGTGGCTCCGACTCCGCTTCGGGCCTCTGCCCTGGGTTTGCTGCGCATACCCCGGGCAGAGGAGGCACAAGTGGTCTTGGCTGGTGCTTCTCCCACACCCCCACAGCAGCCACGGGGTTGGGGGAAGCTCTGAATAATGAATGAGGCGGAGAGGGGTGCTGGCTTTTTCCGTTCCTCGCTCAGTGGAGCGCCTTCCCTGTGGGTGAGGTGTGCAGTCATCTCCCACCCCAGGAGCAATCTTCCCTGGGTGAGAACAGGCCTCGCCCCCACCCTTCCTCCCTCACCCACGGGAGGCTGCGAGAGCTGGCTGGGGGAGGCTGCGAGCCATGCCTGAGAGCTGACTCCCGAGGAAGGGGCTGCGAGGCGCCCCGTGACAAAGCAACCAGGGCCTTCCCCTCTTTTTTCCCAGCCAGTATGTGTTGAGCATCTCTTCCAGGTAAGTGCTGAGTGGTTAGAATGGCTTACCCTTTGCAACAGCCCGGGGAGAATGGCATGGTCATCTCTGTTTCTTAGAGAAGCCCGAGGCTCAGAGAGGTTCAAACACTTGCCCAAAGTCAACAGCTAGTCTGTCTGATTCCAAAGCCCCTGCATGTAGCGGAAACCCCATACTCCTCCTCCGCAAAGTCCGGGGGCGGGGGGCTGGCACTGGCCCCCTCTTTGGAACCCCAGGACAGCGGGGGGGGGGCGGGGTGGAGCATGGACCCGCAGGGGTGTGAACAGCTGCTAGTGCCCAGGAAATCTCTCTTCAAAGCAGAAATCCCTGAGCCGGTGATTCAAAACTGAAGGATGCTTAATTGCATGTTAATCTTACAAAGGAAACTTCAGACGTGATTCCCTTAATATCAGCTCGTGTTGAAACCCTCACCCCTGTTCCTTCTCCCTTGTTTCCTCCTACCCTGCCTTGCTCGCTCCCAGCTAAGAAGAGCCGGGGCCGGGTACCACCAAGGGTGCTTCCTGACTCCAACTGCCGGCCTGGGTGGAGCCGCAGGGGCGAGCGCAGGCCCGCTTGAGGTTGGCGGGCTGGGAGGAGCTGCCCAGCCCATCTGTGTATAAGAAGAGTGACATTGTCTAGAATGAGGGCACTTTTTGGCCCCTGGCCCGCGATGGTTGGAATGTGACTCCTCCCTGGGACCTCAGAAATCCCAGGAGAGTTCATCTTTCCTTCTCCGGCACCTCCTGTGTCCCCACTGCCTGGTTCTAGCCCTCATACTGTCCTGCTCAGCCCTCTGTCTCATTTCCCGGATGCTCCTGCGCACAGGTTGTCCCTGGGTCTGACTCTTCCCATTCGTCCCATGGCCTCTTATTTCCCTTCGGAGCGTCTGTGTTATCTTCCAAGGTTGCCTTCTGCCCTTGGGTGGGGAGATGGAGATCAAGGGGGTGAGCAGGGTGTGAAGAGGTGTAACAATCCAGCCATCTGAGTGACTCCAGGAGCCCTAGGGGGAGGAGGTGACCATTCAGCCTTTGCTTTTCCCTCTGTGGCCAGTAGGTGGAGCTAGATGCTAGCCGAGGCCCAGCTGGGGGTTTGGCGATGCAAACCGCCTCCTTCCCGTGCAGGACCATTCTGCTTGCTAAGTAGCCCTTCTGGGTGGGGTGCAGGGCACTGTCACCTGCGGGCTGATTCAGGACCCAGGAAAGGCTAGAAGAATATACTCGACCCCGTGGCCCTTATGGGCTGGTCTTCCCTGTAAGGAGCTGGGAGTGAGTTGGAGACGCCTCACCCTTTCCTCCCGAAGGAGATTAGCACAACTGGGGACAGGGCCTTGCTCAAATATCACCTCCTCTAAGCAGGGGCAAGCCCTCTGTCTCCTGGGGGCTCCAAGCAAGCCGCTGGGGCACTCCACATGTGCTGAAAATGAGCTGTTTCTGCTGCTCCCTCCCAGGGTCGGCTGTCATCTCCCGCAGGTCAGTCTCTCATCACGTCTGTTTCTGCAGCGCCCGCCTGGGGCCTGGCACCCAGCCCGTGCTCAGGGTACACCGGTGCATGGTGCTGGAGTGAACGAGTCTGCACAGGGACTGAATCGCCTTTCCCCTCGGTGAGCTTTAAAAACACCTCTGTCTAAGGGCTTTTAGGGATGGCCCGATGAATGAATGGATGAACGTTTGTGGAAAGAAGGCCTTGAAGCCCAGTCTGGCAGCCAATTCCTAGCTCAGCTTCACACGTGTAGGCTGAAGAGGCTTCACTTCCCTCCAGCTGATGGACATTTACTGATGCCTCCAATGGGATGGGTCCATCTCTCTAAGCAAAGAGCCCTCCCCGCATCCGCGAAGAGGGACGACACGCAGCCCGGGCACTGGGGCTCTTGGACTTCAGTCTTAGCTCCTGGGTGTGCTGGGCTGGGGGGAGATGCTGGACTTTGGGGCCGACCAGGAAATGGACAGGGGGGTCCTGCCTTAGGGGGCGGCTCCACTGGGCAGGGGCTGGGTTAGTGGGCTTAGTTCAAGTGACCAAACCACGGAGGGGAGAGATGTTATGAAGGCAGGGAAGCAATGAGGCAAACAGCTGAAGAGACCCGTTGGACCTTTGCTTCTCAAACAAGAGCTATTTGTCTCTAGCTTAGCCTCAAACTCTGCAGAACGGGCTGGTTTATTGAAGATTTGGACAAAGTAGGCCACACCAGCTCGTGGCTGACATGAAGGTGGGGCGGGGGGGGGTGGTTTCTGGGAACCTGAAGATCTGGACAGACAAGAACGGGGGGTCAGATCAACAAGGTGTGGTATCGTAAGGATAAAAGCAAAGTTCTACCCCCAAATCCAGCTGGCTGAAGGAGGCATGGCTTCAGAGTCGCCCACATGAAGACGTTCGTGCTTCTAACTGGTACGAGTCAGCAGTGGGCTGGGAGCGCCTTGTCAGTGCCGGGTCTGTGCTGGCGGAGAACGTTCAGAGTAAGGCTCCAAGCTCTGGTCTGCTCTGGTTGACCACTCTTGGAATATTCCGTCAGTTCTAGGGAACTTTCTATGTGATTCTTTAAAAACCCTCACCCTCATTCCTTCTCCCTTCGTCACTTGCCAACTTTCTTACCCACCCCCGTGAAGACAAGCCAGAGTGGTCTTCCGAAAGATGCGATGCACTGAAACAGATACCAAGGGCAGCGGGAACAGGACACTCAAAACCAGCTCATGTGGGAAGCCACGGAAGAAGCTGGAGTTCTTCACTACGGGGAGAACAGGCCTGGGGAGCAGGAGGCTGAGGGTGAGCACGTCTGCCTGGGCCAAGATGACCCCCTGCGCAGACAGGACAAGTGGCCCCTCAGGACGGGGCAGCTCTCTGGAGGATGGTGAGCTCAGGGCAGGGTTGAGTTTAAAGCCCCCGCATTTCCTTCTGGGCCTCAGAGACTGAGAGCAAGTCTCTCTCTTTCCCTCTGCAACCCGGGGCTTCCTTGGGGGCCACTTAGCCATAACCTGAAGCAGCAGGAAGGGTCAGTGGCCTCATAGCCCTGCCCCTCCTGCTGGCCCCAAGCTATTGGCTGTGCCCAGCGGATTGGCTGAGCCTGGAACCGCTCATTGCGCTGAATTCCCATGGGTCTCTGGGTGAGAGGGAGGGCCAGCAGCCGAGTTCACATGTTGGGGAGGGTGGGGGGGGGGTCTGAGAGGTAGGACAGCGCAGATAGGAAGGCTTCTGCTCTTCCCCTTCTGCTCCCTTCCCAGGGAGGAGCCAGGGTTCAAGTCCTAGCTCTATGAACTGGGGCAAGTTGGGAGAGCGCTCTGAGCGTCAGCATGGGTACTGGTGGGTGGAGGCAGGTACCCCTGCATGGGCCGTTCCTAGAAGCCTGCGCTCTCCCTCCCATAGTCTGTGTAGTGTGAAGCGCCTCCCCCACCCCTCTACCGAAGATGCTGGGTCTTGGCTTTACCACATCCACTTGGCTGGAGTTAGGGCAAGTGACTTTGCTGGTTGCCCTCATGGAGGGGTTCCTGGGACGAAGGGCTTTCAGTGCTAAAACCTGAGAAGAGCCCTGGGCAAAGCAGGACAAGTTGGTTCCCTGAGAGCTGGAGCCTGTACCCAGCCCTCTCTTCCCTGCCGCCTGGTCAGCCCTGCAGTCAGCTTTCAAGCAGGGACTTGCTGACCGACAGCTTGGGGCAGATGCTAAGGACTGATGCTCTGTCGCTGTGTTCACCACTGCTTGAAATCTCCCCAGAGCCCAGGAGTTGAGGGCAGCATCCCATGCTGTCTGGCTCTGCCCTCCTCTTTCTCATCTGGCAACCATTTATTTTGCCTTGGAATGTCTAATGAATCTTGAAATGAACTTGGCTTTGCCCCTCTGTTCATCCCACATCGGGAACAGGGACCTCGGACTGTCTGCGGCTCAGGAGGGGAGAGGCAGGGGTGGGAAGGGCTACACACCGAGGCCGGGCTGGCAGGGCCATCAGCAAACACTGGGGCCACGTGGCCTAGGTGCCTGGGTCTGGTTCTCGCAAAGCCCCATTCTTCTGGGATGGGCAGTGTTGACGTTGGGCTTAGTGCATGACTTTCCTTGGAGCAAGGAAATCGTTGTGGTCGCTGGTTTCAGTTCTCAGATATTTTGACTTCCTTTCAAGTTGTCCCGGAGGCCCTGCGGGAATGTGAGACCAGTTTCCCAAGGATCAGGGGCTCTCCCATCACTGAGGCTCCGTGGACAGAAGCATACTTTCCGGCATCACACAGAGCTGGGCAGCCGACTTGGCCCCACCTGCCTCGAGCTTAACACTCTGTCCGAAGACCCCACTCCTCCGTTTGCAGGTTTTGTCCGGGGGACTCCGAGAAAGGTTCTGCTGGGACAGGAGGTGGGGGAAAGGAAGGAAGGGAGCGTTATCTTCTGACCAAATTTTCTAGTGGAGTTCAGTGTGTATTAGACCAGCACAGGGGCTGGGCTCTGTGCAAATGCCTTAGCTCTGGTTTCAAGGCACCTGGAGTCCAAGGAAGGAGGCGGAAATACTCACGGCCACCTCTGAGCCGGGGGAGGCTCCGATCGATGCTGTGATCGACACTAGTCTGCACACTCCGCACCTACAAGGGCAGAGAGGTTAGTAGGAGAACTTGGGGAGGCTGGTTAAGGAGGTGGCTGTCAGGGGCTTTTGAAGCCAGCTGGGATTTGGACAGGCAGAGGCTGTGTGGCTCCAGGAGCAAAAGGGCAGAGATGGGTATGGGTTGGACAAGGTGCGGTGTGAGTGATCTGGAGACCAGATGTGGGGGACTGGGGCAGTCTGATGGCCCAGGGAGCCTGGAAGGGAACTTGGGCCAGATCCTGGGAAGTGCTGGATGCTGGGCGGGCAGTGGGGATCTACAGAAGGGTTTAAAGCAGGAGATCACAGGAGCGAGCCAGAAAATCAGCCCTCTTTTGACAAAATGTCAGCCCCCTGTACCTTCCACCCCTGCTGTCTTTTCCTTTTCATTCCTTAATGAGGAGCTGGACCAGCCTTTCCCACAGCCTTGTCCTCGCTTCCGGTGCCTGGAGGAGGGAGGTCTTGGCTTTCGGGCCGTACCACACTCCCGAGCCGGAGCGGCCGAGGCTGAGGTGGCGGCCAGGGCTGTTCTCTAGTCTGTCCCGCACAGAACCCGTTTCTCCAGAGCCATGGAGCAGGAAGTTCAACCTGGCACCTCCCATCGGGCGCAGACAGGTCTCCTGAGCCGCACCTCCCGCACCTCCCGCAGCATCTCTCTGCTCCCCTTTCTTCCCAGGGCTTTTCCCTCAGCCTCGCTCTCCTTGGAAGTGCTTCCCCCTCGTCCTGCCTACAGAGCCCCGTCCACCTCTCCCTCCTTCCGCTGGATCCCACTGCTCTCTAGTGGCCTAGCAAGTGGCCTCTCAGGTCAGCTAGACGCAAGTCGGCCCCCAGTGTCCTCACTGCGTAACTTCCGGCCTCTGCGTATGTAGCTTTTCACCCACAAAGATGAATCGAGAGGCTCCCCTGGAGGTCAGGAGGGCTCTGCCTTCTTCCTCTTCTCCCTTCCTTCCCCTCCCTGCCCAGGCTGGCTCTTCGCCCTTCCGGGAGGCGGGCTGCTTTGGCTGGGGAGCCAGTGGGGGCCTCCACGTGGCACGGGGCTCCTTGCTGGGCTTCTCGGTGCCTTTTAAATTACCTCCCTGTCTCCCTTACAGGATAACAAGGGCATAAATCAGGAGCTGTCAGCGTTCATTTCCATCCTTGGGCGGACAGTGTCCTGTCCTAGCAAGGCTCCAGGCCTATCTGTGGAGGACCGGCTCCCTGGGGCAGGGGGGATGGCCGGCTGGGGCTGAGCAGGCCCGCTTAGGTCCGAACTGCATGAGGAAGAGCCAGGCTGCGCTGTGGTCCCCGTAAGTCTCCGTCCCCGGGCCCACATCAGTCCTGGGTTGGAAACCATAAGCTATCGGACAGATGGGGACTAGAGCCTTCTCCCCAGAGTGTAGAGCAGCCAGGTTGACACTTAGGCTTGCCAGGGGCTGTCTTTGCCAGAAATAAAAGAGGGAGGGTCTTCTACCAGGAGCCTTAGGGAAAGAAACCCCAACAACTGCACCTGTTCCTTTTCTTCTCCTTCTAGGGGCTGGGAGGACACCAGAAGCAGGGCTAGCTCCACTAGAGCCAGCAAAGGTAACTTCCCTCGGGACTGGTCCCGTGGAACTTCAGGGTTTGGCCGGACAGCCCCCACCTCACCCAGGCAGGCGCCAGCGGTCATGGGCGTCCCAGTTGGGAGGAATTTCTGCCATGCCCAGTTTCACCTGCCCATTTCACACAGAAGGGGAAGGAGACCGGGGTGGACCCAGACTTGGTTACAGGGTCTTATTCCTGAAGCAGGTGGCAAAGTGTGCAGAACTGGAGCCCGCCAGACCTGAATGCAAACAAGTGAAAGCTGGCTCTCCCCGATTGACAGGAGCCTCTCCCTCAAAAGGTCCTGCTGTGTGCTTATGTCATGGGGACAGTCAGCTCCTTTCCTTGGCTGGGCTGGCAGAACTTGAGCTGCGTGAGACCAGAGACCAAGTCTGGCTTCTCCACAATCTTGCCCAGCCCCCTGCTGGCCCTAGGGACAGTCTCTGGGATGCTCCTGGGTTTTCATTTTCATTCTCACTAGATCCCTTAGGGGTGAAGGATGCTGGGAGTGAGGGGATAGTCCTTTCCTGCCACACTTCAGCCCAGTCAGCTGGAGAGAAACAGGAGGCCTTTCTGCCCACTGGCCCCCAGCACGGAGTCAGCAAATTGGTCATCCTTAGGAAAGGTCAGCGGAATCAGCCCCCCTGCAAGAAACGTGCTTGGTATTTTTAGAAGCTTTTCAAGCCTGCAGAGCCTGACCTCAGCAGGAGGCTCTCAGAGCCTCTGCCCATACAACCCCAGCGCAGGCTGGTGCAGCTCCAGCCCAGCCCAGTTCCAGCCCAGCCCCAGCCCAGTACTGGCCCTGCCCAGTCCCAGCTCAGCCCGGCCCTAGCTCAGCCCCAGACTAACCCTGCCCCAGCTCAGTCCAGCCCTAGCTCAGCCCAGCCCTAGCTCAGCCCAGTCCCAGGCCAGCCCCAGCCCAGTCCAGCACAGCCCCACTGCTATAATCACCCAGGAAGCCCAGGGGGGTAAGTCAGGGCTCTTTAGACTGTATAATATGAGCTTGAAATCCCGTCCACGTCACCGCCCCAAATCTACCATGTGACCTCGAGAAAGTCACATTATTTCCATCTGTATAATGGAGAGGTCATCATATTTATTTGCAAATCCATTTTGGAAAAGAGACAGGATGAATAAGAATCCAATAAACAGCAGAAAGTGCTGTACTCCACTGAATTCTGGGAGATTATTGTAAGGCCCGAGTGAGTTTGTGTCGGAAAATTTTGTGTTCCTTGGAGAAAGATGTTTGGAGAGATGATGTCATAAAAATCTGTCATAAAATGCTGTTGTGCTAAAAAGGTAGCTTTACGTTTGGAGAGAGAGGCGTGGGTTCCCGGGGAGGGGGGGTGGTGATGGTAGGGGGGGTGGGCAGCGGGGGTTTGGGGCATGAGGTCCTGGGATCTCCAGCCAGAATCTGGATGGGGTGTTTGTGCCTGGAAGAAAATATACTTCTAATGAAAGCCTCTGGCTCCGCTCCTGAGTAGCCATGTGGCCCCGGGGACAGGATGGTCATCTTGGGCCCAATTTTTCTACCTATAAAACGGCAAGGATGGGGGATGAGGGTTTGGACGGTATGCGTGCTTCTTAAAGTGGTAGGTTTCCATGGAAGTTGTTATGTCAAAACCCCAGGGGGCTTTGAGGGCAGGGGACAAACATGGCAGGCATCTTCCAGGAGCGCGCACCCTACGTCACGAAGACACCTTCAAACACTGGTTTGCACCAGAACGTACACGGGCAGATTGTGCCAGAGGAGGACACGTACACATGCACTTTAGAAATATAACCTGAGACGTTAGAGGACTTTTATGCCTGCTTCAGCTTTTCCACCACCTCCCCCGCCCCAGGGGACAGGGTTCCTTCCCCTCTGTGCTTGGGGTTCCAGTTGGAGCCGTCTGAGGAATGCGGGTCTCGGGGCTCTCCTGGGTTTATTGGAGTGTTAGCAGGTGATGATTGTCCAGTGCGCTGCGTTATTGTTATTTATTTTGGGGGGCCTGTGTGAGGGCAGGTGGGACTCGTGATAAGTGGACTTTATGGAAAGGCACTTAAAAGCTTCTTCCTTCTTTCTGAAGTCCCAGGACTGGAAAGTTCCTGTGGACTGTAAAGTTGAAGGGCAAGTGAACTTGCTCCCTTGGCCAGCAGGGGGCGAAGGGAGAGAAAAGTGGGAGTCAGGAAGTGGGTTGGTATTTAAAATGTTCTATTCCGTAATCTTTGTTATCAGAGGTAACAGATTACAGGCGTGGCTTCCAACTCAATCTGGCACAAGGCAATGAAGATGGCCCCCCAACCCTCCCTCCTTATTAAGGAGCTGCACCTGCTCCCCACTCCGCCCCGGCAGATTCTGAGTGCATGCTCACCTGCCACTCCCCCACGCTCCCCCACGCTCACCTGCACAGCCCAGCCCCACGCTCCTGCCCGCCCCTCCAGGCCCCATCTCTCTGTCACTGCCACAGCCCTCCCAGGCTCTGAGCACACACTTGTTCACCTCGTGTAAGATCAAAAATAAATTCTCTCTGGAACCTGTTCAAAGGCTAATGTGCATCCTCTCTTAATTATTGATTTGTTTATTACAGAGGCTTGGGTAGGACATTCAATGTAGCCGCTGTGCCAAGGGCCTACCTCTAGAACTCCTACCCTTCAGCGGGAGAAGGGTAGGCAGCTTGCTTTAGGCAGGGGACAGTTGGCTATTCAGTTGGCTATATGCACGGGACAGGTTGTAGACTCATCGTGCTCCCCAACAAAGCCCGGACTAGCCCAGTGGTCACAACGGAGTCTTCCCTCTCTCCTTTGCTTCCCTATTCCAAGCAGAACCCCCTGGCAGAGGGCTGCTGGGATGCAGGAGGGCGGGGTTGTCCCCCTCCCCTGCGGAGGTGACAGCGTCCTCTCTCCTTCCTGCCTCACTATGGGGCACTTTCACCCGGAAGTGGTTCTGTGCAGTGGGTGCAGTGGTTGGCCTTGAACACCCGCCTTGTACCGCATACAGCGGGGTGACCTTGGACAAGTGATCTGACCTCTCTCGTTGTTTGGTCTTCTGTGAAGAGAGCACATTTGTGAGGGCTCAGGGAAATCGTCCCTGAAAGGAGCATAGAAACGCGATCAGCAAGGAAGTCAACAGATGGGGCTTGCAAAGTTTATCATTCCCATTGTCGTCGTCATCATCCTGCTCGTCTTCATCCCTGGGACCCTAGGATCCTAGAGACGGCCTGCTGTGGGCCTTACAGTATGTGGGTGCCGCCTGGAAGGCCCCTGCTCCCTGTAAGCACTGTGGGGACCCCGAGTGCCCGGCACGGCCATTAACACTGCAAGAAAGGGGACAGATCCTGCAGACGTCTTGCCCAGCCCTGGGTGGGGGGAGCACAGAGCTTGTTGCTGGGAGCACAGTCCCCAGGGGACACTGGGTGAGGGTCACAGCCATCGATCCACAGGGGCATCCATCCAAGAGGGGGCTCCCTCTCTTGGAGTCCTGAGGATAGCTCTAGAATCTGACATGAGGAAGAGGGCATCCGAGTGTCTTTCCTTTTGAGGGTCATTTGACTTCTACCAGTTGGAGGAAGCCATAGTCTGTCTCCAGGCTAGGTCTCTGGGACCCCCCTCCCCACACCACACCATCACCCCAGAGCTCTGGGGGTCTGGCTTGGGCTCTGGCCAGGGCTCAACAGGGCTAGTTTGTAGCTCCCCCCACCTTCATTCCCTGTCCCCCTCCATTCCAGAACTCCCTGGGCTAGGCTTTTGTTCCCTCGGTTCCCAGGCAGTGCAGCTGGTGCTGTGGGCTGGGGAGGGGGTGGAGGACGGCAGAAAGCCTGTGGGAAGGAGCTGTCTCTTCATTCCAAAGGCGAGCATGGCTCCTCATGGCCCCTCCCCCTGACATAATGCTTCCCCCAAGTCCCACACTGGTGTCTCAGCAAATACGACATTTTTTTTTTTTTTTTTTGTGGTTTTCCACTTGCTCTTGATACCTACTTAAATGTGTGTGTGTGTGTGTGTGTGTGTGTGTGTGTGTGTGTGTGTGTTTCCCAGTGATCCTTAGCGTCAGAGGGAACCGGAGCCGATTTGGTCATTTCTTGCTTTGGTCCCAGGTATGTTGACAGTCTCTTCCTCTCTGAGCCTGAGGACTTTGGGGCATCACCTCACTAGCCTTCTGAGCTCCTGGAGATCTGTGTTGCTTTAAGAAATAGAAACCAGGATGGTTTCCAGCAAGCAGGGAGGGCAGCATTTGTGAGTACCCTAATGTGGGGGCTGAGCCATCTGGTAAAGGGTGGGGCCCCTGAGGAAGAATATGGAGAAAAGGAAGGGACAGGATACAGCTACTATAGGCCAACCCCCCCCCCCCCCCCCGTCAGGTGCACCGTGCACATTTTATAATCGCAGTTCCAAAACTACATCGCAAGGGAAATATCCACGAGAAATATCCCAGAGCATGTTTTTTCAGGTGGGGAGGATGAGGTTCAGCAAGGTGACAGGATGTGCCCAGGTGTCCAGCCAGTAGGGTGCTGGAGCTGAGATCCGAACCCGAATTGCCTGAAACTAACACTCAGGCTTCCACTGCCTCTCCGAAGAAAGAATGTCATGAGAGGTGTGGACAGAAGCTGTTGCCTTGGCATTGCCTTCACTCTGAGATCATCTGGTGGTTGATAATGGCAGGCAGGTAACGCGTGAATTGCTGATGGAATGTGCAAAGGTCCTGGTGTCCACTGCCTGGTTAGCAGGAGCCAGTGGCTGTCATCTATGCTATGTTCACCATCCACAAAATGATTTTTACATATAACGTCTTCTTTGACCCTTGGAATTCCTGGTCCCCCATGTGGCACAGGAGGAAGTGGAGGATCAGAGAAGTCAAGTAGCATGCCCAAGGTGACCCAGCCCCACAGGTTGTTGACCCTCAATAAACAAAATAGTTCAGAGCTGAATTGGAAAGCCAGCATTTGAGCCACGGCGGGTAAGAGTGTGATACAGGTTGTTTTGCTGAGAAGCAGGAGGAAAAAAGAGCGCTGCGGAAGGCAGGCAAGGTGGAGCAGGAGCCGGGCAGCTGAACAGGTGGCTGAAAAGGACGACAGGATGTAGTCAGGGCCCCAGGAGGTGAGGAGCGGGGTTGCCTTTCTATAGGACAGAGGCCACAGTGATGGGGCTGCTGGGCCCCAGCTCAGTGTGAAGAGCCCGTGAGAGCCCCGGTGGTCTGGCATCGCCTTGGAAAGTGCTGCTCCTGAACTTCTCCTGACTTTGGAGCTGAAATTAGGAGCTACTAATCTTTCTGTTCTCAAAGCCCCTTGATAATTGCCCCGCCAAGGGCAAGTTTATAGCGGCAAGTGTGACTCTGGGGTGCGGAGGAGGTAATCGGCTCAGGGCACCCCACTTCTGCCCCAGACTTCTCTTAGGGACTCACATGGGGTTTCAGGCAGCAAAAGGGTACATTAAATCACCTCTAAAATGTGTGATATCCAATCTTGTGTTGACACAGAGCTGGGCCCTGGGGACAACGGAGAGAACAGCAGGGGTAGAGGTCCTGGCCCTCTTAAGTGCTTTATGGACTGATGCTGAATGCTTATTTGCCATGTGTAGAATAGTTTCAAAGTGCAGGGGTTTGCCATATATACATACATATATATATATATGTATGTATATATGGCATCTGTTATGTTTTCAGTATTGTTAAAGGGGCTGGCAAATTAGTACATAAAATGAACAAGGTCTTTGTCCTCAGGAAACTTTCATTTTCAAAGCTGGCTAACAGGAAGAACATCCCTTTGGGAATCAGAAAGTCACCTAGATGGCTCTGCCCCACCTCATCAATTTCATTTCCCTCTGGCTGCCCCTGGTCTGGAAACAGGTGAATGGCGGGCTATGGTACAGAGTATTGTGGGAAGCCCACCTGGGAAGGGGCAGGAGGGAGGTGTCTATGCTGAAGGGTGAGTGTGAGGGTGCTGTCTTCCCAGGCTACCCATGCTCAAAGACTCTACTGGTGTCTTCTGGGGGCTCGCTCCTCTGACTCCCCAGAAGCCCGGTGGTGATTCCTACCACCTAGATTTCATTCTTTGTCTCCAGCTGTGTGTCCTCGACCCTGTTCTCTGCAGAAGCTGCAGTGGACCAGGCCGGGAACCCAAGGTGAGGCAGGACTAGGGACAGAATGGTGCTGAATTCCAGCCTGGCCAGTGGTGGTGAGTCAGCAGGGCTTACCCGCTGGGCAGACGAAAGCTAGCTGCCCCCAGCCCCCAAGGGAGCAACAAGCTGGCAAAGGAACCAGGGAGAGCCCATGGGGTTGCTTCTCAGTGCCCAGAGTCTTGGTCCCCAGGCACCCAGGCAAACAAGCTTCCCTGGCTGCTGGCGACTCTGGGGTCTTGAAGTGCAGCTGAGAACATCCGTGGGTGAGCCCCAACATCTTGGCCCCACACAGTAATTTGCTGGGGTGGGGGTGCTGCTTCCTGTGTGTGGGAGGTGACTTTTAGGGTGACGGTATGTTTGGCTGTTGCTGGATAACTGGTCCTGGTGCTTCCCAGTGAAGCCAGAAAGCCTTCTGGGTACCTCAAAAGCAGAATAACGGAGCTAACACACACACCCAGTGCTTACTGAGCATCAGGCACTGTTTGAGTGCCTCACTGTGTTATGTCACAGCCACCCGGTGAGTTAGACCCCGTTGAACCCCTGTTTTGCAGATGGGGAAACTGAGGCACAGAGCATTGAGTGCCTGACCTGCGTTCAGATGCTATTGGGTGGTGAATTCATCTCCGTGGGTCTATTAGATGAAACCATATTTAGTCCTCTTAGAGTTGCCTGCTTTCTTGTACCTGAGGTCTCAGCACCTGCAGCCTGCATGATTTGGAGACATACTTTACAAGGGCCACTGACAATCCATTACCAGTGACCAGAGCGGGGGAAGGAGTGAGAAAATGGAGGATACTGTGCTCTGGGAAGAGATGAGAGGTGGTCAGCCTTCTGACTGGCTTGTAGAAAAGAGATTAGCCTTTTCCATGGGGTTCAAGGTAGTAGCACTAGTACCAAGGATGGATGCTTCAGGGAGATTGGTTTCCTTATTTCCAGCGGAAGGCTATCCAAGGAGTAAAGCTGTTTGCAGACAGATCAGAAGCCTTGGGTGGTGTGAGCCTCCTGTCCCTGGAGGTGTTCAAGCAGGGATAGACTGGGCATGTGGGGATGACATGGAGGGGATTTGTGCATCAAATGGGGTTGTGGGTCTTTGGGCTTGAGAGCCTTTTCCAGCCCAGAGAGTCTGTGAATCTATCATTCAGGATAAGGCATCACTGGTGAGGAACCCCAGGTCCCCTCCGGATACTCCCACCAGGGCAGCACAGGAGAATCTAGGTATCCCTCCGAAAATCGGTAACGGACAGGAGTGAGAGGCAAGGGGCTCTGTCCTCCCTGGCAGGTAGCTCCTACCTCCTGGCAGGTGCATGCCCAAGATCTTGGGACTTAAGTCAGGATCCTGAGCTGGAACTTTCTGCCCTTAGATTTTGCTGCTTCCTTTGACACCTTGGCCTTGATTGTGCCTCTTCATAGGTGGGCTTTCCCTCTCCATGTATGGTCACAACTTCCTCCTTGGCTCCTGGTCTCCTGGATACCCATTCCCAGCCTGCAGCCATGCCTTTCCCTGCTCACATCTTGAGTTCAGGCCACCCCGGAAACAGACTTCTCTCTCTTACACAAGTCAAGTCTGCCAGCTCTGGTAGCTCTTTGCAACAGCAGGTTCTTTGGGGGCACAGTTTTCCCTCTGTCTCCTCTCCACTCCCTGGGTCGCCTTCCTGTCCACGCTTCCTTCCACAGCTCAGAGTTGGGGCCGGAGGTCTCACTTCTGCTCAGACTAGAATGTTGGGCTGAACAACTCCTGGATTTAGGCTGGCACCATAGCAGTAGACCCTGGTGGGTGCATCCCAAGTGCCTGGGGTCTGGCCTGCTCCTATAACATGGCCAGTAACGTGGCCCCTCCTTAAGAGTGTGGGTTCATTGGAAAAGCCGATGTGGCTGGGTTAGAAAGACAGACCTATGAGCAGCACTCCCGCAGAGGTCTGAAGAGGGGGCAGGCGCTGGGGGGATGGCTCCTGGTCTGCTGCTTATCCTCGTATTTTCCCGAGTCCCCACTCCCTTCCTCCTAGATGGCGAGGAATTCTGGCTTTGGGGATACCTTTTAACCCAGCAGTCAAGGAGATGTCTCAGGTGCTCACATAGCTGTGGTATGTCTTCGGGATAGGATGTGTTCCGCGTCTCTGGGTTGCAGGAAAGGTGGAACCACTGTGCTCTGGGAGACAGCCTCTGCTCCGGCCTGTCTGGGGGGGCACCGCATCCAAATCTTGGGTTTCTTCCTTCTCTAGACCCTTGGTACCAGAAGGCAGCTGCCCAGCTGTAAAGAGTGTCTAAAGCTTTCCTTTCTGCTCGAAACACTTTGCCCACTCCTATCTCTGATGAGCAGGGGCTACATGGCTAAGTTTCTTCATTTCTAAAGCTGTAGCTGGCAGCAAGACATGGAAGGGATTAACCGTGCTGGCTGGATGCTGGCTGGTCCTGGTCTCTCTAAGACCCCGTGATGGCCGCAGACTGGGAATCATTATGTGTCAGGCATTAATCCTTGTCAATCGGGACATTCCTACCGAGGACACAGGACGCCCCAAATGCCCTGGACCCCTATTGACCAAGAGGAGGGCGTCTACAGTGGACACTTTCTCCTGCTTCCTCTACCAAATTTGGCCTATCTTTGGGGTTAAGAAGTACTGAAGCAAGAGTGCAATTTTCTGGGTAGGGTGAGCCCCTTGTTGAGCTTCTAGGGAAACTTTGCAAATCTGTTTTTAACAAGGTGCCTGCACAGACATACCCGCTCTTCACCCCACCCCCTCCCCCGACTGAATAATATTCTGAGAATCCCCCCACCGGCCCCCCTTCTCTTCTAAGTCTCTCCAGCCCAGGTGCATCTAGAATGGGAGAATGTTCAAGCTACTAGCTTCGAACATTCTTCCCATTCTAGATGAACCTGGGCTGGAGTGACTTAGAAGAGCAGGGGGGCCGGTGGCGGGATTATCAGATATTCTTACAGTCGGGGGAGGGGCATGGGATGCTTCGGGCAAACAAGCCTCCAGGTGACGTGGGTGCCCGTGGTCAGAGGGCCTCACTTTGGAGAGCGAGGACCAGCCTCGTCATCCCACAGACAGAAGAGCTGAGGCCCAGAGGCTTACGTGATTTGCCTACGGTCAGAACTAGAACTCTGTTCTCTCCACTCCTAATCTAGGATCTGCTTTGAAAAGGACCTCCTTCCTTTAGAGCTGTCTCTTCCCGCCCAGAGTCCCAGCATAAACGTAACATCCCGTTTTAATCCCGTTTTACTGTTGGGATGACAGGCTTCTTGTCCCATCAGGCCCCCCTTGCTTCACCGTATGCATTTTTATAATCTCCAAAGGGATTTTTCAAGTTTTTTTTTTTTTTTTTTTTTTTTAATTGTTCTGACTTACGGACACCTCCCCTTCTCGGCTGGAAATGTTAAAAACCATGTCTCTCTCTCCCCGCACAAGTGGGCTGGGCATCATTTGGATACAACTATTTTAGTCCCAGGCTGGAGAACTGCTGGGCCCAATCCATTTGGCATTCCCTGCTTTTTGGAATCTGCCCCTGGAGTGGTCTGAGAAAGGTTCTCTACATGTCTCTGCTGCCACTTGCCACCTCCTTCAAGAGGCCAACCTTGGCCTCTGCCTCAGTCTCCCAGCCTCTCAAATAGGCATTTTTTGGGTCACTCTCAGAGGGCACTTTAAGGACAGGGGGGCGTCCAGTGGACTAAGGGTATCTGGGTTGTCCTGGGGCCCAAAGGAACTGCTTTGCCCCACTAGAGAGGTCTCCACTCTCTGTCCCCTCCTGCTGGTGGGAGGGCAAAATGCCAGTCTGGCTACCAGGCCATAATGGCAACAGGGGGGTAAAAGTCCCCCTGGAGGCCCAGGGAAGGCAGAGAACATAAGGGGAAGTGGGGAAAACTGCCTTTTATAGTCATGTTCCTCTGTTTCTCCCTTCTTTTTTTCTTCCAAGTTTACTCAGCGACAGTGCCACTCGAAGGCGCCTGGTCTGTCTGTGGTTACGCCTGGGGTGGGCGGGTGGCCTCCGCATACCCCTTCCCCCATCTTGCCTGCAAGTTGCATGACCTGCTCGGAATCCATAGGGGGGCGGGGGAGAAGCCTTTCAGATGCTGGATGCAGTTGAATTCGGCGCATTTGCTTCCTAGCCTGCTCTCATCCAAGATCGGGGAGGAGAGCCCTGCTTTCTTCTGCGTGTGAATGCCGTAGTGTGTCTGCCTGCTCCGACTTCCCTAACCCTTTCTTTTCCTTTCCGACAGCGAATGCTCTGGTTTTCTCAGCAAACAGCTCACACTTGGCATTTTGACGTTTTATTAAAAAAAAAACAAAAAAAACAAAAAAAAACCAAAACCCAAACCTTACCAAAGCAAAAAGCGGGGGACCCTTCTCTTCTCCCGACGGGATCTGAGCTCGCGTCGAAGGCTGCACCTGCTTTACGCCCCTACCAGGAAGGGGTGCTTATGTGGGAGGGAGGGAGGTTCTGCGCCCCCGAATCCGGAGAAAGCAGCCCGCCCGCCCCCTCACCGGGCAGCCAGAGCAGCGCACCCGAGAGCCGAGCCCAAGAAGCCGGTCTCTGACGGTGCTGGCCTGCTTGCCAAAAAATGCCCCTTGCATCTCAATTTCCCGGCCGTTTCTCTCTTGCACGCGCCGCTCGCCACCTCGGCTCCCCAGCGCAGCCCTTTGGGCGCTGATTCTGTCCTTCCCCGCTCCCTGCCTGCCCGAGGCTGGACGCAAAGCCCACCGCCAAGAAGGCGCAGGGGGTGTGGGGGCACCAACCCGGGCGTGCCCCGCAGTCCCCTCCCGGCCGAGCCCAGCTCCCCGACTCTCGGTTACGGAAATGAGTGTCATTTAGACGGAGTGCCGCGCGTCCGCGGCTCCCGTCCCCGGCTCCGGGAGCCTCTCTGCGGTTTCCGTGCGCTCCCGCAGCCCCCGCCGCCGTCTTCGAGCCTGTGCCCCCCACCCAGGCTCGGGAGCACTCCCCCGGTCACCTCGGCCGCGTCCATTTCACTTCCTCTCGCGGTCCGGATTGCAGCAAAACACCGGGCAGCGCGAGGGCCAAAAAGTGGAAAGGAGAGCGCCTTTCGGTGTCGCGCAGCCAGCTCGCCAACTCCCCCTCCCCAGCCCAGACCCTCTCAATCCCAACTGCAACTTTTTCCCTTCCGTCTCGGTTTCCCCTTGGCTGCGGCGAGCGGGCGCCGGGCTCCGGGCCGCGAGGCGTGGAGCGGGCGGGCGGGCGGCCTCGCGGCTGCGGGTGGCGGTGCGGGCGAGAGCCGCGAGCCGGCGAGTGGGTGGGTGGGTGGGGAGGGAGGAGGGAGAGGACGGGCGGGGAGGGAGTGGGGTGTGGGGAAGGGGAGGGGGAGAGGGAGGGAGGGGGGAGATTCCGCTCTCCTGCCGCTCCCAGCCGGGGCGGGGGGCGGGGGGAGGAGGCCGCGAGGAGGGAGGGGAGGAGGGAGGGGAGGAGGGAGGGGGAGAGAGGGAGGGAGCCGAGGAAGACGCTCCGATAACCCGTGCGTTTCGTAAGGCTCCGAGCACTTGTACATTTCTGCAGGCGCGCGGCGAGCCATTCGCGGCGGCTGCTGCAGCTCCGACTGCATCTTCCTCCTCCTCCTTCCCCCGGGCTCCGGGTGTGTGTATGTGTGAGTGAGTGAGTGTGTGTGCGTGCGTGAGTGTGTGTGTGTGCTTTGCAGGTGTGTCCGTTTTAATTCTGCCCAGTAGGTGGGACTTGGTGACTTTAGCACCATATTTTCCTTTTCCCTTTTTTTTTTTTTCTTTTTCTTTTTTGCCTCCCCACCGTCTGTTGCAACCCTGCAAAGTCTCGGAGTCGGAGAGCGCGGCTCGCTTCCCGAGCCTCCGGACCCGGCGAGCCGGCGAGCGCCGAGCCGGCCACCATGCCAGGCAAACCGCGCCACTAGGCGCTCCCCGCGGCTCCCACCCGGCGGCGGCGGCGGCGGCGGCGGCGGCGGCGGCAGCGGCGGCGGCGGCGGCGGCGGCCGCGATGGTTTCAGACGCTGAAGGATTTTGCATCTGATCGCACGGCGTTTCAAAGGCAGAGGCCCCCCCTCCCCCTTCCCCCCTCCCTCGCCGTCTTTGTTTCCTTCCCCCCCAGCTCTCCCCACTCCCCCCACCCCACCCCCCTCTCCTCTCCTCCTCCTCTTTTTTAGAAGCCGCGATCGGAGATGGATGTCTCTCTTTGCCCAGCCAAGTGTAGTTTCTGGCGGATTTTCTTGCTGGGAAGCGTCTGGCTGGACTATGTGGGCTCCGTGCTGGCTTGCCCTGCAAATTGTGTCTGCAGCAAGACTGAGATCAATTGCCGGCGGCCGGACGATGGGAACCTCTTCCCCCTCCTGGAGGGGCAGGATTCAGGGAACAGCAATGGGAACGCCAGCATCAACATCACGGACATCTCAAGGAATATCACTTCCATGTAAGTCGGGCGGCCGCTCCCCAGCCCGCCTCCCCTCTCGCTCCGCGGCTCGCTCTCGCCCGCCCGCGGCCGGGAGCCGGCCCTCCGCCCGCCCGCCCCGGCTCGCCGCCGCCCGCCGCCCGCCGGGCGCGCGTCAGGCTCGCCGTGGCTCGGGAGATGCTCTCGGGCCGCGTAGTCCAGGTGATCCGGCCCTAGCAAGCGGGGGCCGGCGCCGCGTGGGTGCCTCTCCCCGCAGGGGACCCCCGCCGGCCCCGGGCGTGCGCGGCCCCGCTCCCGCCCCCGCCCCCACCCGCCGGGGCTCGTCGCGAGGGTGCGAGTCGGGTTTTTGCCCCCCACTAAATAGCAACAGTTTGGCCACGCTCAAGTGGAATAAAGTAGACGAGGTTCGATCCCCGGCGGCGGCGGCGGCGGCGGCGGCGGCGGCAGTGACAGCGGCGGCGCTGGGCCGGGAGGGAAGGTGACAGGGATTGCTGGAGATCCAGCCGAGATCGTTAACTATTTCCTTTTGGAAACAGCGAAACACGCTGACAAGTAAACAAGTTGGGAGCTGGCTGCTCGCTGGGAGACTTTGGACATGTCGAGGCCGTCATGGACGCCTACCTCTTCCCTTTCTCTCTCGCCCGCCCTCTCCAACCCCATTTTGGGCATTTCCGAGACACCCCCCCCCCCCCCCCCCCCGCCTTTCCTACCCTCATCTGCATCTGGGCGCCTACAGATCCCGTCCTTGTGAGCTCTGATAACTGCGCCGGTAATTCCGAGTCAGCATGGAGAAGGGAGCTGAGGGGGCTTGCGGGGTTTGGGGATGAGGCTTAGATGGTCTTGCAGATCCGTCTTTTTCTTTTTCTTCTTCTTTATTTTTTTTGGACAATCCAACTCTGACTGCCGTTTGCTGGGTTCTGCCCCGTCTGAGTGAGACCTGTGGTGGCCTGCATTCCCTCCCTCCCCTTGGCTAAGGATGGGGGATAGAACCGAGGCACACGGGAAAGAAGAGCTCAGCCAGGATCCGGGGAGGCTGCCCATCTTTCCTAACACTGACCTCAGGGCCGGGTGACCCGCCCCCCTACGGCCCTCCCCCCCATTCTGTCAGCCAGAGAAGGGTGTGGACCCTGCCGGGGTTGTTCAGGGGATAGCTCTTTTGTCCCCCTGCCAAGGTCCACACCCCTTGGGAACCCTCAAAATGGGTAGGATGCCGAGAGAGAGGGGTTTGCCCTGAAGTCCTGGCTGGGGTCTGAAGGAGGCATCTGGGCAGACACAAGCCCTTTCGAAGCTGCCATTGGCGCTGTCTCCCAGGCAGCAGCCCTCCCTCTCCCTCAGAATGGGGCAGCCAGGCTGGGAGGAATTGCAGTTCTGCTCTCGAAAGCCCGCCAGCCCTGTTGGCTTCGTGGAGAGAGCGCTAGCATCCTTGCAGCTAACAGTTGGAGGAAGTGTACAGCCCCGGAGATGTCTCTGACTCCTGGCCCTGGAGACCAGCTTGACCCATATCTGGGCTCTGCCATTCACCTCCTCACCACCTGCAGCCGGTGGGCCTGGGATGAACAGAGGAACAGCTGAGGGGGCAGCCAGAGGTTGGCAGGGGTAGACTGGCCGGACCCAAGCCTGCCTCTCTGGGCCCTGCAGGCCACAGCATTCCAGCGCCCCTGAGGATGGCTGGGGGGAGGGTCTGGAGTGTTATCGGCAGGGAAACTCTGGCTTGGGAGTGCATTTGGCTGTGTGTGTGTGTGGGGGGGGGGTGAGTTGGGGGACGGGGAGGGGAGAGAGCTTAGCAGTGGGTCCAGGGGCTCCTGAGCTGGATCTGGGGATATCCAGGGGGACTGGGGTGGGGGGGTGCTAAAGGTTTGAGAACAGATCCCTGGTGTGGGTCTCTGGGAGCTGGTGAGCCTCATTCTGGCCGTTCTCTGCTCCCAGGATGCGTGCATCTGTGGGAAGCCAGTGGGAGGCAGGGATGGCCACAATCACGTAGGCTCTCTGTAGCCAGGCAGCGGTCGCTCCTCTGAAGATGATGCTTGGGGAAGCAGTTTGAAGGGGGGAGTTGGGCTGCTCTTCCCAGGCCTAGGGTCCAAGATGGAGGTGTTGAAAGGTGGGTGACCGGAGGGGATGGTGTGGTCTCTTGTCCCCTTTGCCTTTGGAGGACCCCAGTGGGACAAATGGGAGAATGGTGAGCAGGGACTGGATTGGGAGACTGTGTGTTTCGGGTCACAGGCTCTTTGGCAAGCAGGCAGGACTCCTTTCCTTACGTCCACCCCGACACCTAAGAGCTGGGGAACTGGATTCCCACAGGAGCTGCGTGGATTGGCAGGTGGGGGAGGAGGGTCAGAGGTCATGGGTCTGATGACCTTTCCTCACCCCGTCTTCTCCCCAGTGCCCTCTTAGATCTTTCGCTGGTATTGACAGAGCTTCGGGAAGAGCCCACTCTTTGGCCTGAGGCAGAGGACTGTGGAGGGAGGGAAATCAGGCTCGTTGTGGGAAGTAGCTGTCACCCATTCCTCTGTCACTCGAGGGATTGGAGGCTCAGGGTGGCAGAATAACTTCTGTCAAGGCACATAGCCCCAGTGGTGAGCCAGGCTTAGGTCTCAGGCTATCCAACACCAAGGCCCCGGCCGCCGCTCTGCCGGATGCCTGTGGAAACAGGCGGAGAGGAGGACCTGGAGGACAGGCAGGAGGAGGAGGGCGACGGAGGAGGCCTGACCTCAGCACGACCTGGGAAGGGGGCTTGAGCTGCAACCCAGACTTTGCAGGAGGAAAGTGTGTTCCCTCCGAGAGAGGGAGTTTGGGGGTCCTCCAGCCTTCCATCAGCCTGAAGCTCTTGCTGGTGTGTGCCTAAGGGTACAGCTTGGGCTGACTCTTGGGATGGAGCTGGGATGAAGCTGTGTTTCCATCAGGCCTCTCTCCGGGAACCTGGAGGGGGTGTCCTTGGGGACTGGCCTCCAAAGACACACCCTCTTGTCTGTGGAGCTCTAGGGCCCTGACACCCCTCCCTGGGTGCTTAACTGATCATGCCTGACTTTGAAGATGGACAAGAGAGTCCCTGTTATCTTTCTCTCAGAGGCGTGTGTGGAGCACCTCTTGGGTCCCCATCGGAGGCTGGCTGAGGGCGCCCGTGATCGGAGAGGGGGCTGCCCCACCAGTCACAGGAGGGAATCAGCTGCAAGGCATCAGAGCAGAAATGTGGGTCTCAACCCCTCCCCTCCCAAAGGGCTCTGCTTCTGGGCCTCTTTCTGTTCAGGAAGCCAGCTCCTCGGCCATGGGAGCTCCTGGCCCACAGTAACCTCAACCTAGAAGGGGCCGCGCATTGCCGCGCCCAGCCAGGCTCTGTCGTCACAAAGGCAGAGGGTGGAGGCTGGGAGTTGGATCCTCTGTCTAGGTCAAGCCTTCCTGATGCTAGGTCACAATGGTGCGTCTTTGACCGTCAGAAGATCAAGGGAGAGGAGATGGCTCATGGGACCCAATGTTCCTGGGGTTGGCTACCCAGATACCCTTTGAGCTCTTGGCTGGGACTCTGAGCCTCCAGCGGGGTCTCTGTGGGAGCCCCCACAGGATCCCTGGTGTTTGCAACTCTCTGGTCCCTTTAGGTCCCCATCTTCCCTGCAGGCCCTTGCCTCTGCTGGGTGAAGGATCATTTTGGGTTCTGGCTGCTGTATCAGTTCCTTGATTTTCAGCCTTTCTAAGGATCAAGGGGAGGCCAGCCTTGACAATTACCCATGGGACCTGGGATGCAGGCAACGGTGTGAGCCAGGCCCCAGGGGAGCTCAGCCAGGCATAGAGCCTAGGTCTGAGAGAGGTGGTCTGAGCTGGGACTCCTTTGTGGTAAGATTTGGAAGGGAGACTGGTTGCAGCTCTGGGGAATGAGGTACTTCCGGGATGGAAGCTGGGACCCCGGGGCTCCAGAGGCCCTGGGATTTTGCCTGGAGGCCAGGCCCTCCTTGGCTCCAGAGTCCTCAGCTCCCACAAGCCCAGGTCAGTCTTGCTAGGCACACGCTGGGGCCCAGGGCATCATCTCTGCAGCTCCAGGGTAGCTGGAGCTATGGCAGCTTTGGGTAAAAGCAGCGCAGCCTGGCCCTTGCTTTGGGAGTGCTGGGGTGCCGGTCCCTGGAGGGCTGGTCCTGGAGTCTGGGAGGTGGTGCAGGGTCCTGTAAAGGGCCGACCAGCCTCCTGCCCGGCTGCCGTGAAGAAGGGCGGTTCTCATGCCCGCTCCCTTGGGATGCTCTGTCCTTGCCCTGCCCGTCCCTGTCTGCTGCCTCCTCCTCTTCTCTGACTGTAAGGGTCCTTAGCCCAGCTGGCTCTTGGGTGGGGGTGTGGGTGGGCTGTGCCCTTCCCTCAGAATGATCTTTGCCAGGATTGTGGCATCTCCGCTGCCACTGGACCCCATCCTGGGATCACAGACACTGGCTCTGGCCTCACTTGGAGGCCTCCCATTGACTGCAGGGAGCGTAGGAAGAGAGAAAGGGATGACACACATGGGTCCCTCCCCTGGCTCTGCCCCTAACCCGTTGTGAGCTGTAGGAGGGGTCTGTAGCCTTTTTGAGCTTGTAAATTCAACTATGAATTGAGTCCCTTCAAGCTTGGACTGATGCCACCCCAGGGCGCAGGGAGCACCCCATGGAGTCTCTGTGAGGTCCCTTCTAAGGGCACCAGCTTTAGGATTGGTGCTGACTCTTGCGATGCCACCAGGAAGAGGACTGGGTGCTCCCTCTCGGCCAGTGGCCACTGGCCGGTTTTCCCTTCGTTCCTTCCCACCTCCACTGAACTCTGGGTCACCTAGAAAGTGCCACATAGTTTGGAGTCAACGGCCCAGACCAAATGTCACACTTAGGGATGCCCCTCACAGCCTGGACATCTAGCTTCATGCGGCTCTCCGTTCTCTACCCTGCACTGAAGGCAGGGAGGCGACGGCCCTCTGCAAAGCTTCCATGTGTTGCTCCAGCAGGGACCTCCACTGAATGGGAGAAGAACATGCTAGAACTTCCATTTCAAGTTGTTGTCTAGAAGAGGGACTGCTTAGCATACGGCTGGAAGATACACCAGCATGTAACTTAATAAACAGAGGAGTGTTCAGGGCTTGCAAGATAACATTTTTATTGATCATCATAAAGGCTTGATGCTCTCTTGTGATTGGAAGGGCCCGAGTTTGGGAGGGAGATGGGTGGATGGTAGGAGAGGTGACCCTGAAGACTGGCTCCCCCTCTTGGATCTGTTCCAGGGAGTAGGGGTTGATGGATGCAGGGGGGAGTAGGGAAAGGAGAGAAGGAACCAGGCGGAGTAGTGGAGGGACTCTCAGCCCGGGACCAGGATTCCTAAGGCCCCCTAGTCCCTGAGGGCTTTTTGTTTCTGTCTAGCAAACTCTTTACCTTCTGAACACCCCAGCATTTCTTTCATGCCTCCCAGGTTACAGACATTGGGTATGTTTTTGCCCCAACTGCTGAAGTGATAGGCAGGGATGATTTGTCCCATGTTACCGATGAACAAAATAAAGAAAAAGGTTGAGTTGTGTGTCTCCCAAAGGGAAAGCTTTAGAAGAGCCTTGTGTCTCCTTCCGAGCCGCTCCTCTCATGGCTCTCGTGGGTCTGTGGACTCTTCTCTCTGGCTGTGGTCCTGTGGCTAGATACTCCATGGCGTCATTTTCATCCAGAAAGTTCTCTTTATCCCAGGGGCAGCATTATGGGATGGTTCATCTGGGAGGAGCTGGAGGACGGCTGAGAGTCCTGGCAGTTGGGTCTAAGCACGGCCTGAGTGGAGGCCTCGCTTGACCCCCGCAGAGCTGGTGGTGGCTGAGGCATCTAGTCAAGTCACCTATCTATCATCCATCCCCAGAGCCCAGCTGCCTCCGCTTGGGGAAACACACTCCAGGGGACCAGCCGTGTGGGCTGCTGCTCTTCGGTGGGTCGGCTATCCAGGGATGCAGACTCCTGTGAAGCCCGGTGCCCAGTGGAGCCCTGGGAAGTCCCATAAGAGTCCTCCATTTTCTGCCCTCACCCTGGGGGCAGGGCTCACCAGAACTCAGGGCTGGGAGGGACTGCTGCAGGTGTCCCCTCCCTCACCCTCTGTGCATGGGGCCCATGAGAGGCTCAGATCAGGGCAGCACCTCTCCGGGGCCCTGAGCCTTGCTGGAAGACCTCTCCTCCTAGGTGGCGGGACAGGCGCCGCCCTCTTCGGCTCTGCCCTGGCGCCTGTCTTGGCGTTCTGTCAAAGCCCGAGCCTTGCCTAGAGCTGTGTCTCCCTCTGGGGCGATGTTTCCAAATCTGGGGTCCCCAGAGGCAACAAGTATGTGAGGCTGGCCGCCCCTGGGCTCCGTGCAGACGGCAGCCCACGCCAATTAGAGGTTAGCTTGCAGCGAGGATTTCTGCTCTGCTCTGTTTACCGGCAGGCAGGGGAGGCTGTGGGCTCAGCGGGCTTGGGGCTTGGGAGCCCAGCCTTCCTCTCCAGCCTCACCTCTGCCTTCCAGGCTACCCCCCCCCCCCCCCCATCTTCTTTGTTCCATCAACAGGGTCCCCGGTCTGGGTGGTGGGAATCAGAGAGGATTCCTTCCGCAGAACCCTCAAGTGCAGAGAGGACCGTCGTGACTGGGTTTCCCCAGCAGATCCTCTGGGCCTGGGCTCTCCCTAGCTTCAGACAAACCCCTTACCTCCTCTGGGCCTCAGTTTCCTCATCTATGAGATGGGCATAATAATAACTACCTGTTAACAGTGCTCTGAGGGTCGGTGTCCTGTACAGGCCCAGTAAAGAGTAAACTGTCCGTGTAGGATCGCTAAGGACAGCTAGCTTTTAGTGAGCACCTCCTATGTTCTAGACAACCGTTCCAAGCACTTGAGAGGTCCTACTTTGTTATGGCCTCACACCAACCCTATCAGAGAAGTGCCGTTCGTTCATTCACTCATTAACGTGAATCCTGTTGTACAGATGGGGCGTGAGTCCAGATACAGAATGTGACTTGCTGAATTCCACGCAGAGTGATCTGACGTTTAATATTAAGCTGTATAGCCTGGATTCTTTTGCTCTTTCCTTAGGCGTGCAAATGTATACTGGTAGACACACACGTGCACATGGTCATTCCTGAAGACGCGGCCATCATAATCCATTAATTAAGGAAAAGGGTAGACGTGAAGGTCTAGAAGGGTCCTTCATGTTGTAACATCTCTGGGTGCACATTGCCCTAGCTGGGGTCGGAGGGGAAGGCGGACAAGATGGTGGGTGTGGTGCTGGCCTCATGGTCTGGCTCGCCTGGTCCCAGACAGGCCTCTCACAGTCAGGGAGGGGCTCCCCTCCTGACCTCGGCCTCCCCCGAGGCCCTGTCTCTGCCAAGCCCTCTTCCCAGGCCTCCTTGACCACCCGGTAGTGTCTCGGCCTTTGATCAGGCCAGCTCGCTGCCCCAGGAGACCAGGCGCCCATTGAGGCTGGCGGGGATTCAGGAAGCTGGCGGCTGGGTCCCTGCCAGCGCCACGCTGGGCTGAGGTGTGGTCGGCAGGACTGTGTCCCTGACTGCCCATGACCCTTGAGAGTTTGGATCAGAGAGGGGAGGGCTGGGTGGCTTCTCCCAGGGACAGCTTTGGGATTTCAAGGTGGCTGGTGGGTGCAGAACAGCAGGGAGGCATCTGGAGGGCCCAGGAGCCAGAGCTAGAGGCTGGTGTTTAGAGAATTCTTCCTCTTCTCTTGCCTCCTCCTCAGCTCTGTCCCATTGCTCATGGGAGCTCCGTCAGCCTCTCCACAGGGATGAGCTGTGAGCATGGCGGTCGGCCACAGCTGTCCCCATGGGGAGAGCCGGAGTAGCCACCCGTGGCTGGGATGGTGGGGCAAGCATTTGTGGAAACATCCCATTTTTCGCTGCTGTTTGACTGGCTGGCTGAGCTCACCACATCACAGGACCTCTGTGGCCTCAGTTTTCCCTTCTGGGAGTTGGGTCACCTCTGGGAGTTGGTGCCTGCCTCCCTCCCCGGGGTCCCTGTCTAATCAGCGTGGTGACATGGTTGATGGGCTGTCTAACCAGTAGGGTGCCATGTTGATGTCTCCGTTTCTAGACATCTGGGAGCGTTTTTGAGTTAGGAAGCAGATCAAGACCTCGAACCATAAATCATCTGATCTGGAAAGGGGCTCATATAATTGGGGTCCAATGTAGTTTTGCCAAAGAGGAACGTGGGGCCCCGGAGAGGTGGAGGGGCGTGACTCAGTCACCCAGTGCGTCCTGGCACGGGGCCCTGCCTCCCCAGCTGGCGTGGCTTCCCTTCCCCGCCCTCTGCTAGCGGCTGCTGAGGGGCTGAGGGATTTGGGCTCTTCCAGAGGCAGGGGAAGAAGTCCTAAGTCTCCTGCAAAGTCCACAGCGAGAGAGTGAAGGGTGCAGTCTCTGAGTTGCAGTCCCCGTCTGTGCCTCCCACAGTGAACTGGGCTGTGTGTGTGCATCTGGGGGTGTGTTTGTGCATGCACAAGTGCATCTCTTCTGTGGGCTGGGCATATCACGGCTGAGGTCTTGGTAAACAAGCCCGAGAGCTTCTGGCTTCCTGCCTGCCCAGTCCGTCAGCGTGTGGACCCCCCGTGGCCACCAGAGGGCAGTGCTGCGCACCAGCCAGTCGGAGGCCGGTGTTTGCCTTCCCGGGCTGGGAGCTGGGGATGTGGCACTAGCCTGGTGAGATGTGGCCTCGCACACCTGGCTTTCAGAGCCACTCCTGAGCCAGGGATGAGCAGGGAGGTCAGCTGTCCCCCAGGCAGGGCCTCTGTCTGCAGAGCCAGCCCAGCCATGGGAGTCTTACCGACATGAGCTTCCCGGGAGGTGGCTGGGAGAGTGCGCTGGGTGGACAGAAGTCAGGGCTCTCCTTCCCTTCTGGTCCCCAGCAGCAGCAGCAGTGGGGATCAGCCCACCTGGAGATGGATGAATGGGACCTAGCCCCTGCTCAGGAAGATCAGTCTTGATGTGGACACAGAGAAGGTGGTGGGCGGTTGGTTACGTTGTGGGTTAGGGTCACGGAATAATTGAGCTTTATGAGCTCCCTCAGGCCATTTGATCTACTGGCCCAAGTGTAGGGGCATCTCTCACTTTTTCCTGCCTGCCTCCACACCCCCATGCCAAACTTGGGACTCTCTTAAGACACCAGGGAGTGGCTCAGTCAGTACCAGGTCCCAAGACTTACCAGATGGGAGAGCGCGGTGCTGTCTCTTAAGCTCTCCAGACCCTGTCTGTCGCTCAGAGATACCCATCTACGTTGGTGGGTATGAGAGTGCTGTGCAAATTAGGGTCATGGGCCCTAGCCTGGACCAGCTAGTTTGGACTCTTTCTGTGAATCCTTGGGCTCTCTCATGTCTGTTCTAGTATTTGAGCAGGTGCTGTCTTTTCCCATGCGCTAGTTGGTCCATAAATGAGCCCTGTTCCGCTAACATGGTTGTCGACTTTGGAGATGGGGTCTTCTGCTTTTGTGGTGGGTGTTGAGCTCATGGAGTCAGGTCCTGTGACTCTGTCCCCAGAACCATCCCGTGGCTGCCAGACCCAGGGTTGCAGGTGGGATCCTCTCTGTTGTGGTCAGTGTTTGTTTTTGTTTGCTTGTTTTTTAATGATTTTATTTATTAGAGAGAGAGAGAGAGAGAGAGAGCAGGGGGGAGAGGGAAAGAGACTCTGGAGCTGATTCTGCACTGAACATAAAGCCAGATTCAGGGCTCGAGCCCATGACCAAGAGTCGGATGTTTTACTGACAGCGCTCCCCCCAGATGTCCTCTCCACCTGCTTGTTTCTGACACTTTCTTGAGGCTGAAGAGCAGGGATGAAGCCAACATTTATGGCCCTCCTGCTGGACGGGAGGTCACTTGCATTGGCAACCTTGTTTATAGATGGTCCCCCCCTCAGTGAAGCTTGAGCTCATGACTCTGCCTCTTACCAGCTCTGTGACCTTGGGCTGGCAACATTTTTTTTTAATTAAAAAAAAAAAGACTTTACTTATTTATTTGACAGAGAGCAGGAGAGAGAGCTAGAGAAAGCACAAGCAGGGGGAGCAGTAGAGCGAGAGGGAAAAGCAGGCTCCCTGCCAGGGCTCGATCCCAGGACCGAGCCGAAGGCAGATGCTTAACCAACGGAGCCACCCAGGCACACCGGCGTGGCTACCTTTTTGAACCTCAGTTTGCTTCTCTGAAAAACGGAGGTAATACTAATAATGTAGGGTTATTGTCAGATTTCTTGTGTGTGTATGTGTGTGTTCTCTCTCATTTTCTTCCTCGACTCCAGAACGTCCTCCCCACAAACAGATTCTTTCTATGGCTCTCATCTGTGCCTCCCCCTTCCAGTCTTTTCTACTTCCAGCTCATCCTGACAGATAAAGCTTCTAATCCAGGGCTTTCTGTTAGAACAGTTCTGGTTGCCCAAGATTTCCAGTGGTTCTTTTGTCTGGGAGGCAGCCTTGTGTCATAGGGAGAATAGTGGGTTCTTTTGCCCAGACAGCCTTCGGTTTAAATGCTGGCTCTACCGCTGGGTGAGCTTACCCAAGTTACTTAACTTCTCTGAGGTTCAGATTCCTTATCTGAAAAATCAGGCTAACTGTATCCATCTTTGTAGAGTAGTTGTCAGGGTTACGTGATGAGTGCGCAGCGCCCAAATTGGTGGGCAGTACAATGGGACTCTTGCAGAGGTGATGGACAGTGGCATATCAGGGACCTTGAGGCATGGGATTGGAGGAGGTTACACGAGGGGGAGCCACCTGCACCTGGGCCAAAGCTGAGGGAGACAAGGAAAGGACCAAGATGGTGTGTATTTGGAGGGAAAAAAAAAACCCCAAACCTTCAAAAATAGCTAAGGCACACATGTCTGCCAAAAGAACAGGGAGATAGTTATGGTTCCCACTGAGAGACTCAGTTGGGATACTGAGGGTGTAAGTGGCAGAGGGTCCCAGGCACTCTGGACGTGGGGAATTTCTATGCTGACTAATTCCGGAGCACCCAGCCCCTTGCAGACCTGGTCTTACGTAGTTTTACTACTATTCTTGCCCTAGGTAGCTGTTGTTCACTAGGTGATCCCCTTCCCGGCTACTGTAATTGACTGAGCCTGTCAGTTGCAGATAGGGTTCAGGGATCAGCCCTGGGAGAAAGGACTTAGGAATCTAGGGGGAAAGAGGTGACTCCGGGGTCCCTGAGTCCCCTCCCTTAAGGACCTCCCATTCACATTCACTCCAGTTCCACGTTCAGCCACAAGAGGGCACTAGACCATGATGTCTGCAGGGAGGGAGGTGCTCTTTATTTCAGCCTGCCTGTTGGGAATGTGCCTTTGATCAGAGCTGCACGTGGTTTTCTCCCAGGGGCCAACACCTCTGAGGGTCACGGCAAAACAATTGGATTCAATTAGAGCCCATAGCTCAGATTCTGCTGTCTCAAGGGAGGCTACGTTGGGTGGAGGAAAAGTCATGGAATTTCACATCCGACTCAGGTTCCAGTCCCTGCCCTCCCCCTTGTTTGTTTCTTTTCAAATTTGAGCAAGTTGCTTAATTTCTCTGGGTCTCATTTTCTTCACCTGCAAAGCGAGGTGTTACTGGGAGGTGTTGCTGTGAGGATTAAATTATACGACGTGTGGCAAGTGTCTGGAACATGGTGGGTACTCCGTGATTGGCCATCTGTCTCTTTCGGGAAGAAGGACGAGGTTAGGACACTGCAGAGGTGGTTTGTGGGATCCCGTTGGCCCCATGGGGTCCTTCTCCTCCCACCCATGAACGGGCGATCCTTCCAGTTCGCTGGGCGCAGCAGTGACACCTAGTGGCTGGAGTGGAGAACAGCACGGTGTTCCGCTGGGGTGAGGTGACCTTGGTGGGCACTGTTGGGGCAGGTGAAAAGTGACATTGCCTCACGGCAGATGGGGTTCAGGGGGGTCTGTCAAGTGAATTTCTCTTCTCTTCACATGCAAGGGGTTCGAGATGATTCTCTGAGGTCATGAATGTGATGATGGCCCCTGGGGTGTTGCCTGGGCCAGTGGGATGAGCGCAGGCGAGCAACTGACTGACTTCCTCACGGCCGGCCAACCCCGGCGTCTAAAGGAACCGACCTTTGCGATGTTTCCTGGGGTGCCACTCTCTGGGAGATAGTTTAATCTCCAGCTCTCAGGTGGGCCTCAGATCTCCGAGGCTGCGTCTGTTTACCTGGAAAATGACAAGAGCAGGGGCCATCGGGCGGGTTGAGTGAGGGCCCTTTGGTAGCTCGGATCTGAACGTCCGGGACTGTTTTCTGCCCTTTGCTCTGTGTGTATGTGTGTGTGTGTGTGTGTGTGTGTGTGTGTGTTGGGGGGGGGGGTCGTGGGATCACGTGGGAAGGGGGCGGTTAGAGGTAAGTGTTAAGCTTCAGGCTTTACGGGTGCAGAAATCCAGCCCCGAGAAGGGAGGGGCCTTCCCCCAGCAGAGGCGTGTCTCTGAGCCTGGACTCGGGGTGTCTGCAGCGCCTCACCCTGTGCGGCCTCTTCCTTATGCACCTGCGATTCAGGAGGGAGCCTTGGCAGACGTGCCAGGCGCGGGGAGTTATTTAATATCAGCTTTGCTCCAGATTGTGTTTCTGACTGCTTGCCACCTCCTAAGTGGCAGCCATTTTAACAAATGTGGCGATAAGACACCAAGTGGGAAATAACATGAGAAATGGGGAGGGGGCAGGGGCGTGGAGGAGGGGCGTCGTCTTATTCCCTCGGCAGAAACCTTGTCTTCGGGGCAGCTGGGGGGACAGAGCAGTGGAGGAGGAGGTAGGGCCCCTGGGACTCCTGGCAGCGAAGGGGTTGCGGTGGAAAGAAGGGCCCGTGGCAGCAGCTTTCCCTCTGCCCTGGGGGGACCCTGGGTCCTGTGGGGCGGCTGACTCCTGTTCCTGGGGAGGTGTGCAAGGAAGGGCCCGGATTCCCCTTTTCCAAGGGCTGTCTTCCGAGTGGATAAGAGATGGTTGATGGGGGCCAGTGTTGGGGGACACTCAGCCCACTGTGGGTGCTGAGTTGCGTCTGCATCCTGGGCTGTGGGATGCCCGGGTATCTGGCCCCCTGCCTTGCTGCCTGCTAGGACCATCCCCGCATCTGGACTTTTGGGGAAGCATGGGCAGAGGCGTGAGCAGGGCCAACCTGGCCGTTCCTCCTGCAGGACACAGAGATGAGGGAGTCACCCCTCTTTCTTCCGAGCGCCAGGCTCCAGCCATGTGCCGGGACGGTGCTGAGCCCCAGGACACCACGCAGAGCAAATTAAGGGCCACAGCCCTCCCCTCTTGGAGTTTGCAGTCGAGCTGGGGTGGCAAGCCCAGCTAAAAGGCCTCTCTTAAGAGAAGCAGGGGCAGAATTTGAGAAAGTGCATGGAGTGTGAAGTTTAGAGAAAAAGGCCCGTATGTGAAGCTGTGGGCTTCCCTGAGGTGGAGAGGGTGTAGTTTTTCTAACTGGAGAGCTAAAACTTCTGGCTCACCTGTCCTGGGCCTTCCTGATGTGGGCCGCCATGGAGTACTTGTCAGGGCTGTGGCCCCTGACCGAGAGGTTGAGTCCATGACCTTGCTGTTGCCTGTAAGAGGCCCCGTGGATTTTTAGGGGAAGCCAGGTATGGCAGGCAAGAGAGAGGGGTTGCATTTCTGCTTCTGTTGCTTTCTGACCTCGTGAGACAAAGATTGGGGCAAGTAATTTATTGGGAAGGTGACGTGGGTGGCCGAGAGGAGAGGGTCAGAGAGACGGGGAGCAAGGAAAGCCCTGGAGCCCTGTGGCCACGAGCAGGTGCAGAGCACTCTCCCGCCACGCTCATTCATTTCTCCTGTTTTGCATTTGACCAGCGTGATTATTTGAGAAGGGCCAGACTCTTTTGTGAGGTCAGAATCCCTCTCTCTGGAAAGCTGCCTGAACCTTGCTCCTGAGGATCTAGCCCCAGGCTGTAAGGGAGCTGGGCCAGGGAGGCTAAGGGTGCCGCCAGATTGTCTCTACCCGCTCCCTGACCTCCTGGCCAAGCTCCTGGGAGAAAGTCCCATTGGACGATGGTTTGGGGGATCAGCCCGACGCGGCCGTGTGTCGTGTGGAGGAGAGCCAGGGCTGGGGGAATGTCCAGCGGGTGCATGAACCCTGGCTCCTGTGCGATTACAGCCCCAGCTTCCTTCTCCTAGCACTGCCGGGGCTGGCCTGCCCTGGGCGCTGCCGTGTCACCGCTGGGGACGTGACACTCACCCTCCTCTCAGTGCCCTGGGCTCCCGGGGGAGAAGCAGCGCATGAAGAGTGGCCTTAGCCCTTCCTGACTTGTTTGGGCTTCAGCCACCAGGCTCATTCTGTCCCACGCACATGACTGGCACTCTTCCCTGCCTCCCTTCTCCGCTTGCCCCCATCCTGGGAGGCGAGCATGTCCTCACCCAGGTGACCTACAGGCCTTCCTGCCTTCTTTCCGCCAGTCGCTCATTCAGGGCTGCTGTTCTGGACTCTGGTCAGGTGTGCTCTGCCCTTGGGGCTCTTCCCTGTTGCCTTTCCTGGGGTCTGTCCTCACCTGCCCAGGTGCATCCCTGGACAGAAAAGGGAGGCACGGCCAGGGTCCTAGGCCGCCTGAAACTGTTGAGTTCCACCCACGTGTCCCGGGTGGCCCCAGGCTCCTGCCTGTTTTTGTTCCCATGAGCTTTAGCAGGCAGGGATGGGGTTTCATTCGGTTCTATATCCCTGGTAGCCAGGATCTAGCAGGTGCTCAGTAAAGACCCACTGAATGGGACAGGTGCGTTTCTAGTGGAATGTCTCATGGATCTATGGCTGATCCCAGCTATGAGACAGGGCGCACGCCTCTCCCCAGAGCGTTGGGCACATCATTCTCCTGGTTCTCTTACCTCTGTGGGCCTGGGCCTGGGGCTTTGCCCTCAGCCGAGCAGCCTGTTGGAGACATCTCTGGGGGAAACCAGAACTCGTCACGGTGATGCCAACCCTTTCGGTGACTGTTCCACTGGCTCTTCTAGGGACCAGCTTATTTTAACCCTGTGCCATTCTTGGCCCAGCCCGGTGAGGCTGGTACTGTTATCAGCCTCATTCTGTGAAGGCACAGGGAAACTGAGGCACAGGGAGTCTATGGAGCTTGTCCTCGGTTGGCCATTTGGCTCACAAGCAGCAGAGCTGGGACTTGAATTTGGCGCGTCTGGCCCCAGAGGTTATCCCGTGCCTCTCTCCTTCCCGCCAGCCCCTGTTTCCTTTAGTTCCGGGCCCTGCTTGAGCCCCGCGGCTCCCAGGCACCCCTCGGCTGATAGGACACAGCACTGTGTTCCGTGAAGGGGCCTCTGGGACCAGGGGAGTATGAGATAGCTGAATTTTGCGGGCGCAGGTGTTTTCAGCCACACCTCAGAGAATGTCCTCTGAGCGAGGGCCCTGGGGTCCTGTCACAGCCACCAACTTCCTGGGTGAATCTGGGTCAGGCCCTGGCCATTGCTGGACCTCCACCTTCTTATCCATAAAACCAGGAGTCCTGATCAGGTGACCTTTGAGGGCCTTTCTGGCTCTGACCTCTCCTGTTCTGAACAGGGTGGTTGGGTACAGGGTAGAAGGTTGGAGAGTGCTGAAGCCAGAGAAGGCTGTCGGCTAGGGGCGGGCCTCTGTGTGTGGGAGGCCTGAGGGAACAGACCCCCGGGGTTCTCACACCTGTGCATGCTTCCCTGTCGCCAGGAGGGCTTGCTGGGGCACAGAGTGCTGGGCTTGGTGGAGGGGCCTGAGACTGTCCTTTCTAGTGCATACCCAAGTGATATGGATGCTGCTGACCCCGGAACCACACTTCGATAATGACAGCTGCGTCGATGGCTTTCAGGTGTGCTCCCTGGGGATCAGAGCCAGTATGGTATCCTGCATACATATTTTTTTTTTTAAAGATTAAAAAAAAAAATTGTTTATTTGACAGAGATCACAAGTAGATAGAGAGGCAGGCAGAGAAAGAGGGGGTAAGCAGGCTCCCTACTGAGCAGAGAACCTGATGTGGGGCTCGATCCCAGGACCCTGAGATCATGACCTGAGCCGAAGGTAGAGGCTTTAACCCACTGAGACATCCAGGCGCCCCAATGCATACATGTTTTTATGAATTTTCCCAGACTGCGGCAAGTTTGAGTACCCCCGTTCTAGAAGCACACTAACCCACTCCCTAGCACGTGTTACTTGGGCTCACCCAGGTGCCGGCCTCTCTTTCCAGTCCCCTTTCGTGTCTTCCCTCTGCACCCCACATCTGGCGCCTGGCTCCATGCTGACCCTGTCACCAGCCCCACTCTTTTTCCCCACACGGCCAGGCTTGACGGGAGCGTTCTCTGACTCACGAAATCCAGGATGTAGTTGAGAAATGAAAGCCCAATTATGTTTTCCGTAGGACTCTCCTAGACTTCCAGTTGATTTTTAAGAACTATTTGGGAGGCAGGGAAGTAATTCTGTAATTGCAGCTCAAGAGCCTTAGTTGGGTCCGAATGGCCCAGGGTAAAGCTCAGACTTCAGCGTGCATGTTCAAGCCGTAGCGTCTCGCTTTCCATCATCAACATCCCCCCCACCCCGCCACCCCAACACCCGGGGAACATCCCGCCCCTGCCACGCTGGTCTGCGCATTCCCAAAACATCCCCGGGCACTTCCATCTCTCAGTCTTCCGGTCAGGCTGTTCCCCCTGCTTGGAAGACCTCTGGCCTTCGTTCTGCTTACCTGAGCCCTGCTTGTCATTCAGGTCCCACCTTTGAGATGTTCTTGGATGTCCGGACTGGTGTTTATTGATTGTTCTAGCTTTCCAGCCTCGGGAACACACAGTCCTAGCGGCTGCTGTCTGTTGAGCCCTTTCTCTCGGGCTGGCTGCGTATAGGGTATTTCAGCCGAATGCAGGGCTCAGGGCGGGGCCGGGCAGGGAGGCAGGGAGCTGCCCTCAGGTCACAGATGAGGACCTTGAGACCAGACAATGCATGAGCTTACCCTAAGGCCACGGGTAAATGGAGGAGCCAAAGGATTGGGCGCAGGCTTCCCTGTCACTGGGAGAAGAGGAGATAAAGGAACCGGGCTGTGTTGCTACGATGGCACGCTGTATGAGGGTATGATGGGTGGTGTACAGCAGTCGTGGTGAAAATCCGGTTGTCGGTGCCGTAACGTGGCTATATTTGAAAACATAATGCTGGTGGGGAAAACAAACAAACAAACAAGTTGCAGAGTGATGTACCGTACGTGTAATTTAAAAAACACAATGATCCGCGGAACATACTGTTGACGGACTCAGATATGTAGTAATAAGATAAAAATTGAGGGTGGCTGTGCACCAAGGTCATGATCGCCTGCGTCCTGGGGAGAGACGGGGAGGGAGAGGAAGCCCAGGATGGTTTGCCTTCTCTCTTGTTTTGGGATTAGCCTGTGACTAAAGGATACTGAGCACGAATTCCAGGTCCGGGGTGAACACGGTGCTCAGTGTGTGAGCCGTTGTTTTTCCTTTAGAAAACTTTAGAAACTTACGTGGAGGCAACGAAAAGGTGATCAGACCTGCCAGATTTGTAATTCAAAATACAAACAACATTCAATCACTGTATTCGTCTGCTAAGGCTGTCATCGCAAGATACCGTGGACGGGGTATTTAACTGAAGCAACAGACATTTGTTTTCTCACAGTCCTGGAGTCTGGAAGTCCAAGATGAAGGGGCAGACAGGGCTGGTTTGTCCCTAGGCCTGCAGAGGGATGTCTCTCTCCTGTGCCTACACAGGGCCTTCCCTCTGGGTGTGTGAGAATGGCGCCTTCTCCTAGAAAGACACCAGCCATATTGGACGGGCCCACCCTAAAGACCCCATATAAACTTAATAATCGCCTCTTTAAGATTTATTTCCAAATTTAGGTACATTTGGAGATACCGGGGCTTAGGACATCAACAGAGGACTTTTGTGGGGGGGGGCACGAAGCAGCTCACCATGAGACCGCTCCCCATTCGGGAGACAGAAAAATTGCATGGCTGTGGAACCTAAAATAGAGCCTTTCTTAGACTTCCTGAGTGCAGCGACCTGGAGGAGTTCACAGGAGCTGGGATTTTCTCAGGTTTTGGTACCTCCAGCTGCTGGCACCCCCAGCGATGGCTTGGTCAGCCTTGAGAACAAAGGAGCCTTGCAGAAGAGACTGTGCTTCCGTGCGAAAAGCAGAGCTAGGTAAAGGGAAGACGTAAGCGTGTAGCTTGACAGGGGCCCGGGAAAGCAGTTCTCTGATTGTCTGATGTTTAGGAGATCCTAGGGAAAAGAAGCAAAACAGCTGCATGTCGGCTGTCCTGGGCGCAGACTCCCTTGTTAATTAATTAATTCACTGATGTATCAACTATTTCAGCCACTCTCAGGGAGCACCGCCCTGTGTCAGCCATCAAGTTAGGCTCCCTGCACCCCCCCAACCCCTGCCTTACCACCAAATAATGGTGGGCTAGGACCACAGACCATTGGGATTTGGTTAGCAGGAAGGAAGAACTTGACCGAAGAATGAGCCTATGGGATTGCTTTCCTTGAGGGGCGTGGATGGGGGGAGATGAGAGTCAGTAGGGTTCTCCTGTCCCATCATTTCTTTATGAAAAATTTCAAGCAAGCACGAAATTTCACGTTTTGTCGTGAACATCCGCATATCCACCACCCGGATTCTGCAACTGATACTTGACTCTACTTGCTCTGTCTCACGGGTGGGTCCATCTGTCCGTCCGTCTCTCCGCCCATTACCCACCGGTATTTTTCGGATGCACCTCAGAGTCAATTGTAGGCGTTTGGACCCTCCCCCTAAATACTTGAGCATGTTTATCGTTAAACTGGAGCTCAAGATTGGTTTCCATCGTCTTCTTTGGAGTGAGTGTTTGTGGTCCGTGAAATGCTTTCAGTGTGCATTCTCCGAGTTTTGACAGGTGTGTGCACGTGTGGCACCCAGACCCAACGGGACGGAGAGTATTACCATCCCCTCAGAAAGCTCCCCCAGTCCCTCCCCAGTCGGTCTGCCTCCGCCTCCCCCGACGTAGTCACCATTCTGACTCTTTCCGTGATAGGTTGGCTCGGTCTGGTCTTCAGCTCATGTAAATGCAATTACGTGATACAGACTCAGCAGACTGTGTTTGGGGTTCATGCATATTGCTGCAGATAATGGGATTTCTGTTTCTTCTTATTGCTGGGGACTGTTCCATTTTTCGGGATATCTGAGTTTGTTTAGCGGGGCTCTGAGTTGTTGGAACCCTGGCTTTTCCCGGTTTTGGACTGTTGCAGGTGAATCCATGATGGACATCCTTGTATAAGGCTTTCGGTGAACATGTGCTTTCCTTTCTCTTGGGTCTTTCCCCAGGAGTGGGATTTCTGGGTCGTGTGATATATTTATTCTTAACTTTACAAAAGACTGCCAGATCTTTCTCCGAAGTGGTTGTACCAAGTTTATACAAGAGGACCGCTTTTGATTAATCTGGGTTAGGATAGACCATGTGCGTGACTCCCTGAAACAGGTGCTTTCCTATCTTCGTCTTCCAGATGAGGAAACTGAGGGGCAGAGGGTGGCGTCACCTGCTCAAGGTCACCCACGTGGGTAGGTGGCAGAGCGGGGGCCCTGACTGACACGGACGTCCCATTTCTTGCGGAGGTAGGGCCCAAGCAGGCAGGAAGAGCCGGTGGCTGACTTCTGAGGGGCACCTCCTGGTGCTCCTTGCCCTAGAACATTCTTTGTTCTCTCTCACTGTGTGGACGTGAGTGCCTGGTGGGCATCCAGTGCTCTCTGTGCAGGACGGGAACCCCTGGGCATGGATGTTAGAGATGTAGCCTGAGCACACTGGTCTGGGTCCTATTTGCAAGGGGCAGTGGATGCCAGGCAGCACTTGGGTCCAGATCTTTCTCCTGAGGTGATGCAGCTGGGAGCCCTGCTTGCTGAGTGTTCAGACATGGCGTGTGGGGAGGCCCTGGACCAGTTTGGGTCCCGTTAGACCTTCATAGTCTGAGCACGAGAGTCCAGGGCCAGCCTCACAGAGCCCGTGGATTAGAGAGGGGTGGCAGATGGAGACCCACAGTCTTCACTCCCTCATGTTACCGATGTTCTGAGGCACCACTAAGATCAAGCTCCTGGCTTGGGAATTCAGGGAGCGGAGACCCTTGGTGCTGATGTAAATCCCCCAGGCGAATGCCAGGGGGTCACAAGTCCCAGGAAGGAACGGAGCTGAGGGGCATGGTATGAAGGCCGACTCGGGGGTTGGGGAGGCTTGGGGGCTGCTTCCGGAGGAGGCCGGGCAGGGCATCCTCTGAGAGGACCCCGAGTGGTGAGAAAGAGGCGGAGCTTCATGAGGCCTGGAAGATAGAATATTCTAGCATGTGTGTGCACCTGAGGTAGGAATGAGGAAACGGTGCATTGCGGGATGGAAAGGAGGCCGGGGCACGGTAGGGGGGTTGGAGTGGAGCACCCAGGAGCGGGGATGAGGTCCGAGAGGTCCGCAGGGCCTTGCACGCCGTGGGAAGGAGTTTAGATATTCATCCGAGAGAAATAGGAGGTTCTGGAATGTGTTTCTTTGAAGCAAGAGCTGATCCAGGTTCCAGCTTAAGTGATGGGTGCGGTCAGCGTGTCCGAGGAGACACACGGGCTTGTGGCACTCTGTGGTTGGAGCGTGCTGGGGGGTCAGGGGGAGTCCAGAGGAAGGGACAGCTAAGCTCCAATGCAGGCACGAGCCATGTAGGGGAGGCAGACGCCATGGGGCGCTTTCTAGGTCGAGGGACCTGCGTGAAGAAAGCCCTGGAAGCAAGGCAATTTAAAGAGCTGTAGGAAGTTCCTTGAGCCTGGGGGAGGAGGGAAGGGCCTGACTGCAGCAGCCTGGGGAGACCGGCTTCTCCAGAGGACGACTGGGAACTCGTCGAGGACGAGGGTTCAGTCCTGTGTGTCTGTTCTTCCCAGTTCTCAGCATCTTCCTAGACCAACAGGTGTATGAGGGTTCGAGGAGAGCTCATGCTGGGGACATGGAGGCTGTGGGGGTTTTCTGAAGGTCAGGGGGAGCCCAGAGGTGGCCTTGGGTCCTGCGAGGGGCAGATTCGGTTGGACGGGGCTGGAGTCTGTCCCCCCTTCCTGGATGGAAGTCCAGCCAGGCTGCCTGGCCTGATGGTCCAGGAAGGGGCCGTGATCCTGGACCGTACTTGCCGACGCACTGGCAGCCCACAAAGTAGGCCCGGCCTCCCCTGAAGGGCCCCGAGGTGCCTGGTGGCAGCCAGGAACTCCAGCTCAGCAATGCCACTTGCTCAAATATATTTGTTTATTCAGAGATTTAATTAACATGTTTAAATATTAAAGAGTAAACAACGTGTGTCTAGTGGGATTCAACATTTACCAACAGGAGTTCTGACTTATTTAATTATTTGTGCTCTCCCGGCCCTGAGAGCCCTATTTCCGGCTTTGTTGTGGGGAGGCCCTGGCTCTCCCCGCTCTCCCGGAGGAGGCAGGGAAGTCAGCCAAGGAGAAGGGGGAGTCAGGGGGGAGGAGCAGTAGAGTGGGAAGAGGGAGATGGGGAGGAGGGAGAGGAGGAGAGGCATCTTCAGAGGAGGAGATGTCCAGGTAACAGGAAGCAAGGGGCTGAATTTGACCTGTGCAGAGGGAAGAGAGAATGTCAAGTTTCAGGACAGTAGGACCGCGGGCTGCGGGTCAAGAAGGCAGGTGACAGCCAGGAAGGTTTCCAAGGAGTCTGTAGAGCTTGGGGGAGAGCAGGGTCTCAGGGTTCCCACTTGCGGGGATGCCTCTGTTCCTGAGCTAACACGGGGGACCCAGCTTCTCACCTGGGTGCCTCAGGGGCCCGCAGCGGTGAGAGGAGCGGCCTTGCATGGCTGCGTCCTCGGAGAGGGAGGACCCCGGGCACCGGGAATGAGCCCCCAGCCGCCGCCACAGGAGCAACTCTGAAACCAGAGGTGTTTTCCAAGTGATCTGCATTATAATATCTCTGGAAATGAAGTCCTGGATGCTGAGAGATTACACCGGGGGTTATTTATTGGCAATGCGCTCTACGGTTTTAATTTTTTCTTTTTGCTTATTCAGGCTTTAGCTCCAGAGGAAAATAGCCTGGGGTGGCTTCGAAATAGATTCTCTCTGCCCCATTAACTTATTCAGTGAGTTTAATGGCCCTTTTTCCCCTCAGCCTTGAAGCCATCATTAAAAGGCAGAGATTTATAAAAGCAAAGGCACTGAGCTTTAGTCAACTTTCGCTCTGGGCCGGGGGAGGGCAGGGGGGCAAGGGGGCACCCCTCTGGTCCTGGCACGGTGGGTGTCACCTGGGAGCAAGTCTTCATCCTTAGGACAGAAACCCGAGGCTGTGCGAACGGTTTCGTGAGTGCTCGGTGGCAGCGACACGGCCCTGTAGAGACTTTTCGGGGGCCGGTGTCTCTGGCGTTTCATGGCTGTCACGGGGCTGGGATTCTTGGAGTGTCTGCATGTCACCCACGTGGTCCAGTGGACCATCCCCTGGTCCTCAGCCGGCCTCTGAGACCACTTCTTGGCATTTATCGCTCTGCCCCCACCCCCCCGGCTCCCCCAACAGGTGCCCATCTTTTGCTCAGGGCCAATTCACCAGCAATCAGAAGAAACTTCGCAAGAGAGATCAGCTTCTCAGAGGCCAGTTTCCTGAGGCCCAACGGCCCCAAGGACCATTGAGCAAATAGCCCATTTGCCTATAGGCAACTCACCGAACGTCTCATGGCCAAACGCTCAATTTGCCAAATTTACTAAAACTTTGACTTAAAGAACGTAATGATTGAATCAAACCAAGTCAAGCCAGGGCTGTCCAAGTCGGTTCAATCCAATTCAACCCACTTCAGCTCGTCCCATTATCCGAGCATCTGCGGTATGCAAGGCTAGGGGTCACAGCGGCTGAGACAGGGGAGTGGACTGGTTCCAGGGGGACAGAGGCCGGACGGGCTGATCAGAACGCAGGTGGGTGTGACAGACAGTCCGTTGCCACAGGAAGGTGTGTGGTGGTGGTGGTGGGGTGGAGTTTAGGCAAACTTTGGCGATATGGGGGCTGTCCCTTGATACACAGATTGGGTCTGGCTTGGGAAGGGGGCGCAGGGGAGGACAATTCAGGCAGAAAGTGCAGCCTACAGCACACGGGCCCAGCCAGTGTCTCAGGGGAGATGCCGGGTCCCTGGTAGCCTGGAGGGAAGGGCGTCCAGGGCCCTATGGGCAGGGGATGAGCCACCAGGCTCTCTTGGGAAGGCCTTGACTCCTAGGCGGAGACCATCTGAACCTCACTGGGTTAGCGATTGGAGCTGGTGAAGGTTTTTGGGACAAGCATCTTAAATGAGGAAAGTTTAAATGGCTTTAAAATTTTTTCAAGCATGTTTGCTAATGGAAAATTAGAAATAACAAGACGGAGAAAATAGACAAAGACATTCATAGCCCCAGATGCCTGGGAAAAACCCATCCTTTGGTGGATTTCCTTCAAGTCCTGTAGTGGAATCAGTGTGTAAGGCAGAAGGTGATCTCCGAAAACTCTTTGTGGCCACTGGGAGAGGCACACGGGAGTTGGGACCGGCGGGGGGGTGGGGTGTGCAGCGGATTCACAGCATGTCTGTCCTGCTTATTCTGACAGATGCTCTCATTGAGTGAAACGGGGGCAGAAGCACTGATGTCTTAAAAATAGTTATTATTTTTTTTTCCTCACTCTTTCTGGGTGCAAAAAACTAAATTTGCATAAAATCAATGTATGCATGAAACCTTACTTCTGTGTGCGTGTGCGCGCGCGCACGCATGTGCTCACGCGTATGCATATTTACATATACCCGAGCAGGTCATTCTTGATTTGTGTTTTAGGAAGGAGAGCCTAAGCGTCCGGTGTGCATGGGTTAAGGAAAAGGAGAAGCCTACAGTAGGGGGAGAAGGCAGGAGGCACGTACAGGCCCTCAAAGATGGGTGATGTGAGTGGGCAGCTCGGGGAATGGAGAGGGGAAATATTTTAGAGTGTGCGGAAATTTCAGACAACTGTGAGTACACCTGTTGAGCATGGGGGATGGAGGTGTTAGGAGGGACTGAGATTTCCAGAATTCAGATGAGGGGGAAATACTCCTGCCTTGAGCAGGTACGGGTGACAGGGACATTCTTACTGGGACGTACTGAGTCGTGGTGGTCGTGAGAGATGATTCTCATGTAGGGTGTCACTGAGGGGGCCCTTGTCTGCAAAGTGGCCCCCGTGGAGAAAGAAGCAAGGAGGCTTGTTAAGGAAGGGGGCCTTCCTTAGTGTTTCAAGTGTTCTGGAACGTTCTGCCAGCCAGCCTTTTCCATGGTGTCCAACCTTGTCTTTGGGAGAGGGGCTTTCTCGTGTGAGGCCTTAGTTAAAAACCTTTTACCTTTGTCTTTATTGGCAAGGTCCTTTTGGCTTCTCTGCCCTGCCCCGTCTCACGTCCCTGCTTCTGTGGGTAGGATCATGCCTCCCTTGCTCCAGGCTTTTCCCAAAACAGGTATGCAGCCAGGTGCTGGAAGTCAAGATGGCGGCATTCTGGGGAAGCAGAAGATGGGTTGTCCGATGGCTATTAATAGTGGGGAAGGTTAATAAGTGTTCATCTGCACTCAAATGGCTTTTTTTCTTTCTTTCTTAAGATTTTGTTTATTTAATTTAGAGAGAGAGCATGAGCGGGAGGGGCCGAGGGAGAGGGAGGGAGAAAAGTTCGAGCAGACTCCTTGCTGAGTGCAGAGCCCAATGTGGGGCTTGATCCCAGGACCCTGGGATCATGACCTGAGCCGAAACCAAGAGTCTGGACATCCAACCCACTGTGCCATGCAGGCGCCCCTCAGATGGCTTTTCAAAGGAATTTTTCGTTTCCACGAGGAAGGCCAGATCTCACTGTTCCATTTCTGGAGAAACCAAATGACTTCTCCAACACCAGCTCTGTCAAGAGGAAAAGGATCCTTTGCACAACCTCCAGTCTTAACCCTGGTCAAAACCTCTGACTTGACAATGAGGGCATGTGAGCACACGTGGAGGAACGACAGGTGTCTGGGCATGGGTTGAGTCGTCTGGGGATGGCACTGGTGTTGATGATGACAATGACGAGGAGAACGGGAGTGATGGCATCACGGACCCTGGGTGCTTACTATGGCCAGGCTATGTGCTGAGCACTTTTCCTTCAGAGGCTTTAATCCTTACACAACCAAATGAGGTGAGCATTACTGATGCCCATTGTTCAGCTGAGGACACAGGGGCATGCGCCCAAGATACCCAGCTAGTGGGCAACGAGGTGGCCCGGAGTCAGGTCGTCTGTGGGCAGAGCCCGTGCTCGCCACGCCCACGGTCCCGGCTGCCAGCCCGCGTCTCCCCGGACCCCCTGTCCAGCCTGCGCCTGGAGGTCAGGGACCACCCCTCACTCCCCCGCCCGGAACTTCCGCGGTGATAGAACCTGGTGGGATTTTCCACGCGGAAGCAGACGTTCCCGTTGTCGGTGCAGTGAACACTTTTGCTCCATGCTTCCTGCTCTGCATTGATGCATTCACTGTGAATGAAATAACCGTGTGGGGAACTAGATAAAATATTTGTACCATTGATTGTTTCATTTCAGGCGGTAGAGGACTACAGTGAGAAAGGGCCTGTGTGCACAGAGCCGTGGGGCCGTGGGCTCCGAAGGTGGCTCCTCGTAACAGGCTCTGGTCACTGGCTATGTTAGCTGCTGCTTTCGGAAAGGGGGTGCGCAGGGCCCCCAGCCTGAGGAGGGTACAACCCTTCCCACGTCTCTAAAGGGTCGTATGGAAGAAGACGCGGTAGGAGGGTGGCTTTCTCACGGAGTCACTCAGCAAACACTGGACTGTGGCATCGGGAAGCAGACCGGGAAGAGCCCGGGTTGGCATCAGGCAGGTTTGACCCTGGTTCTTCTGCTCATGGGTGCTGGGTGTTTGCCCAAGTCACTTAACCTCTTGTGACAAAGAACCCCCAGCCCACAGCGTGGCCGTGAGAGTTCAGTGAGGCCGCATATGTGTCTGCACCGTCTTGTGTTTGGCTGCAAGGAACCGAAAAGTGATTTCGGTGGTTGAAACAGACAGGGGTGTGTTTTTCTAAGGTAAAATTAAATGGCGGCAGGGGTTGGGGGCTGGTGTTTGGTCCGGCAGCTTGGTTAGGTCAAAGGCAACGTCTCTGTGATTTCTTGGCTTTTCTGTCTCAGTGGCAAGGTGGCTGCAGCAAGTGCGTCCTTGTAAAAGGCAGGCAGGAAGCGGGAGAGGCAGGGAGTGGCACCAGGAGAGCAAGAGGTTTCCAGATTCCAGAGGCACCCCTGTTCCCGGACTTCTGCACCCCTGTTCCCGGACTTCTGCAGGTGCCAGACATGCAAGGGATGTTGAGCACGTGGCCGTAAGGGATGCTGAGCACGTGAGCACTTTCAGATATCCTGTGAGCAGAGCGGGAGCCAGTGGATGGGGTGTCTTTGCCCATGGGCTGGCTCTCCTCTCCTGCTGTGCCGGGTGTGTGTGTGTGTGCATGTGCACATGCGTGTGTCACAGTGATCTCCTCCCCACCCCACCATAGGAGGAGGAGAGAGAACTGGGCTCCTGGGGGGGCTCTGGTCCTGCCTGGGTTTGGGGGTGGGGGTCAGGGAGGACATGAATGGTGAGTCGCGCTGGACGAGAGGAAGAGTTGGGGTAGCGACAAGCCATTGCCCAAACTCTCAGAGGACTGGGTGCAGGCTGTGACCTCTTCTTTGTGTACCTGGGGCCGGGGCTGGGGCGCTGCGGTGACATGATAGGACCTCGGAGATTTCAGGGAGATTGATCTCCGTCGGAGCTGGATGGGCGGCAGCAGACACCTGGGGAGGCCACGGGCAGACTCCTGGGAGGTACAGGATCATCTCTGGATGGAGGGACCAAGGGCAGAGTTATGAGGGGGGAGGTGAGAGTGTGATTTGGGCAGGGGGAGATGGCAGGAAGGCCAGGCTGGCCAGACGGGGTCCCCAGGGGGCAGTGAGAAGCCTGGGGCCGGGGGAGAGCAGGAACCATTGCCAGGAGAGAGAGAGAGCTCAGGCGGACCGTGGATTGGGAAAGGGAGGGATGCCTCTGGTTTTGCACAGCAGATTTGAGTTTTGTCTTGGAAATCCAGAGGCATATGTCTGCCCGGGGCTTAGAATTTCAAGGCTGGCCTTGGGCATTGAAGCCAGCGTGGAGATTTGTGAATTATGTGCCTGGAAGTGAGGGCTGAAGCCAAGGGCGTGAGTGGACCACGAGAGGGGATGAGGGCCGAGGAGAGCCTCCGTTTGGAGGCGGGAGTGAGGAGAGAGGGCCAGGAGGGCCCGAGCTGGTGGTGGGTGGGGGGACGCTGCGGCGGGGCTGGCAGGGGGACACAGCCTCCAGGATGAAGGCGGTGGTCAGCCAAGTCCTGGCCCCGTGAAGGTGGGCCGAAGGGGGCAGGGAGCCACGGACACTCGTCCCACCAGCTGCGGTTACCCGGCGACGGCCAGTGATGAGCTGGTAGGAACACAGGTTTTTAAGGTGGGGGGGAGGGGGTACTGGGACGTGCTTCCCTCCGCTGGCACTGGGACTGGAAGGAGCCGGCTGTGGGGAGAAGCTGAAGGAGCAGGAGACACGCGGCGCTGGAAGAAAGAGAACGAGAGACACAAACCGGGAGCCGGGACAGCGTCTCGTGCCGCAGAATCTGTAGGCGCCTGGCCCGGTGCTAGGTCTCGAACGAAGGAAAGAACAGGGACCCTCTTTCTCTGCAGGGGGAGGGAAGGCGCAGAAAGGGAAGATCCAGCTGTGTTAGTCAAGCGGGACGAAGAGGAGAAAACTCAATCAGAGCTTCTAGATCCTGCCAGTGAGTTACTTCAACTCTGTGCCTCAGTTTTCTCATCTGTGAAATGGGGATGATAATGGGGCTTCCTAAATGAGGTCGCTGAGAGGACGTACGTAGGACAGGATGTACGTGGCACGCACGCTGCTTGCACCTCTCGAGGACTCTCTAGAGTTTTACGCGCTGTCACTGTCCTTACTTTTATTGCAGCGCAAGAGGGTGTCAGCCTCTGTTGAAACGCGTGTGCGCCCGAGGGCAGGGATGGGGCTTTATGGAAAAGCTGTGTATCAGCCACAGGTGTCCTGAAGACCAAAGCAGCACAGCTCAGCGCTCCACCCGGGTCTGGAGTCAGGAAGGGCTGGGCCTGTGAGTGGGCATGAGGGTTTCTGAGGCCAAACATCCCTGGCCCCAAAGTCTCCCAGCTCAGACAGGCCCCGGGGCAGCTGACTGTCTCCGGGGGCCTCTGCCCGCCCACCGTGGGCCCCTGTCTGGAACAATCTGCGTCTAAAATTGCTGGGGCCAGATCGTCCTCTGGGCTGAGAATACAGTAAAGCTTGCAGGTGTGCACCCCGATCCCCAGCCCCACGGAGAGAGTGACGTTAGAGGTGTGCTGGGGGTGTTTGGGAAGGAGGGGCAGGGGAGGGAAGAACATGGCGGGGCCACAGCGCTGCCCGAGGGTACCCGGCCGGTGCCACCTTGGTTTTAGGGCTCTCAGTCTTGGAGCTGGGGGCGGGGGGCCTGGAGATGATCTGGTTCATATCCCTCATTGCACAGAGGACCCAGGCCCAGAGACTGAGGTCTTGCCTGGGGTCACAGTGAGGACCCAGCAGAGTAAGGACTCGCACCCACGCCTTCGACTGTGTGCCCAGTGCTCTCTCGACTTCTAAGCTGCTTCCTGGAATTGCGTTTGGTTTGTCACATTGGGCTTTTGCAAGGGCCTTCTGTCTGGGGCCTGGGGTCTAAGGAGTTTGGGGACAGGCAGAAGCAAGTGTGGGCTGTGTGTGTGCCAGGCAGCGAGTGACCGCTGACTGCAACTCGCGGTGCCCCCCCCCCCCCCCGAGGGCCCTTTCTGTAGCCTCCCAGGGCCCCATCCCGTCCCTGGCCTCCGACAGAGGGATGCCAGGCCATCAGGGGTCCTTGCCTTTCTGGAGGGGGCTTAGGATCTGTCCGGGTGGGAAGCATCCATGCCGTCAGAAGCGGGGAGGTGGGCCGTGCATGGCTGGTTGTGCCCATCGTGACCCTGCGCTATGAATCGGAGCTGGGAGGCGAGGCGAGGGGCCTCCCCACGCACAGCGGCCGGCCCCGGCTCCTCCTGCCTCTGCTCCCCACTTCATTCATCTGCCGCTTGCTTCGGGGCCTTTCTCTGAATAGCATCTGGGGCCCCTCCCACAGACACGGGAGCGTACTTGGGGTTTGCAGAGCGGAGGTGGGTGGTGGAAGCTTTTGCAGCTCCGCCTGCCTGCTCTTTGTAGGATGGGGCTGCGGGTGCGGCCCGGCACGGAGCCCCATCTGCCGGAGCCCAGTGTTTGATGTTTTGTGTGCAGCGATGGCTTCTCTTACTCCAGCCAAGCCCTGACCCACATTGGGAAGAGCCCTGGAGGGTGCAGGCGTGGAGATCCACTGGGGTTCCTCGATGGGTCTTTGCAAGTTTCACCCTGAGGTCCTCTCCCTCTGAGTGTTCCTGGTGTCACCCTCTGGCCCAGCGGTGCCCCGTGCCTCCACGCCCCGCCACAAGAAATACCCACTTTCTTGCATCCTCGGGGTACAGGTTGGCATTTAAATGTAAAAAAGAAGTAAATAGGAAGAGAGAATAAAGTGGGATGATGATAGTGATCATAATGGTCGGCTCTTCAAAGCCAAGGGCTGTGGTTCTGCCCCGGCTCCGCCCTGTTCCCGGGCTTGGTTTCCCTCGGAAGTTTCTGCGGAGCCCAGGGCAGAGTGCAGAGTGCGGGGTCTGGCGCGCACTGCTGTCTCCTACGGAGGTGGGGACTCCCCAGGGTCACGGAGGGCTGCCTCTTAGCAGCGTTGCCTCCTCTGCGGCCTCAGGGCGCTGCTGGTAGCTGCCTGGGCCGCATTCCTGTTGAAGAAGGGGGCATTGGCCTTGGCGGTGACGGTGCCCGCCCTGAGAGCTCCTGCTCTTTGAAGTCCTACTCCGTTCCGTACTTTACAGAGCCGATCTCAGGAATAAGGACAGTAGTTGCTTAAAATCAGAATTAATACTCTCATTAGCTCCATTGCACAGATGAGCAGAACGAATCTCAAAGAAGTCCGCTCATGGCAGGGCGGGGTGGGGGGGAACTCGGAGGGGAGAGGATTTGGACCTGATCCTGGGGGACCTGGAGCTTATTCAGGCCCGGAAGCACAGACCGTGCTGGCCTCTGACAGAGGGAGCCAGCAGCTGCTGGAAGATGCCTCACCGCTTGCTATCCAGGCCTCCAGCTCTGACTTTCCAGCCTGTGCCGGGCCCTCCCGTTCAGTTCTAGGGTCTGAGCTGTGGTCCTGGGCCAGGGATGGTCTCCCGTCTTGCAGGCGGGACCCTAATCAGAATTTGGGGACTCGTCCCTCTCGGGCTGGATGCTCACACAGCGGCCTTCTCAGCTGTCCCCTCCCTGGGGCGAGAGGTGCAGGGCCGATGTCTTATAGGGGCTGCACTCCCCGAGAGCTGGAGTCTGAGACCTGGGCTGGGACACCCCTTTGGGGCCCTCCTACTTATGTAGTTCTGTGGCTGTTGCCTGTGCTCTTAACCCCGAAACTCCCCGGACGACACAGAAGGAATGCCGTCTGACTGCTCCCCTTCTGTCCCCAAGTCCACCTCCTCTGTCTCCTTGCCCCTTGTCCCCGTGACCCTCTACCCGCAGGGCACAGTCTCTGTGACCCGTCTCCACCCTGGGCCGTAACTCTCCAAGTTTCTAGTCCCACCCCGTTAATAAGAGTAATGACCATCCTTTATTAAGCACTGATTTTGTGCTAAGAGCTATAGATGGGCTGTCTTATTTCATCCTCTCGTGGCCCAAGGACAATATTGTTATGCCCATTTTACACATAAAGAAACGAACGGAGGGGCACCTGGTTGGCTCAGTGGGTTAAGCCTCTGCCTTCAGCTCGGGTCATGATCTCAGGGTTCTGGGATGGAGCCCCAAGTCAGGCTCTCTGCTCAGTGAGGAACCTGCTTCCCCCTCTCTCTCTGCCTGCCTCTCTGCCTACTTGTGATCTCTCTGTCAAATAAGTAAATAAAATTTAAAAAAAAAAAAGGAACGGAGACCTGGAATGGCCGGGTACCTTGCCCAAGAGCATGGAATTGTGGGGTCAGGGACGCTGCCCCAGGCAGAGCTTGTCCCCAGGTCGCAGCTACCCCTTCCAAAGGGCCTCCCCTGCCCCACTTCTGGGCACCCCGGTGCCCCTCTGCCCGCGCCGCCCATGGCCTCTGCCCTCTGGCTCCTGGAGCACGCCTCCTCCTGCCAGCTGCTCCTGCCACGGACACGTGGGCAGAGACGGGCTCTGGGGAGGAAGGGGGGCAGCGAGGCAGCTGTGGCCCAGCTGTGACCGGCCGCTGCCCCCGTCCCCCGCCCTCGAGCCTGGCGACGCAGGCCACTGAGTCCTCCTGGGTGGCCTCGCTGTGATGCTGTGCCCGGGCCAGCTGGTCAAGGACGATGCACTTGGCTGATTCTGGGGAAGGTCACTGTCTGTCCTGGGGCCCGTGTGCTGGGGAAGGGAGGTTGTTCCAACTGGAGCTGCTGACATCTGCCTTCTGCTGGGCCCCAGCCCCCTCCCTGCAGCTCTGGCTGGAGGCAGAAGGGAAGCGCAGCCTCCCCCTGCTTCTCCGACCGCCCGCACACCCTCCTGCCGGCTTCCAGCTCCACTCCCTCCTCTCCGCACTTACACTCCAGCCCCCACTGGCCCACCGAACCCCACTGCTCAGGCTGGGTTTGGAGGCCCCTCCATGTGGCCGGGAGACAGTCCAGCATCCCGAAAGGATCCTGCTGCTCCATAGTGACACTGAAGTTTTCCCCGGCCGCTGCCCGACTATGGGACGTTCAGCCTCATGAGCCCCCCCCCCCCCCCCCCGCCTGGCCTCAGTTTTCTTACCTGCTGTTAATAACAGCACTTACCGCACAGAGTACCGTGTACCGTGTCTGCGCACACTCTGGAAGTGGGCACACTGGTCCTAGATCATGGCTGTTCCCTCTCCGAAGTGGTCTGTCCATGTCCACGTGCCAATACACAGGTGCTTTGGGTCCACGGAAGGGCGGTTTGATCTAGTTCAGCCTAACAACCAGGCATCCTAAATGGCGGGGGCAAACCTCTGGACTCTGGGTACCCACCTCCGTGTCCCCACCTCAGCCAGTCCCAGGACATCTCGTGGGAGGGTGGCTGTGAGCTCGAGGGAAGTGGTAGGTGAGTACGTTCCACAGTCGGGAAGTGTCAAAGAACCAGAGGAGGGGAGAGTATTATTATTATTTCTTCATGTTACTCTTTTATTATTGAAGGGAAGTTGCAGGCACGGGAGCACAGACTGGGTTTGAATCCTAGAGATGTCACCTGCTGACTGGGTGGGCTTGGCCAAGCCGTTTAACTGTTCTGTGCCTCAGTTTCCTGAAGTGGATGAGGGGGGGATCATGGTACCTGCCCCGGCTTGTGATCACGTGCTGGGTAGTCTGGGGGGAACCGCAGACTCATGGGTGTGTGCGAACCGGCATCCCACGTGCATCCGCATCCATGCCCCTAAGATGCGGGTCTCCGAGTTCGGACCCGCCGTCCTGCCGGCTGGCTGACTGGCAGCCCCCGCCCCCCGCCAGCGCGGGCTGGAAAAGTGGCTTTCCGGCTCATTCTCTGAAGCACGGCCTGCCTCTGGGGCTAAGATTCAGTGGCAGTAAGGTGAGCAAGGAGCCCTCGACGTGATTGGGGGCTTGTCTCTCCTGTGTCACAGAAGCTGTATTGATAAGTTAATCTTACATTGTTGGAATCAAACAGCCCTGTCATTCTTCTATTGTTCAGTCTGATCAGTCTCTGCAACTGTAAGGTTAGTTTCTGTTTTGTTTGTAATCTGACTCCCTGGGCTGGCCCTTGTGAGCCATCCAACAAGACCCCTGCCTTCCCAATTCCCTGTCGCTGGGCAGGTGGCCGGGATCTGTGCCTTTCGTCCTGGGCTGGACTCCTCTTCCAGGTGCACACACCTGGGGGCTGGCAGACTCCCCCGTGGGAGGCATGGGCACGGCACCAGGTTGGACCCCGCACTTGGCATTCATTAGCTATGTCTCTTATTTACCGTGTTTACAGTCTCCGAGTATTTTTTACCTTACTGGGTATTTTTGGTCATGAATTTGCAGTGACATCATAAAGCACTTAAGATAAAATGCAAGCGAAGGAAATCTAGGATTTCATCATGAAGCCATCTTCTCATCACTGCTGCCCAAGAATGAGACGGGAGGCAGTGCCCCCCGACACCGAGGGTGGCTGTTTCTTTGAGGTGGGGTGATTAGTGACTTCACTTTTCTTGGTGTCTTCTCATTTTTTCCTGAACTTTCCACAGTGAGTCTGTAGTGCTTTACAACCAGGGAAAGAGTCACTGAAATGAATCAGCATTAAATCCAGTCGCAATGGTTCTCCTCATTTGCAAAATGAAAGGGTTGGAGCAGCTCCCCAACGTTGGCTGTGCACCAGAATCCCTGGGGTAGCTGGTTGAAAAGTCAGAGAGCAGAGCCCCGTCTCCGGGGAGGGTGATCCTGCGACCTGCGATCTGGCCCACGAATCCGCATTTTGGACATGTGCCCCAGGACCTTGAGATGTGCATCTTGGGTTTAGAATCCTGGAGGAGGGGCATCTGGGTGGCTCAGTGGGTTAAGCCTCTGCCTTTGGCTCAGGTCATGATCCTAGGGTTCTGGGATCGAGCCCCGCATCGGGCTCTCTGTTCATCAGGGAGCCTGCTTCCACCTCCCCCTCTGCCTGCCTCTCTGCCTACTTGTGATCTCTCTCTCTGTCAAATAAATAAATAAAAATCTTTAGGATCCTGGAGGAGTTGAGCTCTTGGGCCTTTTCTGCCATGCTCATTTCCTAGGGCTGCGCCGTTTTAGACTGTGGTGTAGAAGCAGGGAGGGCCGTCCCGTGGCCCGCCACTCCCCTGGCTCGAGGGAGGCGCCTTTACACTGTTCCTGCTCCAGCTGGGAGGAAGCCGGCTGCCGGCGTGTGTGGCCATGTGCTAGGAATGGGTGGTCGAAAGATGGATGGGCTCCTGGGAGTGCCTGCAGAGGGCCCTTCACCCCGACAACGTTTCCTAAGTGGCTTGCAGAGTTGGGCCGTTTCTCGTCTCTGATCCCATTTTGTCCTCAGTAATTCACGTGCTGGACCTTGTCCTCGCTTGTCGGGTAAGAGGCACAGAGGGGCAAAGTGACTTGGGCAGCATCCCACAGCTGCTGCGTGGCAGAGCCTGGGAGTCGAACCCCACCATCTGTACCTGCGTGTCGGCAGTGGCGTGTCCTCCTCCGGCCGACCCACAGGGCGCTGGCTTGCTGGGCGTTGAGGCCTCAGTTGTCCCTCTGGGTGCAAGAAACTGGGGTCTTACTGTCTTCTTTCTGGTTGGTGGGCTGTCTGCCCCGTCCTCCCCTCTGGCTGGACCCCTGCCACAGGGGTCACCCCTCCCCCCAAACGCTGTTCCTTTGCTGGAGGAGCTTTTGTGCTGGGTGTGTGTGTCATTGTCACCCGTGCTGCTGGCGTTCCTTTTCTCTCCTGCCATTTAGTTTATTGTATTTCACTGCATTTTGGTGATCTGGTCGCATCTGTTCCTAAATCCCAGCCTGTTCAAGTGTAGCCAGATTTATGTGGGGATGTCCCACCAGCGTTGGAGAGCCCTGCCCCCTTACTAGCCTGCGGGCGACACTATGGCCCGGCTGGTAGGGGCGAGGGAGGGGGCGAGGGCATTCCTGGGTTTGGGTGCAGGGGTCCCTTGTAGGAGCCGTGTGACCTTAAGCAGGTGGTCCCACCTGGTTTTGGTTTTGTCATGTGTCCGATGAGCCATTCATCTCCGAGAGCACGGACAGCATGGCCCGCGGGGACTGTGCTCAGTGCAGTGTCTGGCGCCCAGAAACGCTCAGAGCGTGCTAGGCACTCCGATCAGTGTGCTTCCAGTTTGATTTGGACCCCAGTCACCCCTGGAAGCGCTGGGACAAGGGTGACTTCTTCCTGAGTTCCACGCAGTGCGAGGGAAGAAGCCGGATGGGTTCTAACGCCTGGGCTTTTGCTGGGTTCCGTTGCTGGTAAGCGTTGAAGCCACGAGGCCAGTGTCTGCCCTGGGTGCCTGGCTCCAGGGGGCGAGGGGCTCTGGGACCCCTCGTTATTGCAGTGTCCCTGCGGCCAGCCTGGGCTTCTGCTCTCAGAGCTGTGGTTCCCGAGCAGACAGCACAGTTGTGGCTGAACAGCTGGCAGGAGAGGATTAAACTTAATTTGCTGCAGGTCCAAGGGATTTCCAGCCTCCCCTGTCCCTTTCCCATTGATTATTTTGCTTTGATGTTGAAAGGGGAAGTTGGACTCAGCTAATGGGCTTCCCTCTGTGTCAGGGCAGGGGGCGTCCTGCTCGTGTGCTCCCCACTGGCCCTCTGCAGCCCTTCCTCCGTCCCTGCTTGGCGGTTGTTGACGTATTTCCCATCAGTCTGTGTCCAAGAGGTTGTCTCCTGTCATCGTTGCTAGGGCCGTTGCTATGGCATCTGTCATCTAGGCTGCGTTGTGAGAGACACCAGGTGGGTGACCTCATGCCCTCTCCCGTACGGACTGTCCCCACTGCTGAGATGGAGAAAGGCCCTGATGGGGACACAGGCTGGGTTCACAGACAGGTGGCTTCGGATGAGGCTGAAGAACTCGTGGGCGGAGGGAGTCCCGGCCCCCCCCCCCCGAAAGCTCCACCTCCTGCCAGGTTAACGTGAAACCAGAGCTCCTGCGGCAGGAGCAGGGGCCGACCTGCAGTTGATGTCATGGAGCTCTGGGGCCCAGTGTGGGCTCTGATGTGCACAGTCACATGTGGCCGGGGAGGACGCCTCCCGGGGACCGCCAGCCCCACAGAGACTGTGAGCCTGACAGCGGGTACTTGGGGGCTCCAGCTGACGGCTCAGCCTCTCAGACTCAGAACACTCCCCGTCATCATCCTGCATGTCGAGTGCCTTCTCTGCCCACTGCTTAGCAGGAATCGGGTCCGATGCTCAGAACAATGCTAGTTAATGAGCATTACTGTCCCGTTTTGCAGAGGAGAAAGCTCTAAGCTCAGAAAAGAACAGTAGGTCGTGTGGGGTCGCCAGGCTGGGCAGGGGCAGAGGCGGCCTGCGAATCCAGGTCTCTCTGGCCCGGGAGCCTGGGTCTCCAGCAGCGACTGTGGCCTTGCGTGGAAGCTTATTTCCCCACGAGTGGTCTTCCGTGGAGGCCTGTCGGGAGCATTCACGAGATGCGTCAACATAGGGCTCCTCTTTAGACCGGGGAAGATGCTCCCCGCATTTTACAGGCTGGGGGCTTGTGTGGCCTACCTGGGGACATGTAGTGGGTCCGGCTAGATGAGACATGGTTTCTGGTAGTATTGTTACAACTCAGGACAACAGGGATGTTGTCGGGGCCCCCGCTGGCCTTTGGGAAGAGCTGAGATGCCTGTCCTCCAAGTGTCCTTCCACGATTGGCGGCCCCTTGGGCCAGACTTAGGAATGGGCACAGGAGTCTGCTTCGTTTCTCTTTTTTAGCTGTGATAAAATACACGTCACATAAAGAGGGGTGCAGTTCACTAGCGTTCCATATGCTCACGTTGTGGAACCGACCTCTAGAGCTTCGTCCTGTGGGCGTGAAACTCTGTACCCGTTAAATAACCGCCCTGCCCTGTCTCCACCTCCAGCCCCCGGACACCCGTTGTCGTCTACTTTTGTCACTGTGAATCTGACTCCTCTAAGTGCTCTGTGTGAGCGGATCTGCAGAGGATTTGTCTTCTGTGTTACTGGCTAATTTCACATACTGTTCTTGAGGTTGATCTACCTGGTAGCACACGTCCACATCTCCTCCCTTTTGCAGAGCGAGCACTATTCCATTCCGTGTATGTATCCCATGTGATTTATCCTCTCGCCCGCGGATGGACACTTGGCGTTACTTCGCCGTCTTGGCTCGTGTGAATAATGCTGCAATAAACGCCGGTGTGCAGACCTCTGGTTGAGAGCCCGCGTTCAGATTTTTGGGGGGCGTCTACCTAGAAGTGGAATTGCTGGGCCATCTGTGTTTGATTTTTTGAGGACTCACCCATGGTCCTCTGTAGTGGCTTCACCAGTAGCACGCAGGGGTTCCAATTTCTCCGCTTCTTTGGTAACACTTGTTTTTTCCTGATTTTTGGATGGTAGCCATTAGAATGGGTGTGAGGTGGTATCTCACGGAGGGTTTGGTTTGCTCTTCCCTGCTGGTTAGTGATGGCGAGCCTCTTCTCATGGGCTTGTTGGCCAGAAGAGTGTTTTTTTTTTTTTTTTTTTTTTTTTAAGATTTTATTTATTTATTTGACAGAGACACAACGAGAGAGAGAGAGAGCAGGAGCAGAGGGAGTGGGAGAGGGAGAGGCAGGCCTCCCCACTGAGCAGAGAGCCCGATGCAGGGCTTGATCCCAGAACCCTGGGATCATAACCTGAGCCGAAGGCAGACGCTTAACCGACTGAGCCACCCAGATGCCCCCAGAAGAGTGATTTTTTGGAGACCCGTTAACCTTGACCCCCAGACTGTGGCTTCACTGCCCTTTGACTTCATACTTCAGAGTCACAACCAAAAATTGTCCTTATTCTGAAGGAAGCCGGTGATGCAAGGGAGGCCCGAGACTGTCTACAGCAAGGCAGGAGGAGCTGGGTTTCCCGAGAGAGGGGCAGATGATAGACCCCGGAGTTCCTGCTGGGGGAGGAGGGCGTGCATTTGAGATGACCCTGGGCTCCCTAAGGAGGGCTGATCATAATTCCCCCAGATGAAGAGCCATCACTGTCCTGGGCCACGCGGAGGCTGTGCCGCATGGAGTCCGGTTCTGGGGGAGGAGGGATGCGGTGAAGAAGGCACATCCAGCGGCTGAGTGGGGGGGGGGGCGGGGAGCGGAAGAGACAGCGCCCCCTCTGGCTGCGGCCCTGGGGGTTCGGCCCTCTGCCGGGCTTTGCTACCTGCTTGGGGCCCTGCAGAACTACTTTCCCCGAGGCGGGCCTGGTGCTCAGGCTGGGCGGCTCTACCTGGTCAGCCCTGAGGGAAGGGTTGTCTGGGTGCATTGGAGACTCTAGCAAGGTTTCGTGCCTTCCCAGGCTCAGGTGGACTAGGATGGCTTCTCTCTAAGTAGGGACAAGCGCCTGGGACCGCCATGTGGGGTTTGTGATACCTGGCCCTGCTATGGCCGAGATGTTGGACCTTGAACTCTGGGGGCAAGACATGCCGTCTGATTTCAGGAGGGAATCCGAGTGCAGGCCACACTGAACTCAGAACACCCGTAGGACACCAGCAGCTCGGCCCACTGGGTTTGGGATCACCAGCTCCTGACCTTCTGCCATCTGAGCTTACCACACGGGGGCAGGCCCCCACCCCTCATTTAATCTTTGATTAAATAGGAGATGGTGGGATGGGGCGGCTCAAGGCCGCGGGCACTGATGTGGGGTTGGCACTGTGCCATGCTTTACATACTTTGTTGTTGTTGTTTAAGTAGACTCCATGCCTAATGTGGAGCCCAATCTGGGTCTTGAACTCTTGACCCTGAGCTCAAGACCTGCTGAGCCACCCAGTATCCCTTTACATATATTTGCCTTTTTTTTTTTTTAAGATTTTATTTATTTATTTGTCAGAGAGAGAGAGAACCAGCACAAGCAGGGTAATAGGCAGAGGCAGAGGGAGAAACAGACTCCCCACTGAGCAAGGAGCCTGATGCGGGGCTCGATCCCAGGACCCTGGCATCATGATCTGAGTTGAAGGCAGATGCTTAACTGACTGAGCCACCCAGGGGTCCCTATGTACATTTCTTTTTCTTTCTTTCTTTTTTTTTTTTTTATTAAAGATTTTTATTTATTTATTTGACAGAGGGAGATCACAAGTAGGCAGAGAGGCAGGCAGAGAGAGAGAGGAGGAAACAGGCTCCCTGAGAGCCTGATGCGGGACTTGATCCCAGGACCCCGGGATCATGACCTGAGCCGAAGGCAGGGGCTTAACCCACTGAGCCACCCAGGCGTCCCTACGTACATTTCTTATTCAAGTCTCATAACTACCTGATAAAGGGTGGGAACATTGTTTCCTCCCTTTGGTGATGGGACAGCACAGTGCAAGGACCCTTTGCATTAATGTCCACATTACATGCTGTGTATTCTTTGCATATGTCTGTGCTTCGGTACTGAAAGGTTCAGGGCAGAGTTGCCCTCCCCCCCCCCGCCCCCAGTTGCCAGTTTCCTTCCCCTGAGGCCCGAGACTGCGTGTTCCTTCCCAGAGGCTGCCCACCCCGCGTTCAGTTTGTGCCGTGCCCCCGTGCTCTGTGTGAGTTCTGTTGCGGGCATTAGTGTCGACATTTCCTGATCTCTCTTCTAGAATTCCCCAGGCCTCTTCTGTTCCCAGCTTTCATCCCTGCAGCAGCCTAAGTGCTGAGCGCTGCCTTTTGACCTTCTGGATTTCTCTCCAGCAGCTCCTTCCCAGCATCACAGGAGGCGGCCCTGGCGCGGAGCCTCCCAGGGGGCCACGTGAGGGCCTGGTTAGCGGGGGTGTCCCTCAGGCACAGGCATGCGCCCATGGAGGGGTGACAGGGTTGGGGGAGCGCATGACGAAGGCCAGGGGAAGCTGCGGGGGGCTGGCTGCTCTGGCCACACCCCGGCGACAGCTGCTCTTCTTCACCGACCCCTAAAGATGCCACCCTGTTTGAATCTGGATTTGTCAGGGAAGCTGTGAACAAACCGGGATGTTTTCCCTCTGACAAAGTGCTAGCGCTGAACTTCAGAGCTCCTTGCGGAGCGCAAAACCCGGCCGTCGGAGGAAGCCAGGCACAGGAGGCGGAGGGGAGGAAGAGAGAAGACCCAGAGAGCCTTCCCCGGTCCCCAGCCGAGCACCCGTTACCATGCCAGGCATTGCCCCCGAGGCGCTCTCCTCCTAAGGAAGGGACAGCCCTGGGCTCCGCTGGTTACAGGGACGAGATGGCGAGTCTCCTTTGGGCTGGGATCATAAAGGAAGGCATCTCACCTGGGAAAGTCGTGGAGAGTTCATTTGGGGGCACTCATTTTTCTGTCTTGATTCTCTCTGCTTTCTTTTTTCTGCTCTGGAACGGGGCTCCAACGTCAGAGGCAACATGAGGTCAGATTTGCTACGCAGGGCAGTAAGTGACCAATAAGGTTTCTTGCTTTTGGCCCTGTGAGAGAGGAGGGTCTGTGTGAGAAAGCCGGTCATGCTGGTCTTTGTCAGGCAGAGAAAAGGCATCTTTTTACTCTGGTGTAAACCTCAAACAGGTGCCCGGGGCGAGGCACCCCCCACCCCCAGCCCCATGGAAGCTGGCCATGTGCCCTTGTGCGGTGACCTTCCCCGTGAACGGAGGGATGCTTCTCGCCCCAGGCTGGGGTGAGGACAGTGAGGACAGAGTCAGGCCCTTCAGACATGGCTCTCAGCCGGAATGCTGGACGTTTTGCTTGCTCAGCTTCTCCTCGACCCACGGCAGCCATGGGAGTGGGACATAGTGCTGGCTGTGGGAGGCCTGGGGTGTGAGTGAAAGTGTGTGTGTGTGTGTGTGTGTGTGTGTGTGTGTGTGTGTAGTGTGCAATGCAGCAAGCTAAAAAAGCTTTAATGAAGTTTGAACCAGGTTGGGAAAGAGGCTTCAAAGAATCCCAAGAGGGGAGAGTCCGAGGACGGCCCAGCTCAGGCCTCCATAGTGACACTGATGGGCGAGATGGGCTCCATCGACTCCGAGATGGCTGGTAAAGCCGCAGTGGAATGGCGCTGCTTTCCTCACTGCGGGTCCCACGTCTGAGCTGACGGCCCTGCCTGCCACCCGCCGCAGGCGTGTGACCATCCAGGACCCATGCTGAGAGAAGCCAGAGACAGGCTCGAGAGATGAGCTGTTAGACTTTCCGCGGGCGCGTCCACTCTTCTTTCTGTGCGGTTCTTCCCATTTGATTCATCTATTAAACTGGGTATTTAGAAAGTAATGTGTTGGGGCTGTATTTTCTCGCTCTATCCTACAAAATTGACTTTATTGAATTACAGTTTAAATGTGTTCATGATCCATATAGAGTTGATTAAAAAGAAAAATCAAAACCACTCATTTGAAGAACATTTCTGCCTCTTGCCGAAATTACGGATGTGTTTCTGGATTTAATGCCGAGGAAAGAATGTTTTTCTCTACAAATGACTTTCCGTAATTTAATTTACTTCCCTTTTCACCTTGGCTTCCAGGAGACCCGCGGCAAAATTCAGGACCTGATTGTGGGAATTAGTTCATCTTGGATTCTTGTTAACATCTATGTCTTTGGTCCCTTTTCAAGAGTCTGTTTTGTTTCTACATATGATTTTGCTATTTTATATTATGTCTACATTATATGTTCTCTTACGTCCTTTAAAAAGGCATAGGGGGGCGCCTGAGTGGCTCAGTTGGTTAAGTGACTGCCTTTGGCTCAGGTCATGATTCCCAAACTCCTGGGATCGAGTCCCGCATCAGGCTCCCAGCTCCATGGGGAGTCTGCTTCTCCCTCTGACCTCCCCTCTCATGCCCTCTCACTATCTCTCACTCAAATAAATAAAATCTTAAAAAAAAAAAAAAAGGCATGGAACTCTGGTATAGATACAAAAGATTGAAAGTAGGTACTCAGACAAAAACGTATACATGAATGTTAATAGCAACACTGTTTAAAATACCCAAAGACAGAAACAACCCAAATGTTCGTCAGCTGGTGAGTGGTAAACAAGATACGGTATAGCTCTACAATGCAGTATTATTTAGCTATAAAAACGGGATGAATTGCTGATTCGTGCTACAACATGGCCATACCTCAAAAAACGTGGTATTATGTGAAATAAGCCGGATACAAACCACATATTTTGTGATTACGAGTACACGCAGTGTCCAGAATAGGTAAATCCCTAGAGACAGAAAGCGGATTGGCGGCTGCCAGGGGCTGGGGAAGGAAGAGGAGTGAGCCTGACTGCTTCATGGAATGGGGATCCTTTTTGGGGTGCTAAAATGTCTCAAAAGTAGCTCAAAGTGGTGATTCTGTGGCATTATGAATGTATTAAAGTCCAGTAAATTACACAGTTTTGAAATGGTTTATCTTACGTTATGTGAATTTTATCTCAATTAGAAAAATGCTGCATTGAAATAAATAAATAAAAAAAAAGCCGAGTATAAAAATCCATACAGTGGCACCTGCGTGGCTCGGTCGGTTAAGCATCCAACTCTTGATTTCGGCTCAGGTCATGATCTCAGCTCAGGGTCGTGAGATCGAGCCCTGAGTCAGGCTCTGTGCTCAGGATGGAGTCTGCTTGAGATTCTCTCCCTGCACCTACCCCCTTCCCCCACTCACATTTTTCCCTCTCTCAAACAAACAAATACAATCTTTAAAAAAAAAAAAAAAACTTAGAAAAAAAATCCTCAAACAGATTTCTTATGAAGAAGACAGAGCAGGTCTAGTTTGGAACAAGATCCTTCTTTGAATTACTTCTCTCCTGGGGGGTTCTAGTGCCCCACATAATTCAGGGGTCTGGGGCTGCCTCACCTGGACAGGCACGCCCCATTCGGGGAGAGAAGTGTTCTTTTCCTAGGTGTGGTCTGCCTGCCATCTGTCTTAGCATTTTCTTCGAGCACTGTGTCACAAACAGTTGTACGTCATTGAATGCAGAAATTGACAACATTTGTGTGGCAGCATGGGCGTTAGCGGGGAGGGTATTTGCAGCTGGAGGTGGCTTCCTGGTGGGCTCCTGAGGTCCCATGTGGACAGTGTCTGTAACACACTGGTTGGAAAGCTCTGCTCCAGGCCTAGATAGAGGCTTAATTGTAGGAACAGGGTTGTGGGGTATGCTTAGCCTGCTTTTGCCAGAAGGCTAGAGGGAGTCTGTTATCTACCTGTATGTGCTTAGGTCCATGCCTTGATCCTTGTCAATGTTTCTTATGTACCCCAAGTCCTGGCCAGACGTCGTCTCCGTATGACCAGTAATGGGGAAGAATAGAAGTTTGGGATAGCTTATCTGCCTAGGGAACTCCTATTCGACCTTCAAGACCCAGATACCATTCTACTGCTTCATCGCCGTCCTTTTTCTCTTTTCGTTTCGTTCAGGCTGAATCAGTTCCTTCGTTATCTGTGTTCCCAAACCATTTGTATGTGACTTTTAGTACTTGTCCACTGGAGTCACTGAGGGCCTGTCTCCCCCAGGAGCAGGTGTGTTCGCGGAGGGAAAGGACCTGGGCTCACTCAGTTCCAGCGTCCAGGGGCTCCCTCTTGGCACAACACCAGATACACAGCATCCAGTGAAACAGTGTGACCGAGTTCCCTGGTACTGTATTTTAGGATCCCTTGGGAAGCTTTTTTTTTTTTTTTTAAGATTTTATTTACTTATTTGACAGACAGAGATCAGAAGCAGGCAGAGAGTCAGGCGGGGGTGGAGGGGAAGCCGACTCCCCACCGCACAGAGAGCCCGATGCGGGGCTCGATCCCAGGACCCCAAGATCATGACCTGAGCTGAAGGCAGAGGCTTTAATCCACTGAGCCATCCAGGTGCCCCCATTGGGAAGCTTTAAAAAAAAAAATACAGATGTCTAGGCTCTACCTGAGACCAGTGAAGTCAGAATTCTGAAGGTGGAGCCAAGACACTGGCATGTTTAAAAGACTAACTTGCTGATTTTAATGTGCAGTGTTGCAAACCGTTGGTTTAAGTGACTGCTTTGACTTATCATTAGCTTTGAGTAATGTTTCCTGCCATCGAACCCAGCTCCTCCTGCAATTTAATTCAACCTAGCAAATACTCTTGAGTGCCTACTCAGTGTCAAGCATTGTGTAGACAAACTCGAAGTATGTTCTGTGAACGAGCAGTATCTGCATCCTCTGGGAACTGTTAGAAAGGCAGACTCTTAGGATGCCTGGATGGCTCCGTCGGTGAAGTGTCTGCCTTCGGCTCAGGTCGTGATCCTGGGGTCCTGGGATCAAACCCTGATTCAGGCTGCCTGCTCAGCGGGGAGTCTGCTGCTCCTTTTCCCTGCTTGTGCTTGATCTCTCTCAAACAAATCTTAAAAAAAAAAAAGAAGTGCAGAATCTTAGGTCCCTCCCCGGCCCTCCTGAGATTTTGTGCAGTTTCACGAGCTCTCTGGCTGGTTTACGTGCATGTTACCGTCTGAGAAGCAGCGATGTCGATATCGTGCAAATGTCCAAGAGCTCCAGACACTCTCATAACCTTTCCCATCCACTCTGTTTTGTTTTCTTTTGGTGGCATATCACTTGATATCCCTTTCTCAGGCTACAATGGCACATCCAAAGGGGGTCGAGACCAGGCAGGGGTTAGAGGAGATGATGGGTTCCCCTGATTGTGGTCAGGAAGGGAGGGATGTAGATGGTCTCTCTGGGCACCCTGCGTACCAGCATTTGGGAAGCCTCAGGGATGGGCTGTTTGGGAGGAACGATTCCCGTTTCCGACATTGCCATTTCTTTGGGAGCGATCCAGGCGTGCTGGAGAGACGCTGAGGCCGAGCTGGACGGAGGACTGCAGCAGATCTGCTTGCCAGGGAGAGGTTGGCGTTGATGCAGATAAAGCCGCCTGGCTTGCCTTGTGCCTCCGGGGGTCCAAGCACAGTTGGGAGGTTCTGCAGGCCAGCCTGTCCGGACCCACGAGGCTACTGTTCTTCAGGTTCCAGCAGGGCAGGGTAGTGGGTGTCTGTCCATGGGAGTCACGACCTTTTAAAGCATCTTTGATGGGGAAGGACTCTTTGCACGTCTGACTGCATCTCTGCCATCTCCCTGGTGCCGGGCGCACCTGGCCCTGGTATGCGTTCAGACCAGATTTGAGGGTGACGCTGATGGCACAGCCAGAAAGCCAGGAGGAGACAATGGCTGTCTGGGAGGGCAGTTCTGGCCAGGGGACTGCCACCCTTGCCTCTGTCTGTGGCTCTGCTCTGTGTGGCTGCACATTCAATGCTGGATGTCTGGGGGAACGCAGAGAAGGACGAGTACCCTTTTCTAGAGGAGACAGCTCTTGTCCCCGAGCATGCTTTTTGGCCGCGCAAACATCTGTGGTTGGATCAGGCCATGGAGGGGACACAAAACCTGCTCCAGATTCAGGAGGACGGGTGTGAGTGTTTCCCTGGAGCTCTTCAGGGATGCTGGACATACACCTGCGCAGGAAGCAGAATTTCATTTGAGAAATGCTGCTGTCAGGGGTACGGCTGGGCTGCGGGCAGGGAGGCGGCAAGTTGGGGTGAAAAGGCCAATATCCTGTGGGACGCTGCTCTGTTGTTAGGACTGGCCCAGCGTGAAAAGTGGCGCCACTGGCCAGCTGAAGGGACAGCCTCCGCTGTGTCCTGTGACTGTGGGCCGGTAGGTCAGGGTTGTGGGAGACCTCTGTGCAGCCTGGCGCCCTCCCATCCCCACAGGATCCTTCTCTTGCAGTCAGACCCTGTAGTCTGTTTATTCTGGGCCTAGAGAAATACCAAGGAATCACATGGGAATGACAGGATGACCCTAGAGTCCCCAGTTCCGGGCCTCAGGATGGCCATGTCCCAAAAGGCTGCGTGGGGCTGCAGCCCATTTGGGGGCTCAGGAAGTTGAGGCTCTGGCTGGGTCCCTCAGGTCATGTGCCAGAGGTCATGCCTGGAGCAGGCTGGGGCTCCCTAAAAATAGAGACCTGTGGCAGGGAGGTGTCAGTCCCGCAGGCCTTGTTGCTATCCTGGGCTCTCAGACCCCATGGGAGTTTGGATAGGTGCCTGCAGAGAAGTCTCCCGAGGCCGTGGTGGCCAGTGGGAGGGTCTGAGAGCCCAGACGACATCAGCCAATCTGAGCACTGGCCATATCTTACTGTTCACCCCTTGCTGTCGCCCCCGTGCCCTTGAGCCACAGTGGTTTGTCTCCTACCCCTGTTTCTCACCCCACATGGACATTAAGGTATCAAGGCTTCAGCTGACCCACGTCTTGAACCCTGAACCAAAATCTTGTCTTGTCTTACCCCCATGTGCAGAACCATGTGCTAAGACCAGCAGCAGGGAGAGAAAAGCTCTTTTAATGAGTGCCAAGTGTCAGCCCTGAATTACTTTCTGCTTCCCTTCCAGTTGCCCGGGGCTCCTGAGAATGCTCATCTCCCCCTGGGAACAGTGGGCATGGGGGGAGGCATTGCCCAGACTTTACACCTTATCTTTCATTAACAACGAGTCTCCGAACTGTATCATCCCGCTCTCTTCTCCCCTTCCCTCCCCCTCTCTTCCCATCAAAGCTGAGTCTGATGATCTGATGGGAAAGGGGCTTGGCCTCCTGGTGCATGTTGCCCCATCTTTGCTGGGAGGCGACCCTTGGTGAGGGCTGGAGCCAGGCCCCGCGCCCGGCAGGTAGCGGGCCCTCGGTGAACACGTGTTGGGTGCCTGTGGCTCGCTTGTCTTCACCAGCGGCTGTGGGTGTGTGGAATGATAGCACATGGCGTGTGTGCGTTCCTGTCCTCACGCCTCCGTGTAATTGATTAGTTCATTCAGCAAGAATTTTTAGCACCTCCCGCGGTGTGAGCGGCGCTTGCCAAGGAGGGGGCCTTCTTGAGGGGAGACGAGATCGGCCCACAAAGAACTCGTGTGCCAAGGCTGATGAGGCTGGAAAATACTCCCAATACTAGGAGTTCAAGGTGAGGCTGTAGATTGAGGAGCACGGAAGGGTAAGTAGATCAAAATGTAACTTCTTCGTGTTTCCATGCTCTGTGATAGTTTTATGTGGTTTTATATAGTTTTTAATTATTGGTCATCTTGGGGCGCCTGGGTGGCTCAGATGGTTAAGCGTCTCCCTTTGGCTCAGGTCATGATCTTGAGGTTCAGGGATCGAGCCCCGTGTCAGGCTCCCTGCTCAGCACGGAGTCTGCTTCTGCCCCTCCCTCTGTGCTCTACTTCTCTCTTTCAAGTAAATAAATAATCTTAAAAAAAAAAATTGTCACTTTCACCATGAAACAGGCAGGGCCTATTTTTAGTAAGGAGACATTAGGGGCAAGGGTCGACCAGAGAGACGGGAGGGTATCGAGACAGCAAGGGGACCAGGTTGCTGAGGGGCACATGGAGTGTCAGAAAAAGAGCAGCTGCTCCAGAGCTCAGCCCACGAGCAATGTCACCGGCGTGACATTGGGGAAGGTCACCCAACCTTGGAAAGCTTCAGTGGCTTCATTTGTAAACAAGAAGGAGAAAGCCCTTTCGTTAGGGTGGCAGTGGGATTGAAATGAGGATATGGGGTAAGTGCAGGGCCGGGCCCACCGTAAGCCACCCGACCACGTAACTAGCTCCTCGTGCTCTGAAGTGGACGGTTGGGGCTCTGAGTTGTGTGGCCGGAGATGCAGCGGGCAAGGCAGACTGGATTCCCATGCTTGGCACTCGGAACACAAAACGACGTCAGAATTGGGGACCCCATACAAGGAGATGCAGAGACATGGTCAAAGGCAGGTCGTTTGTTTGGGATGTAACCGTGGGGAGCCTCAGTAGGGTCTTGGGGACCTGAGACAGGCGGCCAGAAGGGATGCGACTCTAGGCCAGCGACCACGACAGCACAATGGCGCTCAGTCCCAGGGGAAACTCTGGGAGGCGGTATAGAGCATCTGAGGGAGGGGCTGGTGAGGGACCTGGGGTGTCTGTCCATCATCACCCGAGGAGGTGCTCCTGGGGTGCTCAGTTCCCTGGGCACTTGCCCTGCCCTGAGGAAAGGCTGGTAAAGAACCAAAAATACAACTGAGTCAACGTGAAGGTCAGATTGGCTTTATTCGATGATTCATGAACCGGGCAGCATCCCGACTAGCAAAGAGAGGGGAGCGCCACAATGAGCTGCAGTAAAGAGGGTTTTTAAAGGCAGAGAGGGAAGAGAAGAGCGGAGAGTATTAGCCAAGAAGGCATTGTTTTAGGCATCGTTTTAGGAGGGCTCTCTCTAGTACCTGTTCCTGCGGACCAGGAAATTCCAGGTGGGCTGGTGAGAAGTCACATTCCCGAGCGGGGAGGAGGGGGTTGAACCTGTAGTTAGGTTTTAAGGCTTGGCTTGCTGACTTGTTGATTAGCCCAGGGCACTCCACCTTGGGCCTGTGGTTCCTTTTTTTAAAGTAATTGCCCCCTTGGGATCAGACCCTCAGCCTGAGAGATGTGATAGGAAGGTAAGGCGTTAACAACGGTGCTCAGCTCCCACGCCGTGCTGCTCTGCCGTGTGCTGATCTGTGCGTTAGTGACAGCTCTGGACGGTTTGGACTCCGTCTCGGGGACATTCACAAGCCGCAACTTCAGGGTCCCTGTTTATAAGTTGGCCGTTTTCTTCATTCCTTTTCTGAAGTCCTCGTCTCAGGGAGGTGCTCTGCTTGATGACTAGTGGCTACAGATAACGCATTTAAAGCTATCGAGAGAATGCAATGCACCAGCGAGATTATTATGATCATTTTAAGTAGGAGAATGCCCCATGTTTGGAGTGGACTTCGGGGCCATGGTCCCCAAAACCCAAACTAATCAAAATTAGATAAGCCAGATAAGCCATAGAAAGCTCTCATTGAGGGGACCACCTTTCTAAGCCAAGTGGCTTGCTCAGTGATCTTACGCAACTTCGCCAGAAGTTTCATCTTCCCTAGAAGTGTTCATCCAGGCACAGCAGGTGGGGCGGGTCACAGCACAGAGGCCTCCTCGCTCGGCCAAAAGACAGTCCAGGACCACTCTGCTATGGAGAACGACATCTGCTAGAGTCCAAGGATTTTTTTTTTTTTTTTTTTTTTTTTTTGGCATCTACTGAGTTAGCAGCAGATTCTGCAGTGTCTTTAAGAATTAAGGAAAAGTTTCTGATCATGTTCTCATTTACATTTACTCCTAACCAGGGGATGGATAGTCTTGCCAGAGGAAGCAAATCTTGAGTCGTGAATGCCTCCTGGCAATTCCCTTCCAACTCAATGATATAAATCCAGGGCAGTCAACGAATGAAGAGTCTTAGTTTGTTTGTGGGAAGTCAGAGGCACAGGCAGATAATCTAAGGGACATTACCCAGCTATGTGCCAGCTATAGAGGCATCAGAGGTCCAAGGACAGAGGAGCGTGGTCACCGCCACGAAGGGAGTCTGGTCACCATCTCGGGGTACAGACTGCTTCCTGCTAAGGTGACATTGTTAATAGATTCATTCACGGATATTAGCCTGTTCAAGCCAGAGGTCAGTTACCTCTTAGCCTGAAATAAAAAGTTGTTGTAAATTCCAGAAGTTACCCCCCCTTAGCAGTGGCCTGGGAGACACGGATGAGGCTGTTATATTCTAGGCCAGTGCCAGCATAAAGAAAAAGAACAGGAAGAAGAAAGGGTTTCATGTTTGGTTCAAGTGTAAAGTCTTGATCCCGAGCCTGAGGTCCAAGGGGTCTACTCTGGTATCTGCTACTTCTCTCCCTTGTCAATTGGATTAGGGAGTCCCCAGTGTTTGTAGAGAAGCCTTTTTCTACCGTGAGATGCATATCCAAGGTTTAAGTCTGAAATTTGACTGTCCTCTGAGTAGTTGGGGGGACCTGGTGGAGCCCCTTCCAAGGACATTCAGGGCTGGTCTTTGTTCTTACCGACTCCAAGCCAGAATGGTGGGAGAAAATTGGAAATGTTAGTTTGGAGAGCCGTAGCCAGATTTTTGAGGAAACTAGAAGAATTCAGCTCTATGACAGAACCTGGGAGACAGGTAACAGGATTAGAAACAAATATAGATAAAGGTGTAAACATAATTTCTTCACTCTATAATTGCTTTCATTTTTTATAGTAAAGCTAATTTGATTGCACTGAACTTTGCCCAATTATTTCCATAAGTGTTGCAAGAATAGTGCTTGGCTATATATGCTCTTTTTTAAAGACTGCTTTGCTGGAACGTGGTAAGCAGGGTCACAGGTTGATTTTTGTCAAGAGGCTTTGTTTGGTCTGTAAAGTCAACCTTAATTCCTCAAAACTGGTCACATCTGAGTCTATGTATCTCTCGCTCAAATAGGACATTCCAGTCAGAGCCTAGGGAACATAACCAGTGTTTGTAATTGTGTTCTGTTACAAAGAGAAGAGATTCTTACTGAACTTATGTAAATACCTAATTATTTTGGCATGAAAAGAATACTGAAGAGATTTGGAATTCCGGAGGGATCGGATGTGGAGAAAAAGTAAATGTTTCATTTCTGTTCACAAAAGTATATCTTACCAAAATGTTGATAGCTTCACAGGAGAGGGATAAAGGTTTCCTAAAATATGGAAAAGCAAAACATTATAGATCCAGCAGTGTTTTAAACAAGAAGTCATCAGACTTGTAATTGTCTTCCTCAGTTCATTCTGTCCCATATTATTAATACTTATTGGTCTTGATCTTTTGTGAAAAGTTTTATGATGCCACCAGTTTCTCCATTAATGTTCTATAAATTCTTACTCTGTTATCAGAAGCTGTGTCAAAGTCATCAGAAACCTGTACTGTAGAGAACGTGTCGGATGCCTTCCCATGAATTTCTCTGGAAATGAAACACATTTTTAAGACACTTTTGTTTAGCTTTGGAGTAAAACAATAACTGTCTGCAAATGATAAGATTTAAAAACGGCCATGGTTAAAGGTCTGATGAGAGTTTATGGTCCACTTGACAAGGAGATTTGGTTATTTTTATAACATACAACATTTTAAGATAAGAACTGGAATTATCAGTGTTTACATTACAGTAGGACATAATAGATCTTTCAGAATTGCATACAATTTCTGGGACATTTCTATTAATAACCTGTATCCCACAAATACGAGCTAAGAAGGTTTACTGTCACCTGTTTGACAATGTTTCCTGTGTAATTTCTCATGTTAAATAAACCTAGCTGGTGTTAGCATCTCTCTTTCTATAAGGAGAGAGAACAAATCATTTGAGATGTTCCTGGATCTCTTGGAAAATCTCAAAGTTAGTTCAAGGTCAAAAAGATTTCATTTAGAATTTTGTTTTTGGGAAGTTTGTCAAAAATATCAAAAGGTTTGGGCAGTTGGTCAAATAAGATCATTGATCTGTGAAATAATAATAGTTACCCATTTAACCAAAGTAACAATTGAAACTTTGTAGGCAAATAACAGAAAGTTAAATAGTTATAAAAAGCCTTAGGTCTTTTAATATTGAAAAGACTCATTTTTAAAAAAATAATCAAGGACCCGATAAAGATAGAATATAGAATCTTTGGTTTTCTAGACAGGTTATATTAAAGGTAAAGAAAACCCTTGGTTTAAAATTTCTAATTAAGAGGAGACCAATAATCTAAGAAAACTTTGTCCTTTTAACAGAGGAACACCTGATTCCAATTTCGCACCAGTGTACTTTTAATATTAATACTGATTTTAAATAAGTTTGATAATTTTAAGTAAGTTCATAAATATCAGCCAGCTTGTCCACACATTATAATTCCTTTTCAGAGATTCCTTTTCCACAAACCTCTTTCTTTTTTTTACAGATCTTGTCTTTAAATATGCTGAATATTTAACCTCACTTTTGGGCAAAATTCTTTCTTTTCCCTCAACAAAAATGCATTTCCATTCCTTATGCCTTCTTATACTGAAAGCAGACATTTTAATTTCTTACATTTGGAGGTGTTTTCCTTACTATTTCTAGTAGCTTTAATTATATATATGTATGTGTGTGTGTGTATATATATATATATATACACACACACGTGTGTGTGTATATATACATTAATTGTATATATATAAATATGTGTGTATATGTGTATATATGTGTGTGTGTATATATATATATATGTATATATATATGTATATTCGGCATATAAAATCCCATTAGTTTTAGGTGTATATTTTAGTGACATGATATTTTTATACATTCAGAAATAACCCCCACGGTAAGTCTAGTATCCATCTGTTGCCATGCAAACTTACGACAATATTACTGACTATATTCCCCGTCCTACTCGTGACATTCCCATGATTTACTTATTTTGTAATTGGAAGTCTGTACCTCTTACTCCCCTCTTTGGTAACCAACAGTTTGTTCTTTTTATTTGTGTATCTATGAGTCTGTTTCTGTTTTTTTGTTTTTTGGTTTTTGTTTTTTGTTTTTTAGATTTCACAGAGAAGGGAAATCATGTGGTTGTCTTTCTCTTACTTCACTTAGCACTTAGAACCCTGTGGTTCCAGCCATGTTGTCGTAATGGCAAGATCTTCCTCTTTATGGCCGAGTATCGTATATATACTCACACATCCATACACACCACATTTTCTTTACCCATCCACCTACTGATGGACCCTTAACGAGGGATCCTTTAACCCCCATATCCTCGCCAACACTTGTTATTTCTTGTCTTTTGGATAATAGCCAATCCGATGGGTGTGAGGTGATAGCTTGCTGTGGTTCTGATTTGCATTTCCCTGGGGATGAGTGATGTTGAGCGTCTTTTCACGTGCCTGCTGGCCGTCTGTATGTCTTCTTTGGAAAAATGTCTGTTCAGTTCCTCTGCCCATTTTTTTTTTTAAAGATTTTATTTATTTATTTGACAGACAGAGATCACAAGTAGGCAGAGAGGCAGGCAGAGAGAGAGAGAGAGAGGAGGAAGCAGGTTCCCTGCTAAACAGAGAGCCCAATGCGGGGCTTGATCCCAGGACCCTGAGATCATGTCCTGAGCCGAAGGCAGAGGCTTTAATCCACAGAGCCACCCAGGCGCCCCCCTCCGCCCATTTTTTAATCAGATTTTTTCGATATTAAGTTGTATAAGTTCTTTACTTATTTTGGATATGAACCGCTTATCAGATGTGTAGTTTGCACGTCTCTCCTCCCATTCGGTAGGTTCTCTTTTTGTTTCCTTCTTGGTTTCCTTTGCTGTGCAGAAGCTTTACAGTTTGATGGGATCACATTTGTCTGCTCTAGCTTTTGTTGTTCTTACCTAAAGGGATGGGTCCAGGAAAATATTTCTAAGACTGATGTCAGAGAGCTTACTGCCTGTGTTTTTTCTTCTAGGAGTTTTACGGCTTCAGGTCTTAATTTCAAGTCCTTTATCCATTTTGCATTTATTTTTTTGTTTATGGAGTGAGAGAGCAGTTGGTTCCATTCTTTTGTAGGTAGCTGTCCAGTTTTTCCCAACACCGTTTCTTGAAGAGACTCTTTTTCCCATGGTATATTCTTGCCTCCTTTGTCATGGGTTAACTGACCTTGTAAGTGTGGTTGTATTTCTGGGCTCTCTGTTTTATTCCATTGATCTTTGTGTCTGTTTTTGTGCAACTACTGTAGCTTTGTAGTATAGTTTGAAATGAAAGAGCATGATACCTCCAGCTCTTTTCTTTCTCAAGATTGCTTTGGCTGGTCACATATATGAGTTAGAATTCTTAACCCTTAGGAATCTTAACTAAGAAGTAAACAGTTGTGAACTGTGCTTTCCATTAGCATTTTTTGAATTGGCAGGCTTATGAGTACTTTTTTTGTGATTTCTAGAAACAAGCTTTTCTCCGTGTGCATAATACAGTTTGCCAGTAGATTCAAAGATCTTTGGTTCCTCTGGAAGCAAAACATGGATAAGCCTATTTTTACTAATTAATGTTTTCAGTATTTTACCTTATTTGGAAATGATCTGGACATCCAATGCATTTAACTTAACTCATTATATCACTTAACATGGCAAAACTTTAAGGTTTCAGGTTACCCAAAAGATGTGGAGAAACTATTTAAAAAGTTTACCTAAAACCTTTTTTATCCTACTTACGTGGATTCAGTTTTCTCGCTTTTGACAGTTATTTTCAAATTACCCACAAAAGCTTCAGGAAGCATTAGATCAAGTTAGCTACTGTACCAAGCTCTTTTTCCTGTTGACACATTCTATAACAGAGATAACATGAACTTATTTGATTAGTAAATGTAGGTAGGATAAAAGTATTATATTAGATGCTGATAACTCTAGGGGTGCGTGGGTGGCTCAGTGGGTTAAGCCGCTGCCTTCGGCTCAGGTCATGATCTCAGGGTCCTGAGATGGAGCCCCGCATCGGGCTCTCTGCTCTGTAGGGAGCCTGCTTCCTCCTCTCTCTCTTTACCTGCCTCTCTGCCTACTTGTATCTCTGTCTGTTAAATAAATTAAAAAAAAAATTTAGATGCTGATAACTCTAAAGACATGTCTATTTTAATGAAACCAACAAACTTAAACTAGTGTTAATACCAAATGTCTTCCTAGATCACATGACTCTGAAAAGCAATTGGGTTGGTTCCTATTGTATTTCTGAGATTTAGAAATACTCAATTTATAAGTGCTACTTGTTAACCCAATTAAGTAGAACTTGGATATTTACTCGAATTTGGCAAGGTTTTTCATTAATTTCAATTTTAGATTTCCTTAGCCTTTTAAGGGAATAACCTAGAGGTTGACCAGAGAATCCCTCGGAGTCCTATCAGTTTGGGGAGGGGCCCCTGGAGTTGGTGGTTAAAGAATTTGCACAAGGCCTTGAGGACAATCTCTTTTAGAGTGTCCCGGTTGATTACAGCTGAGACACTGATGTCTGGGCCAGTGTTTTGATGATGGACCCCTGAGGGAGTATGAGGGTGGTGGGAGGGCATCTTTTTAGATGCCTGGCCTTGTAGCTGTAAAGCTAATGATTTGGCGGACTTTTGTTTATGATCTTGTGTGTTTCAATTTCATTAGCCTTTTACAATGAATTTTTTTAATGAAGTTCTTTCAGACTCTTGAAGCCTTCTGGACGCTTCTACATACCAATTAAAATAGGTATCCCATTCTGTTTGCTAGTCATGAGCATCTTTACTGTCCAGTGCAGTTCTTAAGTAAAAGATCTTGTCCAATTGGAATGTCCCCCTAATGGCCGTTGTAGTTCTGAGTTGTCTTTAGTAAGATTGTGCCCTTTTTGTAGATATTCGCAGCTTCCGGCTGCAGGTTTTAGAAATAAAATAAGAACGTGTGCTGAAAGATGGCAAATTTGGTTGTTTGGAAATTAAAGATCCCATTTTTTTTTATTATTATAGTCGATCCCTGAACAGCAAAGGGATTAGGGGTGCTGAACACCTTTGCAGCCAAAAGCCTGTGTATAAGTTTTGACTTCCCCCAAATGTATTTACTAATAGCCCATTGATGACCAGAAACCTGGTCATCATATGTTGATAACATAAACATTATGTTGATAACATAAACAATCAAATAACACATGCTTTGTATCTGGGATGTATTATAGATGTATATGTTTATATATATACATAAATACTATATATTATATATAATATTACATATTTATGTATATAGATGTATATATTTTTACAACAAAGTAGTCTAGAGAAAAGAAATGTTATCAAGGAAGTCATACGGAAGAGAAAATACATTTACGATACTGGACTATAAAAAAAAATCTGAGTATAAGTCCACTCTCACAAGTGGACTTGTGTTGCTTCAGGGTCAGCCGTATTTCTTTCTTTATTTTAGTTAGACTTTGGGTTTCTCAAGACCACATTAATCCCTAAGCAGGATATGCCTCAGGATTGGGGATTGTGTGGTGTTTTACAGTGTGCTGGATTGCACGGACATGTTTTTTGAGGTTGGCAGGTGGCCTGGTGACAGTCAAACTCATCCTGCGACCAACTTCTCCTAACAGGGGAGTCTTTGGGTTGGGCAGCGAGTGCTCTAACAGCTTTTAAATGCTCAACCTGTGCCCACCAATTCAGCGGCGCTTTGCCCTCTGAGATCCCCATTAGCAATTAGCCTTTACCTCCCGTGCGCATTAGCGGAAACCAACAGTGACCCCGGAAACAGAACTTGGGACCTCCACAGTCATCGAAGAACTTGGGTCTGGGGAGAGGACTGGACCAGCAGACCTCAGAGAATGCGGATGGTGGACAGATTCCAAACAAGCAGAGAACCATAGCTGCCACTGCCAGTCCCCTATGTAGAGTCCGGGGAAGGATTTCAAGCAAACAGGAAGCTGCAGATTAAACTACCAGCAGTTCCCAGGGTGGCATCGGAGGGCAGAGCCACAGACCCGGGTCTAGAAGTTACTCTGGACAGGTCCGTGGCAGCCCCACGTGCGCCACTGGTGTTTCCCATGAGCCTTAGACTGGGGAGAGGGTTAAACCAACAGACCTCAACAAATGGGGACCATGGCCTGAAGCCCGGCATGATATGGAGCTCCGCACTTGCCCCTCATGGTTCCCACGTGGGTCTTGGCATGGAATTAAGTGCTGGGGTTTTGTACTCAAAAATCCTGGGAATTGGGACTGAACAGTCAATTAGATCAGGAGCTCAGTGCAAAGAGGGCAGAGCCCAGATCTAAGAGGGGACTGACACACGGCTCTCAGAAATGACAAGAAAGACTGGGAATTCAGAGTGTCCCCAGGGTACCATGCCCGTGTTTCTCTCTGTTCCCGAGGCCATTGGAAGTCTACTTCAGTCCTGGTGCTGCCTCCAAATCTGTTAAATAACAGAAATTCTACTGAGTAAATTTGAAGATCTTGCTCGGCTTTGTTCAATGATTCATGACTCGGGCAGCGTCCCATCTAGCAAATAGCTCCAAGGAGCAGCAGAAAAGAAAGGCTTTTAAAGGCAGAGTGGAATGGAGAAAAGGAGTCTATTAGCAGAGAATGTATTGTTTTAGGCCAGGGTCCCCTCCTAAGGAGAGCAGAAAAGTTGGCTATCAGTGGATTACCACCTAGGGCTGACCAGAAAATTCCAGGTTAGCTCGTTCAAAGTCACATTCCTGGGGGCTTGAAAGTGCAATTAGGCTAAGTATTAAGGCTTGGTTTGCTGATGTGGAATTTAGCACAAGTGACTCCATTTTGAGCCCACGGCCTCCTTTTTAACATGACAAAGAGATGCAGGTGCCAACAGCTGGAAGTCAGGCAGCAGCATGGAGTGGGATGGTTGGAGGGAAATCAGTGCAGCCCAGGACACGTGGTATTTGCTCCTGAGGGTTTCCAGAGCCTGATCCAGCCTCCGCCTAATCCTGTTTCCTTGGGAATCGGCAATGCTAGTCTTTCGTCTTTACCTTGGTGGTCTTGGGCTTTGGTTGGTATAGGCTGTCACCCTTGTGCTGAATCCAGGCCCATGGGACCTGCTCAGTCTCTTGGGGACACAGGTCTTGGGGACACAGGTCTCCAAGACAGTTGGTCGCCATACTGCAGACCTGGGACACTCTTCTCGGCAGCAGCGTCTTCTCCGGGAAAAACGCTGTATCCTGGTCATTGTGGGGCAAGTGGGGGGACCAGTGACAGAGGTGACCTCTGAAGAATTCGGGGGGACGGACCCATCTGGAGCCCAGCTTGAGACACTCTCTAGATGAGCGTGAATGGATCTCTTAGCAAAACGTGCACCTTTAGCCCTGTAGGTCCCCCAGGTAACCGTCCATGGGGGGTTGCTGGATGGCCTTCAGAGATCCTGACTCGCTCGCTGGGCTCTTGGAGGCTTCTGCCTTAGAGAATGTGGCATTCTGTCGGGCGCCGCCGGCCATGGTTTCAGACGGCACAAACCCGCTGGCAGGAGAGCTGCTGAGGGAGGGAAGGGAGAGGCAGGGAGAGAGAGCCAGCAAAGTGGGGGAACGGGCCAACGGAAGCGAGGTTGGGAGAAACCGAGCAGACTGGGAATGGGGTGGTGCGAGGAAGACCGCCCCACGGCCTCCCTGCCCCGGGTGAGGCTACTTCCCGGAGCACCAGGAAGGCAAGAGGTGCAGATGAGGGGGAGGGTTCAGGCTGGTTTGGGCAGGGGTCCTCCCCCGGGGAGAAGCCATTCAGAGGTATTTGGGAATGGCGATGTGCGGCCCCCTGGCTCTCTTGGAGTGCATTTACCAGCCCTCGCTTAGTCCCCTTCCAGGAATCCAGACCTCCTGGAGACCGGCTATGTTCTGCAAAGAGAGGAGCGAAGAGCGTCCGAATCATTTAGCCCCACCCACGCGGGTCTCCGCAAGCTGCCATCCGCACGAAGAGCCTGCCCTCCGCAGATGTTTGTTTCTGGGAGACCCCTGGTGGGCAGACCCAGGGGACTTCAGCAAGCAAGCGGTTTCCATGAAGAAAAATCCCAACGTGGTGGTGTCCTGGCCTCCTCTTCTGAACTGTGGGACCCCAAGCTACCTGTCGGCTGTGGCTTCCATGACACAGATTGAAGCGCCATCTCTTCCGGGGTGGGCTGGCCAGGACCACCCCTGCGTGCCAATGGCGTGGGCCGGGAGTGTTGTCCTTGGGGCTCGTTGGCACCTTGGGCCCTCTGCTCACATGTAGCTTGGCACACAGTTTCCCCCACGGTCTGAGCTGAAGACGAGTGGCCGTGCAGTCTTTGCCCGTTAAGCGATGTTAGTGCTGCACTGCCCTGGGCTCTGCTTTCTTGACTTGAACGTGGTGGGTGGTTTGAGGGGCCCCACCATGGCCTCTCCCCGTTAGAGCCCAGGGACAGGGCCCTTGGGACCCACGGGTGGTAGGCACAGCTATTAGGCATTCTGAATTCCCAGTGGCTTACTGGTAGAGAAAAGGAAGAAAGCTGGGGACAAGTGAGCTCAGGTCTAAGGGACTGACACAGTCCCTGGAGTATAGTCAGCTTTCCCATTCCCATGGATTCTGCTGGTTAGGACGTGGGGCCTTGAGTCTGATCAGGGCTGGGATGGCGGACCGTGGCCTCTAATATGAGGGGAGTCTGGGCAGCAGAGCTCGTGTTAACACAAGGTGGTTAATTCTGTGCTTCCGAGGGGTAGACAGGAGTACACCCCGTTTGAAATCGGTCCCGTTGGTTATCAGCAAGAGCGCCACGAGAAAGTATGCGCAGGATCCGAGCCCATGCCCCCGGGGAGGGAGGCCGGCATGCTGTTGGGTTGTTAGGGTCCAGCTGAGCAGCCAGGACTTGGGCGGGACCCCTGTCCTAGCCCTGCATGGAGTGGCAGGCCCGGGATAGAGACCTCGTCATGCTGGTGAATACTTATACTAGGTGCCCACGGGGGCCGTGATGCCACGCAGCAGGAGGCCACCCCAGGTGTACCAGGTGCCGGCCCAAGGCAGCTGCACGTTTATAAATGAAGGGAAGAAGCAGAGTTCCAGGCCCCACGCGCTGCTGAGGTTAGGTCAGGCTGGGCAGCCCCAACCCAGGCTTGCCATGAGCCTGTGGGGTCGGGGTGTTTCCGGCTGGCTCTGCAACAGGCTTCTGACCATAAACCTTCCTCATGGTGAGAGCATCAGGTCTGCGTGAGCCAGAGGCTCCTGGGCAGTGCTCAGTAATGCTGCCGATTTACCCTCACCCTACAGCCAGGGGTTCTGCATTTCTTTCTCCTTGTGCATGATGCGAGAAGAGAGCCGGTCAGGGTGTGACCTGAAAAATCCCCAGTATGTTCTGGCCGCAGCTTTCCCCTCTCCAGCTTGTGGGTTTTCCTTTACACTCATTCCTTGGGCGCCAACAGTACCTTCCCTCCTGTGCTCTTGCACTGGGGGGTGGGAGCCTGGGTAGTCCTGCCTGCTGAGCTCTGTTCTGCGGCCAGCCCCTAAGAGCCCCCGGGAACCTCGCCCCTACTAGCCTTCAGAGCAGGAATGTCTGCGGGATGCGGGCCAAGTGCTGGCTTCCCCAAGTTCCCCAGGTGTTGGAACTGGAGGCAGAGTACCTCCTTGACCTTGGCATGTCTGGTACTCCCAGTGTGGAGAGTCGGCCGCCAGTGGGTGTGTGTCCCCTGGCCCCCTAATTGGGCATCCCTCAGCGTCTTCGCTGCATTCACCTTTCCTGTTCCTCCAGGGGACTCCCCAGATGGTGCCTGGGGCCTCCTTTTGCCGCTTTCAGGATAGTAAAAGCTCTTCCCCCAGGGGCTCGGGAAGGGACAGTTCCTGCTGCATGCACGCCAAGTGTACTGAGGGCTTTTAAGGAACCAGGCGGCCCGTGTGGCCCTGGGGATGCTGAGATAAAAGACAGTCCCTGCCCTCAAGGATCTCAGAGTCTCATGGGGAGACAGGCCTGTCAAAGAGTGTAAGACAGGATCACGAGTGTCCTGTGGGAAGCACAGTCTCTGTTCGGAGCTGATACTCGCCGGCGCGCACCCTCTAAGGCCGGGAAGTTAAAATGGTGAAATTGTCCCACAGCAGTGGGTAAGTATCTGCAGTCCTGAGCCCCCGAAGTGAGCCCCCCCAGTACTCCAGCCTCCCGGCTCCTCCTGGAAGCTTCTCCCGCTCCCCCACCCCTCCCGGCACCTGGACCTGGGAGCTGAGGATCTGGGTGGGGAAGAAGCCCTGGGGCCCCTGAGCCAGCCCTTTGGGTAGACCCGTTTGGGCCCGAGTTTGTGCTCTATCAGGTTTCCGTGGGTCAGCCCTGGTTCTGTGACAGCACAGCCGGGGTGCTCGTGACCTAGCAAGGGTGGGGGTGGGGGTGGTGGTCTGAGCAGGACTCTCCGCAGGAGGTCTGAGAAGCATGTGTCAATCTGCCTCCGTCCGTGGCTCTGTGGTTTATTCGCCTCTGACACTTGACATTGAATGTTGGCCCTGCCATACCTCCTGGACAGCTCTTCCCTCCCACAGAATGGAACACCCCCTTACTCCCAACCCCGGTCCTGTTTCAAGGAGGGACTGCTGAGGGGCACCTGGGTGGCTCAGTGGGTTAAAGCCACTGCCTTCGGCTCAGGTCATGATCTCAGGGTACTGGGATCGAGTCCCGCATCGGGCTCTCTGCTCAGCAGGGAGCCTGCTTCCTCTTCTCTCTCTCTGCCTGCCTCTCTGTCTACTTGTGATCTCTGTCTGTCAAATAAATAAATCTTAAAAAAAAAAAAAAAGAAAAGAAAAAGGAAAAAAGGAGGGACTGCCGAGAGTTGCCGGAGCACCGGGTGAGCACGAGGAGGAGGAGGGGACCCAAGGCAATAGCATGTGGCCGATTCCGTTGTCAAGGAATTTACGCTCTTCTGAGTGAAGCCAGGCATGGAGTGCCGGGATGCAGAGGTGACAGGGTCGCATTCGTATGCCAGCAAGGACACAGGAGTCATGCACCGTAACCGGGGGATGAGGCTGGTTGGCTGATGGCCGCAGCTGGGTGAGGGCGGTTTGCTGAAAGCCTGGCGGAGGGAGGAGGAGCATACGGCTGTCGGAACCCCTGGGTGTGCCGCTCTGCAAACCCCGAGGCGCCCCGGAGCTGGCGGGGAGAGGTGGTGGCTCTGAGGAAGCCAGAGGAACCGGCCCTGCAGGGAGGGCTTTGTGTGTCCGACTTGCAAGGAGCAGGCGGTGGGGACGGACGGGAAGAGGGTTTCGCACTACGGTCACGTCACTGCTCGTCCCGCTGCGTCATTCTGCTGCTCTGTAGGCCCCAGTTCCCGACCTCAGACCCTGCACAGTCCAGGGACAGCGTGCAAAGAAAAACTCTCTCCTTTTTCTCTACTCCCGAAGCCTCTCTTCTGGCCACCAAATGTGTGACCTGCCCCCATACCAACCAATTCTCCGGTTCTTTGTGGACACCGAGTGGGTGTCCTGTAATCCAGTTCGGTTCTGTCACTCTGGACTGGGAGTTAGCGTCAGACCCCGCAGGTGAGGGTACAGTCCAGCAAGACTGCACCAGCCCCCAGATAGTCACCTGGGCTTCTGACCAACACGCTATAGGTTGAAGGTTCCTCGGACCCCCCCTTTGGGTTCTGTAATTTGCTAGAGCAGCTCACAGAACTCAGGACAATGGTGTACTCGATCGAGATTACCAGTTTATTATAAAAGAAGACAAGCCAGGAGCAGCGAGGTGGAAGGGATGCATGGGGCAAGGCACGGGGGAAGGGCACGATGCTCCCAGGCCATTTCAGTCACTGCCTCCGCCCCACAGGGCCTCCATGTTTTTACAAACCGGAAGTTCTCTGAACCCTGTTGTTCGGGATTTCTATGAAGGTTTCTTTATGGGCGTGTAATTGATGAGATCCTGGCCTTTGGTGAGGAAGTTAGCCTCCAGTCGGATGGAGCAGACTGTTTGGACCCTGTGGTTATGGTTGGTTCCCCTGGCTCCCAGCCCCCAGCCTGAGGCTATCCAGGAGCCCCCAAACACTGGTCACCTTATTAGCGGACAGAAAGACACTTACCACCTTGGACATTCCAAGGGTTTTAGGAGCTACGTGCTAGGAAAGGAGAGCAGAGACCAAATGTATTTCTTACTATGTCACACTGCTTTTGTTTTTCGAGGGGAAATCAACATAGGGTTAGCTCTAGGGTATCCCAAACAACGTGCTAGATCTTTCACAAACTCTGTTTCAGTTCATCTTTGTGATGCTTCCATGAAACCGGCATCCTTGTCTTGACTTTATAGATGAAGAAACTGAGGCCTGACAGGCGGGCTTCTCTGCCGACGACAGCACACCTCCCTGACGCTGCTCCATGTTTTGTCTTCCATGACAGCGGGATGGGGCGGGTGTAGGGAGGAAGGGAGAAAGAGAGTCATCGAAGCCACTCGGGCAGGTCCTAGCAGCAAGTCCCCTTCCTCTCTGCTTCTGGATTGGAGCCTCAGGGAGGCATTTCAGTGTTGCGATGGGTGGGGCACAGGTAGAGGAAAAGTGACTTCTGTCCTCAAAGTGTCCATGGCTCTTTACATAAACCTTTCCCTTCACTCTGATAGGCTTCCCACAGCATGAAGCCTTCCTTAAGAAAGTTTTGGATTGGAGTGCGAGGCATCTATTAGACGTTGGGTGTTGTTAGCCTTGAGCCTATGAAGGACATGTTCAAGGTCATTGAGAACATAGAGCCCCAAGCAAGGTAGAGCTCATAGGCTGGAAACTGAAAAGTTTGGTATAAGGGGGTAATGTCCTTCTGGGCACGAGGCTCTCTCCAATGGGGCAAGTTAGTTCCTAGAAATATCTTGGAGGAGGGATTGGCAGGTCTTGAATCTAAGAAAGAACGAGAGCCAGAGAGAGATGTCACACCGCTTCTCGGATAAATGTGCTTAATAGATGGCACTCCCATGGTCTCTTTCTGTCCTGTGCCCATGGCAGACATCACTAATCAATCACAGCTCTGTCTGCTCATCCACTGATTCCTTCTAAACACAGCGAACTGTGTGAGCCATCGCAAGCCCCCTGGTGTTGCACATCCTTTGAAATGTGCGCAGCAGCTCTGCCGCGATGTTTCAAATCAGGGAGGACTCAGAAGAGGTAGTTTGGGAGATTCTGGGAGGTAAGAACGAGCTGTCTGTCCATGCTTGCTCTTGGAGAGCCCAGGGGAATGCGTGGGGTGGGAACAGGAACTACAGGAGAGGGGGAGAGGTGGGGCGTCCCGGGTAGAGCTGAACTGGAAATAATCTCTAATTAGGCAGTAATTGAAGTCATGTGAATAGATAGAGATGCCTTCCAAGAGAGGGAGGATATGGGGAGAAGAACAGACGGCTTACGGCCGGAGGGAAGGAAACTGCTCACCAAGCCAAAGCAAGGAAGAGAGAAATTAACAGGAGAAGAAGCCGAGTTCCTTCACCGAGTGAGGGAGACCATCTCTCCAGCCTCCCCTACATGGAAACCTCTGGAACCTTAAGGAACTCCGGGGCGGGTCTGCTTCCAGATTACAAGGGCTAATGCTGTTAATGCCTTCCCTGTTGGGCTCCGTTGCAAGCCAGCATCCCTTCCAGCGCTGACGTCTTGCGCGGTGCCTCCTCCCTTCCCGCAGCCTCCCACTCTGCACCTCTCCCAGGCCACCCCTCTGCCCCATCCTGCCCTCCTCTCTTCTGCTCCGTGCCTTGCTCACATTCCGGTGTGCTGTGCCCGGAGCGCGAGGCACCACCAGTGTGATCTCGTCTTTCTGATGGTCACCGTGACGAATCACTCTGACACCCTCCGGGTCCGGAGATAATCATTCCCGCAAAGTCAAGGACTCCCTCCTGTCCAGCGGACCTGGAATTACCCTCGAAGAATGAAAATGCCCCGGGCCTTGGAGGAGTTTTCCGCATTAACTCGGAGGCAGAGTTGCAGTGAGGAAATCTACCCTTTTAATAGGGGAGAATATTGCCCTCATAAGTCTTTATGCAGTGTACTTGAGCTCAATGCTCACTTGCTGGTTTGCCTTTATAACTTCCATATTGAGTGAATTAAGTCCTCCATGTGGGTAGTTATTAAAGAAGTGATAAGTGCTTTATAATTCAGTAAAGGGTGGCCTGGCCATTTCACATTTTCCTAAGGAAATTGGCCACCCGAAGGGCAGCGTTCTCAGGACCCTTGGGGCCAGCCAATGATTTTAGGCAAAGTGTTTGCTCTATTGGATTACTTTCAAGCCAGCTGCTCTGGCCTGGACCAGACTCTCCTCGCTCAGACTTTCTCCTCCAAGGCCCGTTGGGGAGAAAGGGTCAAAGTCAATGTGTCTCTCCCTGCCTCGGGCTGTTTCTTCGGTTCATCAAAGACTTCTTCTTTCTTTCCTAGTTCAAAGCTGAGTTGTCTGGTCAGGATTGGAGGTTTTATGATCAATGCAGTTTGACTCTCATCTGCAGACAAGAGGAGCGTGTCTCTTAGGGTCTATGGAGTTCTGACTCACCCCCTACTCCCTACACCCCCAACCCCACGGACGCAGCTTACTTATTTATACCTTAGTCTCTTCAAATCGTTGGAGAAAATGCCGGTCCCGTCAAGACCTCAGTAATTAGAGGGTTTTTGCGACGTGCTATAAGGTCCTCAGGTCCTGAGGAAGGAAAGTCCTTTATTCATTCATTCATTCGAATTTTTTGTTCTGTTCAGGGAACTGGGCCGCGTCTTGTAGACACTCAGCACGTACATGAGGGAATGACAGATTGAGCCAAATGGCATAAAGGAGCTCTCTAGACCAGCATTTCTCAGCCTGGGCACTGTTGTCATTCTTTGTTCCGAGGAGGCTGTCCCTGTCCTGTGTTGTAGGATTTTTAGTGACATCCTTGACCTCTACCCACTAGACCTTCCCAGTCGTGACAATCGAAAAAGCCCCCAGTCATGGCCAGATGTCCTCTGGGGGACAGAATCCGCCCTTGGCTTTTGAGAACACTTGATCTGGAGGAAGGTTATAGAGAATGACTGTGGCTAGTTTGGTCAGGAGAGGCCTCTCCGAGGAGATGGCATTTAAGGAGAATCCATGTGCTTTTAAGGGCAAAACCAAGTGCCAGGGCCCTGACAGGAGGCGGAGAGCTTGGTGTTTTGGAGAATGGGAAGGAAGCCGTTGAGACGAGGGCCGAGTGACCAGGGTCGGTTCGTTCGAGCTGAGGCAGGAGACGCCAGAGCCAGACATGCGGGGACCCCACTCCCGTGGTAGAGGCTGGGGTTCTTCGTAAGGGCGGGAGGAGCTCCTGGAAGCTTGGTTTTGGAGGGCGGGTGCCGTGGGGGAGGGAGGGCGTGATCAGATTTATGTTACAAAAAATTCATTCCGGCTTCTGAGTGAAGGACCGGTTTTCAGTCAGGCCAGAGTGGCAGCAGTGGTCCCATCTGGGAGGCAGTGGCCTTTTGGGAGTGGTCACGATGGCCTGGGCCCAGGTGACGCTGTGGGGAGGGGACAGAGCTGGTGTGTCTGTGGAGGTGGACAGCTCAGGTGTGGGTATTGTGGGAGGGGAGGGAGCACTTAGTGCTGAAGCTTGGCTTCGACGCCTGGGTGACACCGGTGCCATTTATTAGGCCAGAGAGGAAAGCCAAGCGCTGGTGTTGGACCTACTGATCTGCCGGGAGCTCAGTGGGCGCTCTGGGCGTGTAAGGTGTTGTTCAGAGGCAGCATGTGGGCGAGATCACCACGGTGTGGCCGGGAGAAGGTGTCCCAGAGGAAGACCTGGGAGATACTGACATTTAGGGTTCAGAAGAAGCATATGGACCCTGCAGAGGAGACTGAGAAGTAGTCGCCAGGGGAGTAGAAGGAATCCCAGGAGACAGTAAAGTTCAGGAATCCGTAAAGAGAATGTTTCAAGAAAGAGCGAGTGGTTAACCAGGTAAAATGCCCCCGAGAGACAGGGTAACAGGGTCGCGGAGCACTCTGGGGAGTTTGCCAGTGTGGGCAACACCGGCGACCTTGGCGGGGCAGATTCCCTAGAGCAGCGGGGACCGAAGACTAATTGGGTTGGAGAATTCAAGGGAGGTGAGGAAGGAAGTCAGGCTTGCAGGGGGAGATAGATCCTCTTGAAAACGTGGGCCGCGGAGACGTGTCGCGACATGAGTCAGTCACTGGAGGAGGGTGTGGTGGGAAGGAGATTTTCCTTTTAAAGGGGCTTTTCTAGAACATGTCCATATGCTGACGGGAAAATCTAGTAGAGAGAAAGTGAGAGCCCAGACAAGAGAGGAAGAAAAAAGATGAATGAGTCCTTGTCGAGGGAGGGGGGAGGTCCCTGCGGGAGGCGGATGGGGTGCTGGGTGGGTAAGTTCTGCCGTCCGTCACCTTGAGTGTTCTCTAATGTGTGCGTTCATCCATTCGTTCCCTCCGATGTCTCCGAGCATTTGCGGGGCACTGGGCACGCATGCTTCTGGTCCGGGCCCTCCGAGACCTCCTGATCTACTGAAAGCCATCGTCACGTGGGCAAGGGAAGGATGGAGATGGTGTGCCCAGGGGCCAGCAGCATGCCTGTCTCGTCCCCTTCTCTGTTCGGCGAGAGGTGGGGCCTGCCCAATTCCCCATTCCTGACGCTGAGCATCAGTGGTCCATGGGCCTCCCCAGACCTCTCGGATCACCATTTGTGGGCCCCATAGTGATTCCCTAAGACACCCATCCCTGATTGGGATGTTGAATGGGCCTGGGCCACATCCCTCTTCAGGGAACAAGTTCAAGGTGCTCGTGGAGTCCGACCAGGCCTCTGGGCTGCTCCAAGGGCCCAGAATGAGGACCGTGCCGGCACCAAGCATAGAAAGCCTTGGATGTGAGGGGGGACTTGGAGGTGGCCGCTTAGCCCCAACCTGGGTGGGATCCCAAGTACACACTTATCCTGGGGTACCTGCCCTTCTTTGTGATTCTGGAGGTGAGCGAGTGGTGAGTAAGACAGATATGATCTCTGTTCTCATGCGTCATAGTTCTTGCCTATAGACACTGACGACAGACGTAATCAAATAATCAAATAAGACAATTACAGATGGTTATTAAGGGCTGTGAAGGACATGAATGGGGCTTTTGCCAGAGAGCAGCTGGAGGGAAAAGGGGTGTGTGTGTGTGTGTGCTCACATAAGGGTCAGAGCAGGCGTCTCTGAGAAGGTGACCTTTGCAGGGAGCCCTGAGGGCTTAAAAGGAGCCAGTCCAAGTGTTGCATGAAGTTCTGGTTGGAAATAAGTCTGGCGTGTTTAAAGACAGGCAGGAGAGCGTGGCGGGGGTGCAGAAAACAAGCAGGTGTTAAGAGAAGGGGCCATAGGATCAGCCAGAGGCCAGTGTGTGCAGAACCTCGTGGGCCCAGGCACATCCTGATTGTATTGTAAGGACCGTGAGAAGCAGGTGGAGGGTTTTCAGCAAGGGAGAGTTGAGTGGGTAGGTGTAGAGACTCTTGTTGGGGAAGAGTGCCAGCAGGGGGCCCAGTGAGGAGGCAGGGGTGGTTTGCAGGTTAGAGGTGGCCACGGCTGGGGTGCTAATGCGTGGGCGTGCTGGGGTCACCAGCCCACGCCCACCTGCCTGCCTCCCTAGCCTGTGGTGCAAATGAAGGGCAGCTGTTAGACCGGCGAGGGGCTGGCCGGTCTGGTCCCCCTACCTGGGACTCTGGTAGGGAAGCCAAGCAGCACAGCCCGGGCTCCCTGTGAACTGGCCAAGTCCCCGAGGAAATCTCACTCCTGGGAGTCAGGCCTTTTCTTATCAGAGTAGCGAGGGGGTGTGCCCTTGATCTTTTGTCTGTTAGCAGATGGAGCATCTCAGCACCTGAGGAGCACAGGTGTGTGCACAAATGCTCCCCGTTCCTGGCACGAGCTCTGGAGTTGATCAGGAAGCTGACACAGATGCTGTTGTTTCCCATCTGCTCACTGCACGATGCGAATGTTCCTTTCTGCCGTCCCGGGGGTCCCAGATGCGGGGCTGGTTCGCCGTGGTCCTTGGCGCGCAGCTGCTTGGAGAGCTGGTGTGCTAATGTGCTGGCATGCGGGGCTGTCAGCCCAGGAAGGCTCCCCAGGCTCGCAGGTCAGCTCCCCAGGCATCTTGGATCCCCCCTGACAGCTGTCAAGGGAGAGAGAGCCGGGTGACTTGGCTGGTGTGACCCAGTGCGGCTTTTCCCCAGCCCCCCCTGTGCCTCAGTTCCGTGGAGCTGTTGCCCCAGACGGTTTGTATATAATGCTAAACATATCAGATAATTGAAAGCTAATGCTTCTGTCTGGATCACTAGACATAATATGCCTGGATAACAAATCAATTTCCTTACGGCCCTACAAGGCTTCGAAGTCAAGTGCACGCCACATTCGTCGTATACGTGTGCGCGCGCGTGCACGTGCTCTGCTGCGGATTTGTTAAGAAACGGAATCCCAGGCTAGTCTCTGCAGGTACTCAGCTCCGTGCTTCAGGTCAGGCCTCAGTCCTCGAATCGGGGTTCAGGTGAGAAGGGGATAGGAGCCTCAGATCTGACGGGAAGGTGTCTGGAGAGAGGGAGCATCTGTGCACCGCCGTGTTAGCTGAAGCTCTTGGGTTGTGTGTTGGAGTGGAACATCCGAGAGATGCCCGTTTCCGCCGCCTCCTGCCAAGATGTGCCTCCAAGAATAGATGTATGGATTGTAATATTAGTGGTGTACGCTTAGGCCAGGAAAATGTGAATTATAACTATACCTCTAAGAATCTAAGAATACTTCGCTTATCTTTCCACCTTAATTACCCAGAAAGGGGATTAGAAACAAAGAAGACAAGGACAGATATCTACCTGTTTGTGTGCGTGTTTACGTTTTCTTAGATCTTTCATCAGATTCTCTTTACTTTTACTTCCACGATTCCAGCAGAATGGTGGAGTTTGCTGTTTCTCACTCTGGTGTGATGTGTCAGCATTGACTCGAGGGCTAAGACGTTGCCTCCTCTAATCCTCACACCCAGCGGATCTCCTGTAAGGACGCTGAGGACCAGAGAGCTTCGAGAGCAGCTGACCCAGGGGCAGCCAGCTCTCAGGGGCCAGAGCTTGGTGTCTGCTCCTGGTAGGCCTGCCTCCAGGGCACCCGTGATTTTAGCCTCTGTGCTCGCAGGGGCTCCCAAGCACCCTGGTCGCAGCACATTGCAAGGGAGGAAAGGCTGTGGGGGCTGATGGCCCCCAACCCGATAGCACAGGAAGAGCCATGAAGCTGCTGAAAATGGACACAAGAACCATTAGAATTTAGGAGTCACATCAGAGGGGGGCCTTTTGGGTCGGGATGCACATTCTGCCTGTTTCAGGAGCCTGGGAGGGCGTCCCTGGGGGATACAGCTCAGCGGGCTAGTTCGCTTGGTCATGATAATCCAAGATTATCAAGGAATGTAAGTCACGTTCTGTCTACTCTGCTTAAAAAGGCAAGGAGGTGTGTAATGCATTTTAGGAGGAAAAAGACACAGCTAGCAAGGAAGTTAAACATGCAAAGGTTTTGCCTTTAAATTTAGTTGTCTGGAAAATTCGGTTATGAAGAACAGCTCGTTAATAGCAGTGAGAAGTCACAGTGAAAATGACGGTGATCTTACAGCAAGGGAGGAGGGAAGAAAGGTTGCAGACCTGGCCAGCCATGGGTAAGGGAAGGAAGGATGCTCGCTGGTCCCACCAACCAATGTTCTGTCTTGCCGAATGTCCCTGCAATGAGGAACATTCTGTTGGGTGAGAGGAGACACCTGTCTTGCCCTTCTCGTGGGCTTTCCCGTCAACTTCAGTCCCCTGGTGATGGAAGGGGGTGGATGTCTCAGTGTTCTAGAGTTTTCTATGTATAGGACTTAAATATTGGAGTTATAAACAACTCTTAAACATATCCACATGACATGTTTTTAATTAAAATATGGACCACACAGTCTGTACCATCTCATTTTTATAGGCTTGGAGATTGCCAATTCATTTCCATATTGGCTCCAGCCAGACAGAAGGAGGAAGAAAGCGATGATACAAAAGCACAGTCGAATTTATTCTAGTACAAAGGATTTTTATCTCTTCCCTGGATGTTTTAATTAATATTTCCCTTGCGCTCTAGCTCATCCCCGGAATGGGTGGGGAAGCAGCGATCTGTGATTTCAGGACCGGGTCCTGTCGTTGGGAGTCACTGCGAGTGGCTTCATTTCTGCTGGTTTTCCTCCTGCTCCCGAAGACGCCGGGCACAGGCACGGTCGCTAGGCTCCCGCACACCCCGGCCCACCTGACAGCGGCGTGTTCTTTGACCACAGAGGCTCACCTAGACCCCACTGAGATTTTCGGAGGTGCAGCCCGTAGCCAGGCTCCGGCTTGGTTGCTCAGCGTTGCCGTGATAAAGCCTCCCTTCCTCCCGTCTCTCTGGAAAAGTGCAGCACACTCGCTCTTGGTGAAGAGTTGTGGTTCCGGGAAGGGTGGTGGCCAGAGGGGAGGGACGGGGCACTGAGTTAGCTCCTTGGATGGGGCAGTTCCCATTGCGAAGCAGGAGTAAGCCACGTGGAAGAGGGACTCTCAGTGGGGGTGGGGGTGGGGTGGCGGTGGGGACTCTTGACCAGTGGGTTCCAGCCAGAGCTGGGCGAGGGGAACATTATTGCTTCTGGGATGTGTAACCTGGCTTGGCCCATGGTCCAGCGCACCAAAGAGCCCCTCATTTCCTCTCAAGGAATGCCTTTGACTTGCGGGGGGGTCTGGGGATAGCTTTTGATGCTATCACCTGGACCCAGGGACCTATAGAGGCAAACCTTAGGGTTTGCTGCAAAGCAGTTATTTTTTAAAAAAAAAGATTAAGAAAAATTTATTTGAGGAGAGAATGTGCACACGTTGGGGGAGGGGCAACAGGAGAGGGGGAAGACTTGATCCCAGCACCTGAAGCTTATGACCAGAGCCGAAGGCAGATGCTTTGCCAACTGAGCCCCCCCCCCCGCCCCCAGGTGTCCCCAAAGCAGTCATTTTCACAACTGTTGCTGTTTCAAGACATGGAACGCAGTCTTCCCTAGTCATCTTCAGGCATAAGCCTTACATGAGGCAGGGCTTCCCTACTGTCGACATTCTGGGACAGTTATTGTCTGTTGTGGGGTCTGTCCTGGGCACCTGTGGATTCTTTTAGGAGCATCCCTGGCCTCTGCCCATGAGATGTCAGCATCCTTCCCTTCCTCCCGGCTGTGAGCGCCAAAAACATCTGCAGACATTTCCCAGTGTCCCTTGGGGGGCAGGATGACCCCCGCTGAGCGCCGCTGTCTGAGAGGTGACTCAGGTGGGGTGCTTCAGTCAGGATGGGAGCCTCCTCTCTGCCGCCGCCCCTCACTGTTCCCGGGGAAAGCACGCAGACTGAGAACAAGGGTGCAGATCCCCGTGGGGCCGCGCTCTGTGCCCGAGCGGACAAACGCAGAATTCGGCAGCCCCACACGGACCTGAGTTCCCGGCATGGCTCTGAGCTCCTTCTTCCCCACGGCGAGATGGGTTCCTTCCCGTACAGCCTGTGGTCCTGGAATGGGGGTGACCAGCAACTGCCCCTCACAGGGTTCAAGTGTCAAACCTTCCTCTAAACAATGATCATCATCGATTGCTTTTGAAGTGACAACATTAAGTGCTCAGGGAAGACAGCCCCGACATCCAGAAAAGCACAATAGAAGGAGAAGCCACATACTAGAGGTCAAGGTAACTACTGTTTACCACGAACAAAGGCAAACCAAGCCTATGGTCAGATTTATCCCATTTGTTATGTTTTTAGAGCCTGCCTTCCCCACTTAAACCTGTAGTACACAGCAGCCCACCGAGCTCTCACAGCTGACCCCCAGGGCTGGTACCGAGCCATCACTCGGTGAGTCACCAGCAGACTTGGCAGGTGCCCCGCCGATGTCATCAGCAAATGACAGGCTGCACCTTCGCCCCAGAAGCCGTCCTGGGCTGCCGGCTGTGCGTTCCCTGAACCTGTTCCTCGTTTCTGCCCGAGCAGTTTTCCTGGAGGTCATGAATGACAGACTTACTGCCCCTCCACGCGCCTGCCACATGGAGTTTTTATCAATGATTGCTGAGAAATGACAACTTCCAGCAGAACCGCGATGCCATTTTTAGCTCGAAAACTGAGAAAAGACTGCTCAGTTTCTGCAAAGCACAGAGTTAAAAATAACCGTCCCGGCTCGCGCTCCCTGAGGACTTACTATGTGTCCCGAGCTGCCGTTCTCTCCGGGCTTTTTAACGGGGCCTTTCCAGTCTCGCGTCACTCTTACCCTGGGGGGGGGGCGTGATATTTTATTAGCCCATCTGATGGATGAGGAAACTGAGGCATAGACAGGTGATGTCCCCTGGACGGGGTCACACGTGGACAAAGGTAGCGATGGGGCCAGGATGTTCGTCCAGGCAGCCTGGCTGGAGGCAGGGGAGTAGGGAGCCCGGCTGGCAAGTTTCTTCTATAGAAGGCGGGTTTCTGCCTCGCTGCCTCAGCTCAGCTCCGTTCTTGTACAACAAGAGCAGCCACAGACCAGTCACTGAATGGATATGAACACTGAAATTTAAATTTCATATAATTTTCGCATGTCACAAATTAGGATTCTGCTTTTGATTTTTTTTTTAAATGTACGAACTATTCTTAGCCCTCAGGCTGTACAAAGACAGGTGGTGGACTGGATTTGGCCCGCAGAATGTAGCTTGTCGACCGGGCTCGGGAGAGCCCAGGCTCTTCCCCGCGCCATGGCACAGCGGCTGTGCAAAGGCTCTTCCCCGCCGTGCGGGGAGCCTCAGACCCGACAGCGGAGGCAGGGGCCCAGGTCTCTTGACCAGGGAGCCTTTTGCACCAAAGAATTCATTCATTGTCCAGCTGCGTCTCCGAGTGAGCCTACGTCAGACAGGCCGGCGTGGGGCCCTCAGGACGCGACGGCTAAAAAAACGGTAAACCGATACAATACACCAATGATTGACAACTCAGCCATAAATATAAACACGTTTACGGGCCTCTGATGGGGGCAGAGGAAAACAGTTTCATTTACTTCAACAACTGATCCACAGCTGCTTGTCGGAAGCAGATCCTAGTCTGGGGCCGGGCTCCTGGGAATGAACGGTTGCCTGTAGGAATAGCATCATTCACTTGGTGGTTGGCCCGGACCGCTGGCCCAGTGAACACACGTTGGGGGCACTGGCGCAGGTCATTTTACTCCTCCTCGTATTCCTTGTCACCTGACGTGGTGCCAGGGGCCCTGCCCTGGCAGGACCAGACCGAACAAACCGCCCTGGGGCTGAGAGGCTTCCAGGGAGAAGACTTTGGTCTTGGAATTCAGTCCCGACCCGGCCACCTGGTCCCTGTCCCCAGCAGATGCCAGTGTGTCTGGCTGCTCAGCGGGGACCCCGAGAGAATGCGGTACGAAACGGGTTCTCCGCATACCTTGTCACTGTGTTGCTTTGAAATGCTTCCAGGGGCCCTGGCCACCGCCACTCCACTGCCTTTCTGGCTCCGGCTTCCCTCGGTGGCAGATGGAAGAGCCGCGGGTGTGGTGGGGCCGAGGAGGGGGTGTCTGGGGAAGGCGGCTGCCGCTTCTCTGGCCTCAGTGTGCCTTGGACGGCTGCGTGGCAGGGTGGCTGAAGAGGGTACTTTGACATCCGTGGGGAGCGACCACCGGTGAGGGAGTGTCGGGTCCCGGGAGGGCACAGTGGGCAGCAGAGGGCCTTCTCCTGAGGCCCTGGGAGCTCCGCGGGATAGAGATGGGGAGGAGTGGTAACGTCTCCCACAGCTCTGGAGTTGGGAAGGGCCTTAACAGATCAGTGGCCGGATAGTTCTCAACCTGGGGACCCTAAAAGCTATAATGGAGGTTGTTTTGTCTCTGGCATTTTGTCAATATCCCCCCCCCCCCCCAATTAATAAATAAAAGCAGTAATCAAACCTAGGACAAGTCAGCTCCTCTGCTTATAGAACTTTCAAGTTCCTTTGCTTTGAGCCAGACCTGATTATCCGCTGGGAGAGTTAGTGCTGGTTTAATATCTGTTGATAAAAAGCTCTGGTGAATGGTGATTTATATCTTCGGTCAATAAATCCTAGAAGAGAAATTAATTATTACTTAATAAATGTATCGTGTGCCTACTTGACACCAGCCTCCTTAAACAGGAGGCGTCTTGGGAGAAAGCTCTAAACAGAGACCTTGTGACGGGGAAGGAGAGAAGATGCTGATCTAGTGAAACCCTCTCCCTTTGCAAACAAAGACACAAGGGGCTCAGAGAGGTCAGAGCTCTCGCTCAAAGCCTCTGGGTTTTGGGTCCCAGAGTTGAAGCCGGAGCTGGGCTCCTAGGTCTCAACTTACTTCTGTGATACTCTAGTGCCTCTCTGGTCCCCAGCCAGCCCCCTCCTTTCTGGACTTGGATCTGCCCAATCAAGTTATCCGTGTTCTTGAACTCCAGGCGGGTTGGGCTGTGGTCACCCGAACCAGGCGGTCAGTGTCTGGACCCTGGGGGTCTCTGAAGTGGGTGTGTGCTCCTTCTGAGCTTTTTCACTCAAAAACCATACCCACCGGCAAGCTACCCTCCCGCTCTCCCTTTTCAAACCCACATCATTTGTGTTGCCTTCCTGGACTGCTGAGAAAACGAGCTGTCCTTAGGAAGTCCACAAAAGGAAAACACGAGCTAGAGGAAGGAAGCTGAGTTGTGAAGACCAAAGGGGAACCTGAGTTTCGAGTCTTTAAAAAGGAGAGCTTTCTGGAGCAGAGAGGGGGACATTAAATGTGGTCCTCGGGCCAGGTGCTCTGGGTCTCATGCCAATTGCCCCAGGTGGGTGGTATATAAGGTCCCTTGGGGAGGGAGAAACAGAGGCTCGGGGACACTTGGCCATGTGGCAGAAGGCCTGGCTTGCACGTGGGCGATCCAGGATTCGAACCCAGGTCTCTCTGGCTGCAGAGACAGTACCTTTCCTGTGGACCCTGGCCGGCCTGAACCCTGTCTTTCCTCCTCCCCTGCAGACACATAGAGAACTGGCGAGGTTTGCACACGCTGAATGCCGTGGACATGGAGCTCTACACCGGCCTCCAAAAGCTGTGAGTGCACCGGGCCACGGGAGAGGCCACGGGTGGTGGGTGGGGGAGCGCCCGCTGCCCCTTGGCTGCCCTGGGCACTTCCCTCCTCCGTTCCTTTCTTAGTAGAGCCGGTACCACCCACTTAGGGACTGCCCGGGGCTTCCAAGGCCACCCCTTCACTCTCCCGCATTTCCCATCAGCCCAGAAGACTGGTGGCTGTGTGGTCCCACCTGCAGTTAGGGATTCGGGGCAGGACCTGAACCCAGGCCTCTCGGCTAGTGATCTCACCTCAGCCCCCTGGTTGACGAATGGCCCCTGTAGCCTGCAAAATCCCCCAGCCCACTCCTCCTCCTTTGGGATTTCAGTGCTAGTAGTCGTGGGGGGCTTGGGGAGGGGGGAGGCAGTGGAGGCTGCAGCCCTGTAGCCGCTGGGCCTGATTCTTGAGCAGGAGCCCTGTTGCCAGGATCGGGAGAGGACAGCTGCCAGCTCATCCCAAACCCTCACCCAGGTCCCCGTGGGAGGTGAGCCCAGATGCCGTCTGGGGGACGCCCCGCGATACTGATGATGGGGAATTGCGTTCAGTTCACCGGCCTGGCTGGCGGCCCATGACCTCCTGTGAGCCTCAGCCCGGAGCAGATGTCCCTCAGCTCTGGAAGCCCTGCTGACCCTGTTTTTCTCTCTCTCTCTCCAGGACCATCAAGAACTCAGGACTTCGGAGCATCCAGCCCAGGGCCTTTGCCAAGAACCCCCACTTGCGCTACATGTGAGTAGAGCTGGGTCCTGGGCTTCAGGGATGTGGGGGGCACACAGCAGGGAGGGCGCTGGGCCATGGAGCCAGCTGGCCACCTGGGGTCTATGCTGGCTTCATCCCTGTGTGCCGAGGCCTCAGACTTTGTGTCTTAAAAATGAGTGTTTGGGATTTGAGCATCTGTAAGGTTCCTGTCAGAAGGACGAGCCTAAACCAGGGCTTAGAGCCTCCTGACTCCTAGGGTTGTTCGCTTTTTATTCGCGATTTTATGGGAATGTTAGTGATGAGAAATCCCTCTCGTCTGGGATATGAACGCTACACCTCTGAGACCATTTTGGGGGCCCAAAGTGTGTGTCTGGGTGCTGCTGTTTGTTGGGCACAGTTGGCAGAAGAAGGTAGGCCGGGCCGGACCAAGCGCCATATCTGAGTAGGTTCTGGGTTCACTGGAGAGCGGCTCTGAGAATGGAGACCCCCGTACCTGAGGTCACACAGATTTGTTTGGGCCAGATTCCAGGCCACGGGGCTCCGGGTAGGATTCTTGTCTGCACCTCTCTCCCCTACCCACTTCCCCTCCCTTCCATGTCTGATGGCGGAGGGGCCTCCTCAGGGTCGCACCTTTGGGGGCAGACTCACATGAGCCCGCTGCTTTCTCTCCAGGCCTTGTTCTCTGTGAGGACTCTGAGGTTCAGTGGGAGGACGGCCATGTCCTGGGGAGAAGGTGGGCTTGAGAGGAAGTTGGGGGAGCTGGTCAGGGGAACGTCGACCCGCTGTGTTTGCTTTCTGGTCACCTCTCCCTCCAGGATGGTGGCCATCTTGGACATCCCCTGGGCACCTTCCCTGAGAGAGGAGAGATTCTGCAGGGACCAGGTGGGGAGGGAGGGGGCGTCTGTTGTATTTGGGGTGAAAAAAATGGAGCAATGATGTGCCGGTGAGTCTTTCCTCTGTCCGTGTGACCGTTGTTCCGGCTGAGGCGCTCGGCCTTCGCCGTCGGAAGGACAGCCCGCTGGATGGGCCTCTCCTGTGAAGACGCGGAGCCCCCCAGGAAAGCTCTCGGAAAGTAGCGGCAGGGGAGGGTGAGAGAGAAGGGCTTCTGGAGGACTGTGGTGGGAGGAGTGGTTCTTCTTATGGGTCCTGGCCTCACCCGCTGGTCTCTGTGTGCTTTCTCAGGCTCAGTGCTCGGTGTGTGTGTGGGTTTGTGTGTGAGCACGCACGTGTGTGTGTATCTATCAGTATGGCCCCCTTCTTTGTGCTACACCTCCTTTCCTCCGTCTGGAAATGGTACACGCGGAAGGCCCTCGCCCAGGGCCCGAAGTCTTCCCTTCAGTCCTCCCTCCCAACCGTGTCATGCAGCGGTCGCCCCCGTCTCCGCGAGGCGAGCCTCTGTGGTGAGTGTGTCTCGCTGTGTGTGCTCTGCAGCGGGAGGCGTGGCTGGGACCAGAGGAGGGCCTTGGACCAGATGTTCCAGGTGTTTATTTTACGGGGGATTTGAATTTCAATGTAAAATACCCCGGGGGAAGACTCTTCTGACCTCTGAGGAGTCTTTCTTTTCGCGCTGACTCCTACGGAGTTCACAGAGCTAAGCGCCCTTGGCCCGTCAGGTGGGGGCAGTGGAGTCTGGGGACCACATGTCCCCTGCGGAAGGGGCAGCCCGCTGACCGCTGCTAGGTGGACGTGGGGCCTCCTGCTGCCAGACTTACTGTTCTTTCAAGAAGAGCTAAAGGTCTGGGGAAACCCCTCAAGTTTTAAATGCTGGCAATGAAAAACAAAGCCCTTCAACCCCATGGGCCAAATGAAACGGCTGCTATGGCAGAATAGGACACATGGAAGGCCCGTTTGTGGGCTAGGGTCATGGGGGAGAGAGGCTGTCAGATGGGAGAAGCTTTGTCCCCATGGCTCAAGAACAGTGGCTGGGTGCTCGTGTCCTAGAGGCTTACAGGGCACTGTGTCACCCGCCGCTCTTGAGGAAGTCGAGGGGACTTTGAGATCCGTCCTGTTTCTTTGGGTGGCAGAAGTGGGAGCAGGGGTACATCTTGGGTTACAGGTGTTTCTGAAATGGAATGTCCTGGAACATTTCCTTGACTTACCCTTGAAGTCCTAGAAGAAGGCTGTGACCCACATCTCTTTGGGGATGATCCGGGGTCTGGGGGTGGTGGCAGTGACAGGCTGCTGGGGCTTTGCAAGATTCTCAAGGTTTAGGGGACCGAGGGGGTCTGGTTGGAGTAGTTCTGTTCATGGCTGTGAACCTGCCCGTGACCTTGGGCCCTGTCTTCTCCCGGAAGCATGGGCCAGCTTTTGCCAAAGTAGCTGCTGTTGGCAAGAAGGACAGTTTACTGGGGGTTGCTGGGGGGAGGAGGGTTGAGAGAAGGGGGTGGGGTTATGGACATTGGGGAAGGTATGTGCTTTGGTGAGTGCTGTGAAGTGTGTAAACTGGGCGATTCACAGACCTGTACCCCTGGGGATAAAAATATATGTTTATTAAAAAAAAAAAAAAAAGGAAGGACGGTTTACTATCCATCTACCCCCAGTTTGGGCCTGGCTGTACATCGGGGGCCATTAGGATGCTCAGCTTGGAAGGAGAAATTCAGCACCTGTCCAGGGGCTCCCCTATGCTCCGTGGGGTTTCCAGGGGGAGCCTGAGGGTCACAGAGGAGCGAAGGGGTCAAGGGGTAAGCACTGGCTTCATCGATGGGTTTATTTAGGAACTTCTCCCGCTTAACGAAGACACGCCCCCAATCCCAACCGAGTGTATTTCCCGGCAGCGTCAGGACATCTTTCTCCTGGCAAATGGGCCAGGTTTCTCTGCTCTCTCTCAGCCTCTTCTATTTCTGTCCTCTAAATGCGGTTACGAGTCTTCAGGCCCCAGCTGAGCAATCACAAGATGATCACTTACTCCAACACTAATTGCCAAGCCCTGGCTTGGCGGCTTTTTCGTTTTTCTTTTCTTTTCTTTTTTTTTTTTTTTTTTTTAGGGTGATGGCAGAGAAGGCTTTTCTTGTCCCCTCTGTACAGAATAAGAAGCAGGAAGTGAAATCATCACCCGCTGTACTGGTGTCAGGTTGTCCGGATTGCTCTGATTGGCTCGGGCTGTTCCCCCCACTTCTTTCTTTCTTTCTTTCTTTTTTTTTTTTTTTTAAAGATTTTATTTATTTATTTGACAGAGAGAGATCACAAGTAGGCATAGAGGCAGGCAGAGAGAGAGAGAGGAGGAAGCAGGCTCCCTGCTGAGCAGAGAGCCCGATGCGGGACTCGATCCCAGGACCCTGAGATCATGACCTGAGCCGAAGGCAGCGGCTTAACCCACTGAGCCACCCAGGCGCCCCTGTTCCCCCCACTTCTAAGCTGCTCTCCCATTACTCATGCCAGCTTCCTCCTCGGGCCAGAAAAGGAGCCAGTGATGTTAGGGCCAAGTTGTCCGTCACGAAGGAGGCCGGGGACGAGGGCTCTTGTGTCCATCTTCAAAGTTTTTGAGCGACGGACCCATCTTCTCTTGGCTGCTCTGGTGTTCTCTGTGCTTTACTGAGCGTGAGGAAGAGAAGTTTTGATTCATCCACAGCAAGGGAGAGCCTGTCTGAGAGACTGGAATCTCCTTGACCTTTAGATCCTTTCTTTGATCTTCCAGATTTTTGGATTAAGGATTCTTAAGGATTCAAAATGGGTGCCATGGGGCGCCTGGGTGGCTCAGTGGTTTGGGCTGCTGCCTTCGGCTCGGGTCATGATCTCAGGGTCCTGGGACCGAGCCCCGCATCGGGCTCTCTGCTCCGCAGGAAGCCTGCTTCCCTCTCTCTCTCTCTCTCTGCCTGCCTCTCTGCCTACTTGTGATCTCTGTCTGTCAAATAAATAAATTAAATCTTTAAAAAAAAAAAAAAAACAGCAAAATGGGTGCCATAAGGGGGCCCCCTTTGCGAAGGGGCTGTGGGGAAGATCACGTGACCGGAGGCAGATACAGCTCTTAGCCCAGTGCCCAGTAAATGGGCAGCATTCAGAAACGGCAGTCGCTAATAATGATGGTAACTATTGTTGCTATTTTTTGTGGATGATAATAGAACGAAAGAGGGGGGGACCAGTGGGCCTGGATGCTGATTCTGATTGTGACTTTATTCTGGAAGAATCATAGACCTGTTCTGCTGAGCTGCCCACCTCTCCGGCCTCTGGAATACTTTCCCTGCGGTCTCTCATGTCTTCCTTCCTTGACTACCAAGAAGCGAACTCCGACGGATTCCCTGTTCTCTCCACTCAGTCCCCTTGCTCTAGAGCCCTTCACGACAATGCAAGTTTCAGAAAGGACCCAAACAGTTCAGCCGACGAGCTTACCCTTTGTTTCCATCTGATTGGAGAGCTGAAGCTGGATTGTTTGCCGAATTTCCCAGCCCCACCTCTGCAGCTGGCTCATCTCTTTCCTTCCAGGGTTGGTTTTCTGTGGTGTTGGCTCACACGTGGGCCGGATCTCCACAGTCTGGGGTCCCCATAGGCAGAATGGCACAGACAACTCTCTGTGAACTGCGCCAGCACGGCGGCATGGTCTTTCCTCTGTAGAGCATGTCAGGGTTTTCCGAGTGCTTTCACATATATTGTCTCCTTCCGATCCCGTTACCATCCTGGTGGGGGAGTGTAGGAGGCAGCCCAGGAGGCAGGCCCAGAGATGCTCTGACTTGTAAGTAGTAGAAGTAGAACTTCCAGGAATCTTCCCACCATACCTCATGGACCAGAAGACACAGTATTTTCCACTGAAGCAATTAAAACTTTTTTTTTTTTATTATTATGGTTAGAAAATTGCATGAAAAATGCCGGTATCAAGGCCCAGGTGGCTCAGTCAGTGAAGAGTCCAACTCTTGATTTCGAGCTCAAGTCATGATCTCAGGGTCGTGAGATCGAGCCCAGCATCAGGCTCTGTGCTCAGCACGGAGTCTGCTTCAGATTCTCTCCCCCCTCCCTTCTTCTGCCCCTCCTGCCTCTAAATAAATAAAGAAAGAAAATCTAAAAAATGCTGGTATCAGGAGAGAAGAAGGAAAGTCTAGTGTTGATTGAGAACTTACTCTGTGCCAAGGCCTGTGGCTGGTGTTTTTATAAACATCTCTCGGTAATTCTAGGTTAGGGTTCCTCCATCCCCATTCCATAGATGGGAATATTGAGGCTCAGAAATCATAACTGGCTTCCCCCAAGTTCACATAGCAGTTAGTGGAACAGCCAGGACCTGGGCTCTCATCCCTTGGCCTCTGAAGCCAGTGCACTGTTCTACAGTCCACATGTGTTTGTCCCTGTCTCTCTAGTTCTCCAACAAGAACTTCTTACGGGAGGGTTGGGAGTCTTTAAAGTTTTATTAGAGCCGCTGTTTCCCCTGGGAATTTAGAGCCATCCATCCTCAAAGACCGCTCTTGAGAAAGCTCTGTTTAGTTTCTTCTCCCATTCAGGTCAAATCCTATAACAACAGTTACGTTACAATCCGAGTATCTTTATCATAAAAGATTCTCAGCATTTGCCTATGGCGTGCTCATTTCCAAGAATATGCAGTGTGAGATTCCAGCAAGCCATAAGAATTTTTATTTAATCCCTTGGAGTTGTTGTGGTCAGATTTCTCTTGCATTCCATTTCTTGCTTTTTCTCCCAGAGCTCTGGACGCCACACTGTTGCTCTTCTCTGTTGCGAGCAGAGGTACGCTCATCTCCGGCTTGTGAGAGCCAGCCAGAGCTGACCTGTGTGGGAGTGTGATGGGGGCAGCAGGGGGAGAGTATCCTGATTTGAGCATGATTGTGTCCACTGTGTTATGCTCACAAGGAGAGAAAGTCAGTAGCCCTGCGCGGACAGATAAGAGGAAGGAGCTGAGCCTTTACCATTGCAGGACTCGGCTGAGAAGGCAATACTTTCCTCTTGAGGTTATGGGGTTGGAAGCATGACAACGCTGCTTTATTATGTCTTGTAAATCACTGAGTGCTTTTTCTCCTTGAGATCACCCCCCATTCTGGGATGTAAGACAATGGGTAGATATGAGTAGATATTTTATCTACTAAAGGTGGAGCTTTGCCTCTCTGCCTGCCCCTTCCCTCGGCATTGAGACTTTCTGCCAAGTCCTGAAGGGATTGGTGAGTGGCACACTTGTCCCCTCACTGCTTCCCCACATGGGCCCTTCCTCCTTTATTCCACATGGAGGACTTAGCCACTGAGCACCGTGTAGTTAACAGTCAACGTGGGCTTAGGTGATAGAAAGGCCAGGTTTCGCATCTCGGATCCTCTACGTCTTAGTGTGATAAGTTTCCCCATCTTACTTAGGCAAAATACCGAACCTCCATGAGTTTTGAAGGGACCGTAAGAGCTCCTACTTCAGGGGATTGTCCTGAGCCTCCACAAAGACGATGCTTAGAAAGTGCTGAGGACAGCGCTTTATGGAAGACTCCGTATATTTTTTCTCCTATTAATGACTTCTTCCCTGCTCTTTGGTTTCTGAGTCCCCAGAATTGTAGGGAATTAAAGCCAGAAGGGCTCTAGAGCTAACCTCCCCAAATTTATATTCCTGTCCCTGCCCCCATCCCCGCCTTTTAGAGTCATATGCTAAAACACCTCCTTTTTTATTTTTTAAGTTTATTTTATGTATTTATTTGACAAAGATCACAAGTAGGCAGTGGCGGGGGTGGGGGAGGGAAGCAGGCTCCCCGCTGAGCAGAGAGCCCGATGCAGGACTCGATCCCAGGACCCCGGGATCATGACCTGAGCCGAAGGCAGAGGCTTATCCCACTGAGCCACCCAGGCGCCCTGTTGGTTGTTTTTGTAAGCGGTGCCATCCGCCAGATCACTCATGCCAGACCCTTACAAGTCGTCTTCGCCTTTTCTCTTCCCTCTGTCTGCCTTCCTCCTTCCTTCCATCAGTTAATTCAGAACCATCGGGTATCTCGTACCCACTGCGTCTCTTGTCCCTTCCCCCACCACACGCTGTCTTGGTCCTGGCCACCAGCTTGTCTTCTGGCTCTGGTTTTCTTAACACTTTGCCCTCTGCCTTTCGTCCCCCACCTGTCATTCCCAACGTCATCGCCAGAGTGGTATTTTAAACACATAAATCCGACCGTGCCACTCTGCTGCTCGAAGCCCTCCAATCGGATCCCCCGTTACTTACAGTAAAAGCGAAACCCCTCGCCGCGGCCCCATACTCAGGCAGCTTGGGTTTTCACCTTTTTGTCTCCTGTCCCGGCGCTTTCCCCCTTGCTCTCTGCTCTAGGCTTATGACCCCTCTTTCAGTTCCTTGAATGTGCCACACTCATCCTTCCCCTTGGAGGTTTTTACTTGCTGGTCTGCTGGGCCCAGTTCTCCGCGTGTTGGCTCCTTCTCGTGCTTCTCTCTGATGGGACTGTCTTTTTTAGCAAGGCCTGGCTGACCACCCGGCCTCAGTGGCCTTGCTTCTCCTCATGCAGCTGTCACCCAGTTACACCATGTGGCTGAACAGTGTCCCCGGCCCTTGTTACTGTGGATTGTCTGGAATTATCTCCTTCACGTCTTTGTGTGATTGTCCGTACCCTGTCCCGCCCCTAGAATGTCCGTTTCCCAAGAGCGGAGACCTCGTCTTGCTCGCCGCTGTAGCCCCGCACAGAGAGTGATGCCTGTCCCGTGGCGAGTGGTCCGCAGTCATTTGTCGGCCATCTGTTGGCTACTCGGCCTTGGTCATTCTGTGGGTGAGAGGATGGATTTCTAGAGGACAGAAGAATCCTGACCAAGTCTGCTGAGCCAGCACTAGAACTCAGGTCTTGGTCCTGTTAGTTTGACCTTTTTTCCACTGTATTGTCCTGTTGACTGTTCTTGGGTCCCGTCCGACCAGGCTCTGTGCACGGCCTGAGTGTGCCTGGGTGGTGGCTAGGAGAGGAGGGGTTCTGAATTTCAGGTTCACACAAGCGTTGGGCAGTGGCTTGAACCTGCATGGCTGTCATTGGTCACAGGTGCCCTTGGGCTCTCAGCGGAGTGATGCTCTCAGCATCAACTTTGCTCTTCCTCTGCATTGTTCTCTGACCTTGGATGAGCTGCTTAGCCCACCTGGTCTGTTTCTACATCTATAAACTGAGGTGGTGTTATAAATGGCCCAGACCCGGCCTCAGCATTTTGGGAAATTCTTGAAAGAAAGGTGGCATCTGGGGTCACTGAGGGGCAGGACCAGGGGAAAGTGTTGGTCAACTTATTTTGGCCTTCCCCTCCCCGCCGCCTCCCTGCCGGGGCAGGCATTTCAGTTCCACGGGCTCAGCATTCACAAAGCACTACCTTCAGGCCGGGCATTGGTCTGTGCACTTTATACGCATTTTACCTTCCTAATAGCAGGTGAACGAGGTTTGCTGTCTCCGTTTTACAGATGGGGAATGTAAGGCAGAGTGGTTACTGACTCGCCTGAGTTTACGTGGCTTCTCAGTGGGAGAGACTGAGTCCAGCCGTAGTGGGCTGCCTCCGGAGCCCCAGACCCTGTCCACCCTCGCACCCCTCGGCTGTGGTCCCCACAGGTCCAGCCTGGGCAGGCGTCAGGTCTCCAGAACCAGCTGGAAGGTGGCACTTCTCAGAATGGGGGCTCCTCTGGGAGAAGGACCGTGGGAGAATACGAAAGGGGTGCCTGAAACCAAGTCCCCTCTACACCCAGTTGCCAGCAGGGTCTAGGCAGGTGGGCAGGGCCTGGACTGGCAGCCAGAGGGTCACATGGAGTGGGTGTCCAGTGAAGAGAACGGAGCCTCATTGATTGAACAGGTTGGGATGAACCCATGTTTACAACGTATGCCTGCTGGAGTAGCCGGCTTTCCATCTGACTGTTCCCAGAGAGCATGTGGCAAACTTGTCTGGCCCCAGGCCCCCGGGAAAGACGATGTTTGTGGGTGGCAGAGCCCACTACCTAGTCTGGAGGTGGGAGTGGAAGGATATGCACCAGATTCGATGAGCTCTAAGGTCCTTACCAGCTCATAATTTGGTGCTGAGGAGGGTGTAGCTTCAACCCCTGTCATCTCCTTGTGCCATGGAGTGCTGTTACTTCTGTAGGTCTCCTGGGTCTTCCTCCCAAAGTCCGACCTGGGCAGCATCTGAGGACACCACCCAGGGCCTTTGTTATTCCCTCTTTCAAATGGGTGCTTCTTGCTTCTGTTGAACCCTGATGGGTTTTGTATCCTGGAACTCACCAAACTCACCCTAACCCTCACTCAAGCATCTGCTGTTTCCCACTTCTAGTCACGTCACACCCTCCGTCTCTGGGTGATGGCCTTTCTGGAACCCTGGAAAGGATTTATATCTTGTTCCCTTAGGAACGGGCAGGTGGCCAGCTTCCTAAATTGAGTTTCTTTTTTCTTGTCCATTTGTGTCTCTCCTGCAGACTCCCTGGGGTCCTGGGATTAAGGATGTGCTCCCTGATAATTTCTTTCTGTTCACTTTGTTTTGTGGACGGCACCCCAATCCACCCAGGGCAGACCTGCCATGACCCAGAAGGTGTGGCCGCATACCTTGCCGGCCACCCAGAGTGTTTGTGAGGCTGTGTGATTCTCTTCGTCGAAGCAGACCTACATTCAGCACTGAGTCTGTGCTCTTTTTAATTTCAGGTATCTCTAGGATCCGCTGCGCAGAACTTTAAGAGTTTTCTTGTAACCTTGTCAGCTTTCCAAAAGCTCCGTCTAATGCTGAGTAAACACGCTGGTCTCAGCGGCTCCCAGCCTTGGGGATTAGACTGCGCGCCCATATTTTTGCAGGCTTGATTCTTCTTCGTAGATTTCCCCCCCACCCCCACCCCACCCGCCCTCCCCTAAGGCTTCATTACTTTCCATTTGTCCACATCTCTTTTCTCCATTTTTCTTGTTAAGGACAGATTTAGAAAATGAGATTAGTCTCGTGGCTATTTTGGCGTCGTCATTAATTTTTGTCCGTCTTCATTCCTTAGCAGACCGGCAGTCTCGTGTCTCTCTCTCTCCCCCTGGTTTTTTCCTTGATGGGTTTGTGAAAGTCTCTGCCCAGGTTAACCCCTTTGTCTCTTGGGACCTGCTGTGGTCCTCTGCCCTTTCCAGTGGGCTTCTGGGCCTTCCAGCTGGGGTAACTGTTTCAGATTGGAAGGACATTGGGTCCCCCAGAGTGGGGCTCAGCTGCGTGCCGTCCCCAACCAACCTTGTGTCCTAGAGTCCTGTGACGTTCACTCACAGTGGCCCTCCGGGTCATGTGGCATTTTCGTGAGACATGAATTTATTAATTCCCATCAGGAGCATCTGGCCCGGTCCTGGTGCTTTGCAGGCAAAGCCACAAAGATGAATTACACTTAGGTCTTTGGATTCAGTGATGTGGCTGGGGACAGGAGAGAGAGGCAGAGGGTTGAGGCTTTACTCTATGGGTAGGAGATGGTGGCTGGAAGGAGCTTGGTGAGGGAATGGGTGGTGAGTTATAGGGTGAGGACACTTCTTGGTAGAGGGAGCCGTGCGCTATGTGCTCAGCGGCCTGGCGGTGTTTGAGGAACCACAGGCCCCCCACACTGACCCTGGAATTGGGCTGGTAGCTGGATCGCCACCACTGTCTTGCCCTGTGCTCCATAAAGGGTCAGAACAAATGGGTTAGGATCTTGCTTCCAGCTCTGCTGTCTTCCAGGTTTGTTCGGTGATCTGAGACGTCTATCACCAAGGCAGCTGAACTCTGAGGGCTGGTCATGTTAGGGAGAGCCTGAGTGGGGGGGCGGTCAGGGCTGCAGGGCAGGACCCCTTCCCTAGGTCCCCATTTTTGGCCAGACGGTGTGTGTCAGAGACCTCCATGCCTCCTTCCAGAGGGAGGTCTGGTGCCTTTGAGGCTGTTGGGAAGCACCAGAGTCTCTGCCTCAGTTTCCTGGGTGAGTGGGCCGTTGTGGCAGGAACCTCAACGGTTCAGCGTGCACAGGTCGGGGGCCAACCCTGGGACCCGTTCCTGCACTTCTGCACACCCGCCTCCCACTACACGTCCTCCCACGCCCTCTGCCCCTGCTGCACCGACTCCCCTCCACACCGGCAGTGTCCCGGGCCATCTCCCTGCACAGCCCTTGCCTGTCCTGGCCCCTCGCAGGGCAGGCTTTCGTCCGGCCCCCACTCTCTCTAGAGAGTGGCTACTCCTCCTTCCAGGTTCAGCCCAAGGGTCCCCTGACAGCCTTCCGCTCACGACGCCACACCCCGTCCCTTTCCTTTGGTCCCTGTTCTTGTCCTTCCTTTGCGCTTGTCCCAGTAAGCATGCATTTGAATTTCATCATTATGCTTTTAATGATGTGATGTTTATTGTCCCTACTGTGCTGAGAGCTCCCTGGGGACGGGCCTCTTGCCTCTTGCCTCCACCACTGGACACCCAGCACACGGCACAGCCCTGGCATTTGGTGCAGGCGTCAGGGGATGGTGGCAGGGACGACTCGAGGCAGGTTGGTTTCCCCTTTGTCATTGGTGAGTCTGATGCCCTGAGGCATTCGGTGCACAGACACAGCCGGGGGCACTAGGAAGTAGGCTTCTGCCTTTGAGAGATGGAACGGTCTCCCCTGCTGCTCGCTGAGCCCATTGCCATATCATGTCGGCGCCTCTGAGCACAGCGTGCCCAGCAGTGCCTGCTCCCCAGGGGCGTCCAGGGGGGCTGACTTCCCCACTCACCTATGCCATGCCGTTCTCCAGAAATACAAGGGCCCCTCGGTCTTCTTGCCTTTCCCCACATCTGGGGCTCCCAGCTGTGCCCCCGGGGGCAGGCCGCTCACCTGCGCCGGCGGCAGTGGGGCTGCCCCCTGTGTGCCAGCTGCCCGTCTGCAATCAAGAACCTCTGTCAAGGGGCGCCTGGGTGGCTCAGTGAGTTAAGCCGCTGCCTTTGGCTCAGGTCATGATCTCAGGGTCCTGGGATCGAGTCCCACGTCGGGCTCTCTGCTCAGCGGGGAGCCTGCTTCCCTCTATCTCTCTGCCTGCCTCTCCGTCTACTTGTGATCTCTCTCTGTCAAATAAATAAATAAAATCTTAAAAAAAAAAAAAAAAAAAAAAGACGGGTGCCTGGGTGGCTCAGTGGGTTAAGCCGCTGCCTTTGGCTCAGGTCATGATCTCAGGGTCCTGGGATCGAGTCCCACGTCAGGCTCTCTGCTCAGCGGGGAGCCTGCTTCCCTCTATCTCTCTGCCTGCCTCTCCGTCTACTTGTGATCTCTCTCTGTCAAATAAATAAATAAAATCTTAAAAAAAAAAAAAAAAAAGAACCTCTGTCGAGGCGGCAAGGGCGGTGTGTGCAAAGAGCAACCGTGGGCTCCTTATTTATTGTGCGGAAAAGAAAACAAATTAAGGCCTTGTAATTATACAGTCGGGCATGTTCTTAAATAAAGCTTAAGCAGTCAGAACTCCGTTTAGAATATTAATAAATGCACTCCCCGGGCCTGATCCCCAGCAGCTTTCTCTCATCGGGTCTTTCCCTCTCCTGCCATCCTTCCCTGCTCCTGTCCCCCCTTGGTCTCTCTCACGGGTGTCAGTCTCTGCTCCAACCTCAGAGACCTCTGGAAAGCCTCGCTCGCTGGCTCTGAGTAGGCATGCGTGAGAGACCGTGTTGGGCTTTTCAGAGAACACCGACAGCATCTATTAGGTGGTTGCATAGGCGGGCCTCGTAGGATTTTCTTGCCTTGCCCCCTCCCCTCCCTTATTTTGGTGAAGCACCAAGGAGGGGTGTGGGGCGTGGTGTTGTGTCTCAGGGCACAGATACTGGAGTCCCTCCGAACTGGGCTCCATCCCCAGCCTGACTGCCAAGCAGCTGTGGGACCTCAGTCAAGACATCTAATCTTGGGCACCTGGGTGGCTCATTGTGTTAAGCCTCTGCTTTCGGCTCAGGTCGTGATCTCAGGGTCCTGGGATCGAGGCCCGCATCGGGCTCTCTGCTCAGCAGGGAGCCTGCTTCCCCTTCTCTCTCTGCCTGCCTCTCTGCCTACTTGTGATTTCTCTCTGTCAAATAAATGAATAAGATCTCCCCCCACCCCCCAAAAAGACATCTAATCTCTCTGAGCTGGTTCTTGCTCTGGCGCTAAAATCACCCCTTTCCTAGGCTTGTGTTCTGGGACTTGGAAGAGAGAATGTATTTGAAGTCTTGCACATAGTGAGATCCTTACAGATGTTAGGTCTTTCCGTCCACACATCTCTCGATCATATGAGAATTTTGCAGGGTTTCTATTTTGTTGTCCCAGACTCACACTAAGATGCTAGGCACCTGTGAGATTTCCTAAGCCCCTGTGAAATGAGTGGACGTGTCTGTTCGGGGTCCCGCAGGTGGACATGGAGTGGGGATGGTGGTGTGGTGTGATGTTATGAGAGTGACACGGACATGTGTCTTCTTAGGACTGATGACCAGTTCCCCAAGCAACATGCTTACCCCCAATATGACTATAATGCTTTATGAAGTGCTCTCGAAAGTACCATCTCATTTAACAGGCAGTATTAAGGTGAAGTAGCATCATCCCTATCTTTCTGCTAAGGAAACAGAGAGAGTGAACCACCCAAGGCCACAGAGCTGGAAGTAGTGAAGGCTGGACCAGAACCCCAGGCTCAGACTCCCCGTGCCTTGTCTTTTTTGCTACACTGGGCTGTTCCTTAAGTCACTGCAGACAGCGGGGAGGAGCTTCACCTGGTTTCTGGACTTCTGGGTTTTGATGCTGCTCTGACACTTTCCACCGACCCATCACCACCGTGATTTTTTTTTTTTTTTTTTTAAGTTACTGTTCTACTACATGGGAGACACATATCAACACTGGCTTTACTGGCAATATTGTGGTATCTGGGTCACTGTCAGAGACTAACTCAAAAGTAGTCTGAAAACATTCAGATATTCTTAGTTTCATGATCTAGGTTAGGTGACCAGATGGAGAATGCTACAGTGGGCCTTGTTAAATGCAGGTGAGTGGTGCTTTGGAAAGGTCTCCCCCTGTGGCCAGCATCGTGGCTTGGGATGGGGAGGAATGGAGACACTAAGGCAGGACTTGGTCCAGATGGAGCTGGAATGTTCAGTCTAGTAGGGAAGAAAGAGTTAGCTTTCTTAGACCAGAGATGCCAGGATGCGGACCATAGCAGGCAGAACAGTTTGTGTATCCTAGGGATGCTGGGGAAGGACATGGTCCTTAAATTTGTTTTTGAAGGAATATGTGCAGCATTATATAGGAAGAGGGAGAAAGCTCATGGATTTTGTGTATGTGTGTGTGTGTGTGTGTGTGTGTAAGCATTTGCAAGCAAGCAGAGAATGAAGCCAAAAGAAAGAGAGAAGAAATATTTATTGTATTAAGCTCTCTTCTAAGCACTCTTGCACCAGGGATCCTGTTTGAATGAGTGGTATGCTTCTTGTTTTACAGATGAGGACTCCTGGGCTCAGAGAGGTTATGTAACTTGCCCAAGGTCACACAGCTAAAGATATGGATTCATATCTATAAATGTCTGCTCCAGAACTCATGTTCTTTTCTGTTGTATCAGTGTACAGGGTGGTTTACGTCTCTGAGGGTATTCAGGAGCCCAGATTTTCCAAAAGGAGTATTGAAAAATTGTTTCTTCTCGTTAGGGAAACTGGTGTCTCCCTACCACCACTTTTGCCTTCCAGCCCTCAGCCTCCATGTTCCTCTCCCTGGGGATTCAGCACCATGGCCAGAGCCGAGGCCGCTTCTCAGAGAGAGGCTCCCTGGTCCTGGCCTCTCCGTTTTCCTTTCTCTACCATCCTCTTGTTTGCTTGTGGTCCATATGTCCCCTTAAGTGAGAGCCACGTGGCATTCAGGAAGAACCTTGCACATGGGGTGGACAGAACTCTACTAGCCTGCCTGGCGAGATCCAGACCAAAGCAGGAAAGAGCACCTGAGAAGAGCACCTGCTTGTTCCTATTCTCTCCTCCCCGGCCCAGGCCAGACAGAAGGAGGATTGTGTTTTATGACTTTGGTTACTCAGAACTGGGGAATCATCTAGAGCCATGACAAGGGAACTGAGCTGGGCGGGGGCTTTTTCCTCCAGGGCAGAGCTCCCAGGGTCTCTGATCCAAACAGGCTGTGCTCATCCCTTTATCAAGCCTGTTCTGTTTCTGTTGAATGGGGCCAAAAGCTGGTGGCTCTGCCTTGTGCTTTCTCATAGGAATAGTCACATGGGGACAAAGTGTGGATGCAGTACAGCAGAGCTGATAGAGTTATGGTACTCGTGGGTTTGTCCCTTGTGATGATGTGCCTGCCCTCTTCATTCTTGGAAGGCTTTCACAGAGCCCCCGACTTGAGATCCAGACACGTTCTGGCTTACATGCATGTGTAACGCACACACAAACAACACACACACACACACACACATACACACATGTGCTACTATGCTAATGAGGTCATGGATTCTGGAATCAGACGCACTGGCTCAGCCCGTTTTAACAGTACCAGCTTTGTGACCTTGAACTAGCTATCTAATCTCTAAGCCATAGATTTTTTAAAAAAATCTTTAACATGAGAACAAATCATAACAATAATATGGACCATAAATGGTTTGGGGGGAAGATTCAGTGGACTGATATCTTTAATATCTGATATCTAATATCTTTAGTAATTAGTTCCTAACAAGCACTCAATAAATGTTACTCATTATTTCTGTCCTTAGAAAATTATTTCTGTATCCCAATTTTCTTTAGTTTATTCACATGATTATTGTTAATGATTCTGGAAGAATCCCCATAGCATGGAAAAATGATTAGCAAGTTAATTAATTGTTTGCACTTGTGTTCAAAGCTCAAGGTTTAAATTAAGTCGAGGTCAGCCATCATGGTGCTGGTTTAAGAAAGAATTAGTGGAGTTTGGCACCCTGCTTAGTGCAAGATGTGTGCAATTCAGACCATTCAGTGAAATTTCCTTGGGTGCTTTCTTGTAGCAATGTTTGTGATCAAAGTGCAAACTGTGCCTTCTGCTTTGTGAAAACAAAAAACTGTGCAGAAACACAGTCCATGGCCCCTTGTGTGGATGGTCACCCCTGGGGGAGCTAATCTTGGCCAGGACCACGTCCCCGTGTGCTTTTCTATTCCATTCTCTTTTCTGTAAGTCTCAATCCAAAATGCCTTGGCTGCACAGACAAATGCCCTCCTGTCCCCAGTGTATCCCGGATCCTCACGTAACCTATGGGGGCGAGTGGGAGGTGAAGAAACAACCCTTTGAGGATTGATATGGAACCAAGTGGGGTAGGGGTTGGTTCTCGGCTCCATATACTGAGTGTGAGATAAGAGGTCTTGCGTAAGTCTCTGGGGACTCTGCCAGATCTCTCTGCAGGAGAGAGGCCATGGGGAATAGGAACGAACACTGCTTTCCCCAAACATTTTGCAGAATTGGACAACAGAGGCCAAAAGACCGTGCATGGTATAAATTACGGAAAACAGTGGTGTAATGACATTGTTTGGTGAATAAATTGAAGCCCTGAGTCATGAGGCCAATAACAGAGAGGGAGCAGAGAAGTGTAATTAAAAGGAGAAAAGCCATGTTTTCAGCAGACACTGGAAGCGAGATCGAGATGGGGGTGGGGGTGGGAGGCCGGGGGCCGCTGGCTCCTAATTGTGGCTGCAGCTCAGGAGAAGGGGCATGGCTGTTACTGACAGTCAAGGTGACTGAGAGGGGAGGCCAGTGCTTCTGACACCGAGGAGGAGAGCGGGAGTGGTAACATGGAGAGTTTTAGTAGAAGCAAAGCCATGTGAGCTTTGAAAATAAGATTAGCTATAGGACCCTGAATTCTGCAGTGATTTAGAATAAGCTGGGCTGGGAGAAGTCTGTTTGAAGACTGATGAGAACCCAGGGAAGCAGGAGGGGGATCGGGAGTGGGGCTGGGTCTCCTAGGAGTCATGGGGTTCTGGAGATCATTCTCTAGGATCTCTCCTATCTGTAGCTGTATACTTCCTTGCAAATACCCTTGGACCTGCCCTTTCTAAGGATTAAGGGAAAAAAAAACCCCAAAACAAAAAACAAGATATTTTAGAGCAAGGATACCTTACCCTGGGCCAGCTAACATGCATGGCTATGGGGACCATGGCCGACCTGATTGCTCCCCACCATTCTGTGGGGCCAACAAGGATTAAAGACCATAAGGAACATTCAGATTCTGAGTCACATGCAAACCTTTCAGACAGATCCCCTTCCCCAGATTCTTCTGGAAATGTAGGCATTGAATGGTTTCCATGGGAGAACATGTCTCCTTCACTTATGCACCAGGGCCCAGCGTTGCCTGGCATGGACTAGGTACCAGATTCGTGTGGGCTGAATGATTAAGAGGGCGGAGGCTGGCTTTCAATATAGTTAGAGCTGAGATGATACTAAAACTTACCTTGTTTAGAGGATTGGCCTGTGTCTATTATTCTCACTGTAAGCCAACAGCTGAAGGGGGCATAGCACATAGTAGGAATTCAGTAAAATTATTGTCCAAACTGGGACCCTGTTTTTTTAAAGAAGATTTTACCTATTTATTTATTTATTTGGAGAGTGTGGGTGCTGGGGAAGGGACATAGGGAGAGGGAGAGAGAGAATCCCCAGCAGACTTTGCTCTGAGCAAGGAGCCTGAAGTGGGGGCTCAGTCCCGTGACCCTGAGATCATGACCGGAGCCAAAAGCAAGAGTTGGACGCTCAACCACCTGGGCCAGCCAGATGCCCCGGGACTGGGACCCTTCTGAGAGTGAAAGGGAACTAACGGAACGGGATTCTGGACAACAGACCAGAACTGGGACTGTTTGGGCAAGCGGGGATATGTGGTCACCGGTCATCGGTACATGTTGAATGAATGGATCTCGTGTCCTTGGAGCTATGTAAGGGGATTGGAGGTTTTATGGGATTTGCCTCCTTTTAGCCAATGAACTTCCATTTATCCTTGGGATCCTCAGCTAATATTTCCTGGGCACCTACTGTATACCAGACATTTTGCTTATACTGGGGATACAAAGAGATCAAGAAAAGCCCTGTTTTTACTTGTAGGGGGTCCCTTGGCTAATAGGAAGCCAGACTATTGAAGAGACAGACAGAGTGACAAGTGCTGAACTAAAGGGATGGACAGACCACTCGGCGGCCCTGGAGGTGGGAAAACTGAGTTGGGAGGCGGCCGTCAGGAAGGCTGTTTGGAGGAAGGCTATTCCAGGGAGTCCTGGAGGTTGATTTGGCATTTGCCTGAAATTCTGGGGGAATCCGGAGTGTCACGGAAGTCTGTTCCCGGCGGAGAACTCAGTGCAGATCCACTCAACAACACTGTGTTGCTGGATGCTGGGGACAGTAGAATTGTGACTAAGATAGATGGGCCATGACCTCACAGACTGCTTGAATGCTTGCCATCAGATCGAGAACCATATATTCCATTAGGGCTGTGATGGTGGAATTGCCGGGAGAGCCAGGAGCCAGGAGCCAGGAGGAGGGGCACCGACCCCTGTCTGGGGTGCTGACCGCGACAGCACACTCGGTGGGGAGAGAGGCTTCCAGGTACCCATATGGACTGTGAAGGGGGAGCTGATGCGCCCCTCTCTGCATCCCCCCTCCCATACAGTGGCATGGGGAACCTTTCAACCGCCCCCCTTAGTTTGCTGTCATTCCCCCGGCAAACAGAGGGCTGCAGGTCCAGGCAGGGACAGGGCAGGGGTAGCAGTGCTGGTGTGCAGAGGTGGGCGTCCAGAGGTCACAGGATCTGGAGGAAGAGGCTGAGTGGGAGGTGGTGGGTAGCCAGGAAGCTAGGGGAGGTGGAGGGAGCCGGGCGTTGCTTAGGAAAGGTCCATCTGCCTCCCTATCCAGAGCTTTCGAATGGAATATTAAAATGTTCCTCATTATTTTCCTTGGACGAGTTTGCTATCCTGATATATTAATTATTCTTAAAGGTCAACAGCGCTCTTTCGAATCCCCTTCTGTTCTATCATGTAATCAGTTAATTAATTGGAAACCATTTAGCAGCGTCTGCCGAGCGCATTGTTGGGGGTGAGTTTCCTTGTTTTGTTGTTCCTGTGGTGACGGCTCCCTCCACGTGCCACGGCCACGGCCACGGAGGGTTTGGGAACTTGAGCATGGGTCCTGCCCCTCGTCCCTCCCTTTCCCCTGGTGGTTGCCCCCCCCCCCCCCCCCGCTTTAGTTATCTCATTAATAGTTGTGATCTCTCACCATCTTTGTTCTTTCCGAGTCTCCACTGGTAATAAAAGCCCGTTTTCAGGGACTGCCCACATAGGACGGGCACCCTGCGGGGCATCCACATACATCGTTTTATTTCATTCCCACCGTCTGATGTGCTAGAGATTTTTGCTCCCATTTCAGAGGAGAGAGGAGGCTCCGAGTGCTGAAGAGAGCTTTCCAAGAACTACATAGCCAGAAAGGGGCCACGCAAGGAGAGAGAACCTCCCGGGAACTTTATGTTCTTGTTTGCTGTGGGGCTGGTGCTTTGAGGACTCTGGGACAGACTTGGCTTGGGGCAGAGTCTCATGCAGAATTCTTAGTCCCAGGTGCTGCTGGTTCATTACAGGGACAAGCATTTGATGCGGACACGGAGCCCCATTATTTCTTTTTTGTGTTTCCATTTTGCCTGCTGTTTCTAAAGTCAGCTGTACGCGGAGACCAGGAGCAGTGCTTCCAGATGTGCCCAGCCCCGTGGCACGAGGCAGTCACGCTAACAGGCTGACCTGTGCTCCACTCAGTGGCCACTCTGCACTTTTGTTCTGCCTCGGGTCTCCCACTCACATGCCTCCTGGGGATGTGCTCTGGGGCGCTCCGCCCCAGGACATGTTGTCATCTGTCTGACTCTAGCAGGCCCCTCCCTGCGTGTGTTCTGGTCTGTAGGGAAGGAAAGGTCTGTAGGGATGTATTTCCATCACTGGACGAGGGCTCTCTGTGCCTCTCCTGGTGGGCCCCACAGTGCTGGCAGGTGGATCGCCATCCTTTAAGGTTTTACATGGGGTCCCCGTTAGACCCAGGGGACACAGTGGGAAATCTGATTCAATGCCCCCTTTTGGCAATCAAGAATTCCAGTCTTCCCAGACCTGGGGCTTGGGAAGCATTTTCCAAAATAGGCTTAAGCGTGGTAAGATTTTGTCCTAATGGGTCTTGGGATGCTAGGGGTCATGGGACGCACAGGAGCTGGAACCCCAGGAACACGCCTACTCCTGCTACTCCTGGTGGGTGGTAAGGAACACGGACTGTGGCCAGGCTGTGAGGGTCCAATTCTTGGCTCCCCATTGCAGCAGCTGTTGACCCAGGGCAGGAGACCTAACTTCTTTGCTCCATGATCTCCCTTCTGGAAAGTAGAAATGATGATGGTGATGGTGATGGGGTGGTCGTATGTCCCTCATTGGGCTGTTGGACCAAGAGTTTAGGTGAACTCTCCCGTGTAGAACCTTGCACGAGAGCTGGCCCAGAATAATTGCCTTGTGTGTTAGCTGCCGTCGTTACCAACACGTACAATAGCCCCGTGACCATGGGCTGCGTACCTACTGTGTGCCAGGCGCTGTGTTGGACGTTTGACATTCACTAATTCATTTTCATCCTTAGAGCTGCCCCATAAGGCAGATACTGTTAGGACTTCAGGGGTCTGGAGGAAGAGACGGATCCAGAGAGGTTCTGTGATGTTCTCTGGCAGTTGGGAGGGTGGGTCATGCCCTCCGAGAGGGCCAGAGCCGAGAGTCTAGCTTGTCAGTTTGGCTCCAAGTCTGTGCTGTCGGCCACCAGTGGACCACTGCTCCTCGCGCTGGAGCAGAATCCAGCATTACCTGGAGGGCCTGGTACAGCATGGGGTGTGGGGCTCACCCCAAGGGATTCTGATTCAGGAAGTCTCGGCTGGGACCCAAGAAGGTGTATTTCTAATGAGTCTCGGTGATGCTGATGCTGCTGGGCTGGGGACCACACTTGGGAAGTTCCTGCCTGCCCTACGACATGGGGACCCCAGAACAATACAGTGGGGACATGATGAGCTCTTCACCATGCTGCCTTGCCTGGGCTCTGTCTGCAGTGACAGATGCCCATACTTTCCACCTTAAAAACTGATGTGGTACCCACTTCCTCACGTGGTCTCCATGACCCGTTCTGCTGGCCAGCCCCGTGGATGAGAAGGCCCCAAGCGACAGGGGCGTCCACATGTCCTCCTAGCTCTGCTGGAAGGGAGGCAGACAGCAGTTGGCGACACCTCTTGAAATCCACACACAGGGTCTGGTCTGGGAAGGGGAAGGACCAGGGAGGACTGAGGGGCTCTGGGCCTCCCGAAGCCCTTTGGCAGCTGTCCACAAAGCCAGCTCTGGAGAGAGTGGCCTCCGTTAGCCCTTTCATCCTAAGGGATGACACCATGCTCCAAGCTCCTAGGAAAATCTCTTGGGTTCTGGGCTCAGGTCTCTGCTTCTTGGTGCATCCTCTGGCCTCAAAGGGACCCCCTCCACCGGGCAGCTGGGCAGGGTCCCAGTCTACTCAGTTTAGTCAGTTTCTAGCACTGTTGCAGCCATTCTCCTGACTGCCTGGTAGCGCCTCCTCCTTGGCACTCCCCTACCCAGGTTCAGGTCGGGGTGCTCAGTCCCCTTTCTGTCATTAACAGCGGCATCTGTCCCCAGGAGCTCCTGTGGGAGGTCCCTCAGCTCCTCACACGGCGTCCCTTTACAACTGGGCGCGTGGCTGTTTTATTCTCTCCGACAACGTAGGATCGTCCAGGTTTTCAGGACAGAAGGAGCTGATAGGAGGTGAAGTCCACTCATTGGAAAGACAGAATTTCACTACATCAGTGGCTCTGGGAGTGTGGTTCCCAGACCGGGGACATCGGCCTCCCCCAGGGAACTGCTCAACAATGCAAATTCCAGGCCAGACCCTGACTCAGAAACCCTGGGAGAGGGAGCCTGGTTGTCTGGGTCTTCTCAGCCTCCAGGTGCCGCTGATGCCCAGGGCTGGAGAACCCGTGCCCTAGATGCTAACCTCAAGCCCCCGCTTGGGCCTGGTCTCCTTCCAACCTCTCATCGTGAAAGAAGCGATCGAGCGCGATGTGGGCCTAATCACATTTCCTTATAAACGGACCAGAGCAGCTTTCTCTGCATCATGTTGTTGTTTTGGGGAGACCCATCGGTTTTCCTTGAATCCCAAGAGTAGATCTTAGAACAGAGATCTTAGGTGCCTGGTGTAGCTAGAAGATCATAAGCAGAAACATGCTTTCTACATCTTGAAGAGCGGGGTGGCCTGGCCTTCTGGCTCCTTCCTGCCCTTCTCCCTGCCAGCCTCCCCGGACTCGGGGTCCCCTGTCCTGACAACATGCTTGGCGTTTTCTTCACCAGCCCCTGGGGGGCCTCAGCCACGCTCCCTGTGGCTTCCCCCCCTCGATAGCCTCTGCTTTGCTTCTAGTTACTTTCTTGATTGTCCCACAGTTGCTTTCTGTGTGTCTTTATTTTTCTTTTGTCACAATGGTTGTCCGGTGAAACATGAGTGTCCCCACTTCAGTGTTCACGGACCAGAATCTGTGTTGGAGGCCATGGCTCCCTGAACCAGGCCTGGCTGGCTCTGCTCCTGAGAGGCCTGCTGGTCAGAAGGCCCCCTGTGTGTCAGGTCTCATTTCCCCGACCCTGGGGCTCCAGAGAGAGCTCTCCTGCTTCAGGGCAATTAGCTTTTGGTTAATTTGTCTGAAAAGAAACTCCCAAGGAGCAAAACCCCTCGAAACAGTCTCCATAACGCTCAAGGCCTGGGGAGAGGCAGACTGTGTGGAGGCTCAGAGCTCATGTCAAGGCCTTTTCCTGAGCCCTGTGAACAGACGTCTGCCCCCAGGCTTCACAGTGAGCTCTCCACCTTCCCTGGACCCGTGGGGCCCTCAGGCTCTGCCCAGGCATGTGGGCAGTAGGCTGGGCCAGAGTTCAGGTCCCAGTGCATCTCCTGGGGGGCCGGGGAGTAGATGCTACTTGTTGTCTCATGAAAGTGGGTTTCTCTGTTCTTTCATTGAACTGAGATTTTGTTGATGGCTGAGTTCAGGAGGTCATCGCCTGGATCTCTGCACCTGTTCGCATGGGCTTGCGCCTGTTGTAGCTTCAGCGGCGACTGGAGATGGGCCGATAAGGGGAGAGACGCCGCGCTTGAACAATGATAGACTGTGTCTGTCGAGGTCCAGGCCCTGTGCCAGCTGCTTTCTGTGCCCCGTTCACCGCAGCCCGTTTAGCCCTCACTGCCAGTCAAAGGGACAGGCCCTGTCCATATCCCCAGCGTGCACAGGAGCAGAGAGGTCGGGGAGTATACCCGGGGTCACAAAACATGGATGCAACAGAGGAAGGGCCGGCGTCTGGTCCGGGATGATGCCCACGTTCTATGGGGATTCAGCTGAATTCTCTGTACATTTATTGAGTTTTGCTCTGCTCTGGGGCCCGTGAGGGCTCTCCAGCCACAAAGAGGTGATTCTCTACTTGCAGGAAGAGCGGTCTGCGGTGGGAGGGGGCCAGCAGCCTCAGAGCGGTCCTTCAAAGCCGGTGGCCTGACACATGGGCCCAGACTAAATGCATGGGAGGAAGAGGGGGCCAGAAGGTTGCACACTGGGTGGCACTGGTCATACTTAGGACCATCTGAACTGGGCCTACAGGACAGGGAGCAAGAGCGTGAATGGTAGAGGGCGCCGGGCACCGTGGTGTGGAGACGGGGAAGTGCCAGGAAGCCGTGAGGGCTCCGCCAACTCGGGAATCCCGAGTTGTGGGATGGGAAGTCTTCAGGGTTTGTTATGGGGAGGGAGGTGGGTAGTGATGGGAAGGACATGCAAACAGGGGGTTGAGGTCATCGTGTGAAGAGACTTGAACTTCAAGGCAGAGCCTGGACTGGATTAGGTGGGCCGGGCATACCAAATGTCCAGTGATCACACCCAAGCCTAGTGTCTCCACTGTGGGGACACCCTCCTTCTCCATCTCCTCAGCATGCCTCTTTCCTTGCCTGTCCTGAGCTTCTCCAGCTCGAGAGGACGCCGGCACCTTCCTGCTGGTGTTGCCAGGTGGCTGGGGATGACCAGAGTGATTCTGTTCCCCACGACAAGCTGCGTGGCTGCTGGGTTCTGGGACGGATTGGCACCTGCAGAGAGGACAGCTGCCCTTTGGCGAACTTAAGAGCTCTACTTCTCTACCTGTTGGCGGCTCCAGTCCACTGAGGGACCCCGGTCAGTGCCTGGCTTGTGTAGATGGTCGAGAGCTGCCGTCCGTGGCTCTTAGACCCTTGAAAAGTGGCCAGTCCAAATGGAGGTGTGTTGTGAGTGTAAGTACACGTGGATTTCAAAGACAGAACACACACACAAATGCTAATGAATGATCTCATTAACATTTATTAGATTGATCCTACAAATAGATGACACTTTATGGTTATTGAGTAAAGGGTCACGTGTGAGTACAACTACTTTCATCTCTTTCTTTTCACTTTTCAAAATGTGACCACCAGAAAATTTGAATTTGCCTATATGGCTCCCATTATATTTTCACGGGTGAGGGCTGGCACACTTTTTCTGGAACTGAGTATTTTCTATCTTCTGTGATCACTATTCAACCCTGTGTCTCTGACGCAGGCTCCGAGGGTGTATGAGTTTTCTGTAGCTGCTATAACAAATTACCCTAAACATTGTGGCTTAAAAACACCAATGTCTCGTCTTACACGGTGTAGCTTAGAACCAGCATGCTCCTCGCTGGGCTAAAAAATCCAGATGTCCTCAGGGCTGGGGTCCCTTCTGGAGGCTCATGGAGAATTTGTTTCATTGCCTCTCCCAACTTCTAGAGGCATGCACAGCCCTTGGCAGGTGGCGTCGGGCTCCATCTTCAAAGCCAGCACAACCCAGGTCTTTTCCTTTCCTCCTTAGTCACATCCCTCTCTGACCTCTCTGTCCCCGCCCTTCCACTTCTGAGGATGCTTGTGATTGCCCTGGGGCCAGGGGATAATTAAGGATAATTTTCTCATCTCAAGGTCCACACTCTTAATTACATTCACGGAGTCTCTTTCGCAGCAGAAACTGATCTATTCTCAGATTCTGGGGACTTGGATGTGGACCTCTTCAGAGGGCCATTATTCCCCCTCGAACGTGGGTCCAGACAACACAGACATGAAGGGGTGTGGCTGTATTCCAAAAATCTATTTACAAGAACAGAGTGCTGGCCTGCAGATGCTAGCTTGCCGAGCCCGGCACTCCATGATGAATGATTCTGCACCCAGTTTCCAATGCGTGGGCTTTTCTCCCCACACCACCAAGCAATTCTGGGACACCAGCTGGGTGTCCTGTAGTTCAACTCAATTCCGCCACCATCTACGCAGAGACAGCATCAGATCCCACTTGAGATGCCGGTCCCCAGTCCAGAATCTTCCTGGTGCTTCTGATACCCTGGCTGTAAATCACAGGTCCCCATGACCCCCCCTTCCTTGGGTGCGATTAATTTACTAGAGTGGCTCACGGAACTCAGGAAACTAATTTACTCACTGGATTACTGGTTTATTACAAAGGATATTAAAGAGTACAAATCAACAGCCAGATGAAGAGATAGATAAGGCCAGGTCTCGAACCAAGGAGCTTTCGTCCTTGTGGAGTTTGATGTGGCCTGGGGGCACAAGGAAGTGTTGTGGTTCACCAACCCTGGACTCCCTTTTTTTAAAATGGGGTTATGTGGGGCTTTTATTACTTAGGCCTATTTGAGTCCATCATTGGCCACTGGTGATTGATTCAACCTCCACTGCCTCTCCCCTCTCTAGAAATCAGGGGGTGGGACTGAAAGTTCTAGTCCTCTATCTATGGTTGGTTCCCCTGGCAACCAGCCCCCATCTTCAGGGGCTTTGCAAATGTCCCCTTATTCTCTGAAGCAATCTCAGGAGCTGAGGAGAAGAGCTCAAATATTATAACAAAAGATGTTCTCATTGTTTTTACTGCTCAAGAAATTCCAGGGTTTTTGGTAGCTGTGAGCCAAGAATGCTGGACCAAGAGCAAATACCTATTTCTTGACCACAACCATCATTTCTGTATGCTATGTGGGGTGACATTTTTGGTTGGATGCCTGATGGAAAAGGTTCTGTGGTCCAATAAGTTTGAGACTCAGTAGGTCAGATCCTTCTCTTCATAAAGGCTCTGAGAAGTTCTGCAATAAATGAGCCCATTTAATTTGTTTAAAACCACATTTTTCAAGCAACATGAATTTTTTTGCCCTTATAATATCCATTAACGTACTACAGATTTAAGATTCCCAGCAACATTCTCTGGGAAACCCTGGTCCAGCCCAGCACAGAGCCTTGTAGAAAAGCTGCCTCCAGTCTCCTGATCTAAGGTCAAGAGACCAGTCACGTCACTTGAGATTTGATTAGAGAAAGCATTTTGGCTTCATTAAAGTTCATTAAATGAGCCATCCAGTGTAATTTAGCTGAATAAAAATGGCTCAAATGGCCTTAACCCCCACCCCCTTTTACAGCAATTTAATTGAGGGGAAAGCAAATATATCAATGATGTAGAAAAATATTTCTTGGTCTTCAAGAGGAACGTTGGGTGGCAGCCCCTGCTTCCTTGTCACAGGCACTGGATTTTAAGAGGTTGGCTTGCACAGCCTCCTTGGTGGCTGGTAGCAGGCCTGGGGGATGAGATTGCATATGGCGCTTCCTTCCTTCCCACCGGTTCATCTCAAGGAGGTTGGTGGCAGCCACCTTCATGACTCCTCATGGTGGGCTACAGTCACCTCTGGTGCGGGGTTGACTGTACACAAAGTCACAAGGTCAAGGTCAATGCACCATACATGCCCTGGGTCTTGGAGAAGTGGGCAGTAGACTGGCAGCCTTCTCCCTCTCTGGTGGGCTGGTTCCTTTCTAGGAAACTCTATGTGGGGTTGGTGCTGCATGGGGATGGGGTGGTGGTTCTCTTTTCTTGACCTTCCCTCCATGTTCTTCAGCAATTTCAAAAGAATCCTGATATCGGGTGGCAGGGGAGGGACTTGGCTATTTCCACGAAGACCGAGATGTTTCTTTTATGGGGAAAATGAAAGGAGGACAGACAGATTGCCAAGGGGACATCTGATGTCACAAAAGGGAAGGAAGAATTGCACTTTTTTTTTTTTTTTAAAGATTTTATTTATTTATTTTAGAGAGAGAGAGAACAAGTGAGGGGAGGGGCGGAGGGAGAAGCAGACTCTCTGCTGGGCCGGGAGCCAGACTCAGGTCTTGATCCCAGCACCCTTAGATGATGACCCAAGTCGAAGGCTGATACTTAACTGACTGAACTACCCAGGCGCCCAAGGAATTGCACCTTTCAAAATGCTGCCTTCTTGGATGAAGGAAATGAGATTGAGATTATGATGGATGCAGCCAGTAAGCCACAGCTCCTGGAGCCTACAAGACGAGAAGGGCCTTGACCTCTGCTGGTTAGCCATGCTTGATGCTCTGAGCCAGGACGGTGTTCAGAATAGGCCTTTTGCAGGCAGTGGAATGGATCCTCTAGGAGAAGCCACCTTTGTCTTTGGGCTGCAGCTGAACACGCTCCTGGTTCTCAGTGTTCTCTCTCTCTCTCTTTTTTCTTTTCTTACTCCAAAGGGTTTCTTGAGGTGAGTTTCACATCCAAGTCCAGGGCAGAGGGGATGGGACTTATAAACAGGAACCTGGAAGATGGTCCGAGGGCTCAGGGTGGAACCCAAAACAGAGTGCGAGGTAAATAGAGGAAGAGGGTGGGGGGCCCAGGAGAGGAGACACAGACCATCACACAGTGATAATGACTTTGGAGAGGGGGCTCCATTAGCATCCCGTGTATTTATACAGATGTAAGGGGAGTTGTGGGGGGCCCAGGGGCCCGCAGGTCTGGGAAGATGGAAAAGAGAGTTTGGGGGGTTCAAAGAGGGAACCTGGCACCTTCCAGCGATTCCTTCCACACTCCAGTCTTGAAACACCACCTGCCTCCTGGGCCTGGAGAGAAGACGAAGCCCTTCGAAACGTCAGCCATGTTGTACATCCAGGCACTCCACGAAGTCTCCCAGCTTCAGGATCACTCGCGGATGGAGCTTAGTGTCCCCTCCTCAAGTCTCAGCCCCCATAGACTTGGTGCCTTTGGGGCAACTCAGGAATTCATCTGGTTGCCTTTTCTTGGCAACAGGATCCATCTTGAGTGACCTCTGGTTGGACAGCAGGGTTCCCAGGGTGGAGGGCGACATCCTCCTAGGTCATGGGTTCTACCCTGCTGGAGTCGGCTGTCCCCTTTAGGAAGGTCATGAGGCTGCTGGCCATGCTGAGGTGTTAAGCCAGGGAGGGCCCGTGTTCACCAAGGGGTTAATGGAAGAAAGGGCCATCTCAGCCCTCTGTTTCCGCTGGGTCCGATTTTGGCCATCTGTTTGTCTGGCTCCCTGTTCCCAGAGCACCCAGGAGCTTCGTCATTGTTCATTACTCTGGGCCCCAGAGTCTGGATTGTGAGAGAGCCAGCAGTGTGGGACAGAATTAATGGCTGTTTGGTAGTCTCAGATGAGGGATACGGGGGCCATGTCACAGAGCTTGATTTTGGGAAAGTATTTGATGCCTCATCTTGTAAAATCTTGCTCACCAAATTAAATCCAGTGGTCAGGTGGCTGGGAACCTGGCCATTGACCCAAGCACAAGTCAGAGATGGGGGATAATGGATCTGCCGGGGACGAGGCTTCCGGAAGACGCTGCTGTGGGGCTGGAGGCAGGATGGTTCCTAACCCTTGAGTCTGATGAGCAGGGTAGCCAGCCCATCAATTACAGGTGGCAGGTGAATCCCGCTGGGGCACTAGCTGGGAGGAAAATCAGGGGTAGTGAGTTCTGAGGGGGGCGGTCAGTCAATCAAAGCCCTGTGTCTCAGCGTCCCTATTTTCCTGCACCATGAGCATTTATAAATGCCCGTGAGGGGAGGGTGGCCAGAGGTGTGCCCTGCTTGTCTTGGGGTGGCTCTGTGTTTGCCTTGTGTGTCCTCTGTGTACATAATTGTCTCTGGGGCTGGGAGCTTCACTTTCACGTTTCTCTGGCGAGGTACTGGGTACATGTACAGTTGTGCAGGTTGTGTGCACTGACTTCCTCCAGAGACTCATGTAGCACAGTGCCCATCTCTGGCAACATACGCCGAGGGTGTGTGTGTGTGTGTGTGTGTGTGTGTGTGCACGTACCTGGGAATTTACATGTCTGCGCCTCCGTTGCGCACATTCCTGGGGGTGTGGTTTGTTGCTTCTTGACCGAGTCTTTGCCTTAAGGCCACTCAGACCCGTTCAGATCGACCGCAGAGATGTTAGTAACACCCGCCCTGTTCCGTTGCATATACTAAATAGGGTCATGAATGTAAAAGTGCTGAACACAGTACCTGGTGTTCAGTAGTAAGCCCTTGGTGAGTGGTGGCTGTTGGTTTTAGTGGTAGTATGGGTTGGCAGGGAGGTGGGAGCACAGGAGAGTAGCTGGTGTGCAGAAGAGGTAAGGGCAGGCTTTCCCTCCAACGGGAGGAGATGGTCTGTGTCCCGGGGAGGTGGCTGGGGAGGAGGGGAGCTGGTCGTCCTGGACACAGCCCGTGAGTCCTGCAGCGGCTGCTCCATCTGGCCAAAGAGCTGGAGGAATCCAGGGGCCCTTTCTCTTCCCGGTGGGGCTTGGTGGGCGTGGCAGGAAGGAGATGAAGCCAAGACAACCCCAGGAGAACAGGGGCCCCCCTCCCCTGTCTACTCCCCATTCCCGAATATCCCAGGGCCCCCTCCCCTCTCCAGCTTGTAATAAGGAGATAATACTATTTCTTAGTCTTTATTTGCCCAGAATGCCTGTTATTTTCTTTCTTCTAGAATCCAATTTTCTCATGACATTTCTGCCTAATGTAGCAAAACATGACCTTTGTGAAAGGACGTTGCTGGTAGCCTGATCCCTGCCTCAGGCTCCCCAGGAACCCGCCGGCACACGCTCCCAGGCTGGTCTTCCCTCAGAGATGGGCAGGGTCCCCGCTTCACCTGCCTCATACCTGCATTAGTCCCTGCTTCTCGCGGGGGTGGGGTGGGGGAGAGACAGACGGGGCTGCTTCTGAGCGCTCGGCGAATCTGGGGGTTCCTGGCTGCTGTCGTGGGGTGCTGCTTGGTTTTAGAACTGGGGGTTCTGCTCAAGGAGGTGCCCCAGTGAGGAGGGGACCTTGCGGCCGGTGGGCCTGTTTGACGTCGGCTGCCACTGCTGCGGTTGTGGGCAGACAGTGAGCCGGGAGAACAGGACAGAAGCCTTCTACCTGGGTGAGTCACTCACATTTGCTGGAACCTCACAGAGGCTAAGCGTAATGGGGACCCAAGCACGGTACCGAGACCCAGAATCCTTGACCCCACGGTCTGAGCTCCAGGTGCAAAACCCAGTGTAAAGCCAGCCGCTCGCCGGGCATGTGCACCAGATTCCCACTCCACCCTCCTGAGCAGGAGGTGGGTCAGGGGAGCCGTGCCCCATTGGTGTCCTTCAGTGGCCACCACGCAGGCCTTCCTTTATCTCCCTTTCCTTCTGGTCACTGGGGCATGGAGGAGGTTTGCAGACCCACGACGGACCGGGAGTAGGGGTTTTAGGAAGCCGAGGGTGCAGTTTAAGGTTTATAAGCTTTGGTGATTCATACGGCGTTCCAGCGCTTCCTTCCATCCGCAGGAAGCGGGCTCCGGAGGTGTCTACTGTAGACAGGGATGTGCAGGCTGGAGGACACTGTGGAAAGTGCTGGGTGTGGGGGGAGTGGAACAGGACGCCTGGGGATCTGCTCCTGTGGTCCCCTTCCTTTGCCCACCAGTCCCCTGCCCCCACAGAAAGGGGGCTGTCTTTCTAACACAGTCACCGGCTGTCACCAAGGGCAGGGCTGCCTCAGATATGAAGGGGAAGCCCTGTCCCTTAGGTTGTCCTTGTGTGTGCCATCTGTCCCTGTGAAATCGGTGTGTGCCGTCTGTGATGCCACCAGCCTGGACTTCCCCGAGACCTCCAGACGCAGGTATCCACCAGCCTAGCCGATTTCTCTTTCTGGATATTTCACAGGCATCTCAGACTTAGCATTTGCAAGCATTTGCTCATGATCTGAACCCCAGATATCATGCTTTTACAGCCTTCCTGGTCTCACTAAGTGATCTGGCTGCTGGCCTGATGGTTGGCGTCTTGCTCCCTCCTCTCCCAGGCCCAATCCAGTAGGAGGTTCTGGGGGCGCTCTCCCCCCCTCCTTGAATCCACCTGCTTCGTTATCTCTAATCCCCTTCCTCAACACTACCGCAGCCTCCTAATCGTCTGCCAGCTTCCAGGCTTGGTCTCTTACTTTAAGAAATGGTCATTAGATTATGTCCCTTCCCTACTTAAAGCCATCCAGTGCCTTCTCTTTGCTCCTTAAAATAAAAACCCAAGGTTCTCACCATGGCCGGCAAGGTGGTTGTGGCTGCTGCCTCTCCTCCTCACCCCCGACCGCTCTCCACTAACTCCTTTCCCACCGGCCCCCTTTCTGCCTTTGCTCTTCTTGCTCCCACTGCCCAGAAAACCCCGGCCCTGGCACCGGTTCATTCCTGCTCTAGCCTCAGCTCGATGCTACCCTCTTGGAGGACACCTCCCGAAGCGCCTGAGTAAAGGAGCTGTCTCCCTCTCCGGCATCCATGATGGCATCTTGGTTTGTCTCCTTCCTTCTGTCATTGGCGAACTGCCGTTGCCTTGCTTATTCATTTGAGACTTGAATGTAAGTTTCAGAGAGACCTTCTCATTTGTGCCCCTTTCCTTTCCCCCAAGGAGTCTGTATTTGGGTCCTCCCCAAGTGTCTGCTGTAGAAGTCATCTAAGTGGAGGTGTGCGGAGAGCGGATGCGCGCGTGCGTGAACAGGAGTCTGTACTTGGGTTCATCACCTGCGTGTTTAATTGGCACCAGTGCATGCGTGCGCGCGCGTGTGTGTGGATAATGTTGACCTGCGTGGCATCTTACCACCGTCTCATCTCATCAGTGCAGGAGTAGTGCTCCTACGGGATCATGTTGACTCCGACCGTGTCTAACTGCTGCCTTGAAGGGCTGTTGTCATGTCAAGCGTCGTCTGTTGAGCCTGGCAACGTGATCACTGTGGGTGTGTTTCTTCTATTATTTGGAAGACTAATGGCTACTCCTTTCCTCTGTACATCCTAATGAGAACAATTAAATAGCCATTAGGAGGAGAACAGAAGTGTGAACAAAAGGCTGATGTCTTGATCACGGATGGGCCTCTTTGCTGGGGGAGGGACTGGGTAGAAGAAATTGTAGGTGACCTGCAGGGTATCCCACTATTGTGAATGTTAAGAATTCTTGATGGTAACAGGGGGCGTAATTTCATTTATGCAAGACGAGTAAGTCCTAGAGATGTACCGTACAGCGTCGTGAGTCATTAATTAGGTGGTGTGTACACCTAAAAATGTGTTAAGAAGTTATATCTTATATTAACGGTTATAGCAAAAAAAAAAAAAAAAAAAGAAAAAAAGAAAGAAAGAAAGAGAGAGGAAGAGGGAGGGAGGAGAGTTTTAAAGTTGATGGTTAAGTTTATGGCATTGTTTATGGTGACAGTTTCATGGGTATACACTTGCCTGGAAATTCATCAAGATGTATGCATTAAATATGCCCAGTTTTTTAAATGTCTGTGACACTTCAATAATAAAAATGAAGAAGAAAGCTTGTTGGCTTGTGTATCCTAAGAGCTCTGTCCCCCTGTGGGAGGGTGGCCTCCAGAAGTTTCCCTGAACCTTTACTGTGGTGAGAGAATGTGGGAAAATGACCAACCGTTCTTTTCTTTTTCTTCCATTTTTTTTTTTTTTTTAACATTGTAAATCTCTCACTTTCGCTTCCTCGAAATCCTCTCCAAACCTGATCTGGGGCCTTGACTACTGGCGGATACGCTGTTAGCAGAATGGACCAAAGAAAAGAACAACAAAGCCAAGTTCCTGTGAAATAACCAAGCTTCCTACCAAGAGCATTACTCATGCCGGGTCTGTCCCTTATTTTTTCCCTTTATCTGTCACTCTTGCAGAAACCTGTCGAGTAACCGGCTCACCACACTCTCATGGCAGCTCTTCCAGACGCTGAGTCTTCGGGAATTGTAAGTTTGGCTTCAAAGACCCTCAAAGCAGTAGAGCGGTGGTAGAGGTTGGGTGGGAAGAAATGTGGGGTGGTGGAACCGCCCGAGGTTGGGTGTGCCCTTGGGGCTCCTTGGGCTGGGTGGCACAGAGTGTACCATGTTCAGCGAGAGCGAGACACCCTCTTTGTTGCTTGATTTCTGATGCTCTTTCCAGCACAATTCTGAAGAAGACCGGGATCTTATCTCTGAGCAGGACCTAGTTCTGTGGTCTGTAGGTAACTAGTAGTAATAGCATTTATACTTATAATATTAGAGAGTATTTTCAATTTATAATAAGTGATTCTGTGGATGATGAGGTGCGCTTTCATTGATGTGACTTTAGCTTTATCATCATGAAAAAAATGGACTTATCATCAGGAGCATTATGGGAGATAGGTGTTATTATATCTCCAATATAAAATGTATTTCTTCATTTTAAGGTGAAGGTGCTGAGCCCCCAAAAGGCACATGAGACCCAGGCAAGATTGCATTGTTAGGTACTGGCCAACCTAGAGGCCAACCTTAAACCCAGGCCTGTGACTTCCAATTGCGTGCCCTTTCCGTCACTCATCATCTTTTGTCAGTCTGTTTGGCTTGCATATGGGCATCCCAGTGGTGGGGGGTGGGAGGCAAGTCTATATATTTATTTAATCTGCCTGTGGACTGCTTGGCCTGACTATCTTCCCAGGCTGATAGATGCACCCCTACCCCCTCCAGCCATTTTGTGCAAACCCTTGTTGGACGAAGGAGTGAAAATTCCTGACCACTGCTGGAAAAAACGAGTTGTGTTGTTGTATGAGTCATCAGGGTCATCTCTGTGCATGAAGGACAGCGTGTTATGTTGAGGGAACAAATCAAGGAATAAATTGAAAAGGAATTGAGGCATGGATGAAATTAGGGAGGTAGGGTTCCAGAGACACTGCTCATGTGTTCCCTTTTATTTAGTGACTCAGATCCAAATTCACTGAATGCAGGTTGCTTTACCAACTTTACCAAGAGTCGGTAGCCTTGGATCTCTGCCCGTGCTGTCGGCCTTTCAATCCCCCACCGGAGGATCCCTCCACCTGGGAAGACCTGAGTTCACGGATGAGTCAGGATCTTAGCTTTTCCAATCCAGCTGGTCGAGGAGGGGGAATATTTACATCCAGTGACTCAATAGCCCATTACCCCATGATGGCTTTGTATACCCTACTTATCCTCATGGACCTGAGGGCCCTGATTCTTTGAAAGGCCATCCTAGGGCCAGGAAGTACAGAGATGATCTCAACAGTGCTGGAGAGTTCAGGACAGTACTGCTGTGGGTTGCCTTCCTTTCTTAGGATTTTACCCTTCCCTCTGGGCTACTCCTCAGATATAGTGACTACAGTCCTTTAGCCACATAGGGTTGAGATCCTGAGGTACACTGATTAAAAACTACCCGAGCTGAGGAAAATATAAATATATACTTACTTGTTTATACAACACTGAAAAACCTAGATGATGTCCCAAGTGTCACAGACAGCTAAATATCAGACCGTTAGACTTGATGCCTCGTATTCATTCCCATCTTTGTAGGTGGAAGAAAACCTTAGCATTAAGTGAACATGACTGCTAAGATCACTACTAACGATTGCTGAGATCTGACTCCTGGGCCAGGCACTGTGCCAAGCAATCTCTTGAATTATGTACATTCGTTATTTAATTTAATCCTTGTGGTAATTTATCGGGTAGGAATTATTACCATCACTTCACATTCGGGGACCCCGAGGTACTCACCAAGGTGAAGTATCTTGTTTCGGGTTACCCATTAGCCAAGGGGTAGCATATGGACTCAAGGTCTTGACCACTCTTGTTAGCTGTCCCTCAGCCTCTCAAAATCTGTTTCCAATTCAAGGAGCGGTTCTGCAATAATTGTCAAAAAGTGCATGATTGCAGTTCCTTCTTACGTTGCCCTAGATCCGATCAAGGGCTCTGTCATAGAGGAGCTAACCAGGGGCTCTCTCTGCTCTTTCTTGGGAGTCTCATGTGAGTTCTTGCAGAATGCCTTCCCCTTCCTCTGTAGGAGGCGAGGGACAGCATCTCTCTGGGGGACATCTAGGGTCTGCAGTTGGCTGAATTATTGAGAAAACGTTCAGTGCTCCTTCTAAAAAAATCATTGGATGTGAAATCAATGGTGTGCTGCCCTGGTGACCTGTTTCGTGGAGTTTCAGAAACAGTTGTTCCGTGGATATATATTTAAAGAAAATGTCAGATTTATCCCAGAGGATCATGGGATTCTGCATTCATCTTTGCCCGGGATCAATACACTGGTGAGCTAGATGTGACTTATGGAGGAATGAAGACGTTCCCTCCAGTGTGAGCCAGTGTGTGAGGGCCACCATGTCCCAGAGTATTTTATTTCTGTCACATTGTTAAATAAGAAAAAAAATGACGTGGGAAAATAAAGAAGCCCCCCTCTTGTCCTGGTGGGGGTCTATTTTTTGAGGAAGAGTTGAATGTTGAGAGTGGAAAATTTGTATTTTGGCTGGAGGGGCCTCATGTTGGCTTTTCACTGTGGCTATGATTAAAATCCAAACAATCCCAGTTCCTGGCAAATGGAAGAGGGGGTAGTATTTTCTTGTCCGACTTCCTGATTAGTCCACATGGCGCCATCTGCCATGAGCCTTGTAGATTGCCAGGGTCTGCCCAATGGGGCCTGTGGGCTGGGTTGGGTATTTCCAGGAAGATAGAATCTTGGCCTTGGAGGAGAGAGGCCAGGGGGAGATGGCTTTCTGAGCCATGATGGCCAGAAGATCCCAAAGCCAGAGTAGGAGCTTTGAGCCACCTTCTGTGGGAACAGAAGGAGCTAACTAGGGCATTTAGTGGCTTCTTGGCACATTTTATTCTGTCATTGAGGATCTCTGCCTACCCCAACCAGATGCCCCCCCACTGGAGGGTCCTTGCTCTAAAAACGGATCTGGTGGCATTCTCCATTGGAAGGGCCGAGTATCTACGACCTTTCCAATAGTAGAGAAGGAGACAGATGAGCCCTCTATTGAACAAAGTCCTGACTCATCTTTGGAGCAACCCCCACGGGAGGTATCATAAACAGTCTCACAAATGAAGGATCGAGGCTTGGCCAAATTAAACAACTGGTCCAGGATCACAGAGCTTATCAATGGGAATGGGAATCAGTATTACAGTACTCAGCATTGCCACCATTCAGGTCTGCTGTTTCCAAAGACCAGTGCTCTTCCCTTAAACAGTTCAGTAAACTTCCCCCATACTTGCTGTCTCCTTCTGGAAACCACTCTCAAGAATGTGGCTTCCTGAGTGGAATCACTGGATTGGGGTTGGGGAGATGGAGACCCAGACAAATTAGCATCTCAGAACCCTGGTCATGAGCTGGAAGCTTCCCTTACTCATTTCCCATTTACTTTTCTCAGATGAAGGATATGGTTTTGGCTGATCACCTGACCTGTTGTTCTTATTGAGAGAACTGTAGGCATCTTTCAAGATTCCTTTGGAGAATTTAGCACTGTGTCAGGGGCTTGGGTTTGCAGAAATTTCAGTTGGCTTTGCACGGTTGCTCTCAGAAGTTTCTGGTTGTATCAAGGTGGTGTTTTTAGTTTTTTGTTTTTTTCCTTACGAAGAAGCCTGGAACTGTGTCCAGAAATCAGAACAGGAATCAAAGAGATTGTCTTAGAGATAAAGAATGAATTAGAAAGAAAAGAAGCTTGGATTCTGAATCCCCTGATTCAATTTAGGCAAAGGCAAGAGGCACCAGAGGATATAAACCCACAGCACAGAACCCTTCCAGAAATACCCTAGGGACCATTAGTGTTTCTTGAACAGGCTTCTCTTAATATCCTGCACGCGCAGAGCAGACATGATTAAAACAGATTGGAATATTTCGTTTTCTTAAAGCAAAGTGATAATTACCTCTGGTATAATTTGCAGATTTAATCAACTTGGTAAAATATTAACTCGATAGTGGGGATGGGTTTGGGCTGATCCTGGCACTTTCTTTTCTCCTAGTCTTGGCCATGACTGCTTTCCATGGCTCTCAGAGAAGTCCCTGAACGGTCATGTTCATAATAGCATTACTGTAATAATAATTTCTGGTCTCTTTATAGTCCCTTTCAATTCACAAAGCATGTTATCATGTATTATCGCTTATCCTCATAATAACTTTGTGCAGGAAGAGGGTCGAGCACAATTACCCCCATTTTGCAGAAGTTAAAGCAGAACCTTGGGGAAGAAGCTACTGGCCAAATTAGTTTCCTAGGGTTGCCATGATAGATCATGACAAATAAGGAGGCTTCATACCACAGAAAGTGACTCTGTGGTCAGAAGGCCCAAACTAAGGTGTCACAGGGCCACTCTTCCTTCAAGAGGCTCTTGGGAAGAATCTTTGCTTAACTTTTCTGGCTTTTGGTGGCCCCTGGTGGTCTTCGCTTGTGTCAGTGCCACTCCTGTCTCTGCCTTCATCTTCATTTGGCCGTGCTCTCTGTCTCTGCGTCTTTGGCCTGTCCCCTCTTGTCTCTTATAAGGACATAAGGACACCCGTCCTTGGATTTAGGACCATCCCTAAATCCAGAATGATCTTGTCTCGTGATCATCCCGTGATCCTTCTCAGGATCACATCCACAGAAGACCCTTTTTCTAAGTAAGGTCACATTCACAGGTCTTGGGGGTGAGGTCTTGCCCAGATCTTTCGGGGGAGACACAACTCAGTGCACTAGCCTTGCCCAGCTTGACCGCAGGCTCCACTCAAACCTTGTGTTTGTGTATTTCTTCTGCCACTGTGTTGTCTCTGGGAGGCCAGCGGTGAGCATCCCTTGGGCCTTTGGACAGGCTTCCCCGGTTGGCCGTAGATCTACGCCCCTGGCCCCAGGATCGCCACTGGCAGCACCGGTTCTGTGGAGGGAAGAAGAAAGGCAGAGTGATGACTGGAGGGGAACCAGTGTTTTCTGAATACACTGCCATGGCCTTGGCCTTGCAACAAGGCATCTGTGTGTGCCTGGATGGGCTGAGTTAATCTGCGGGTCGCCCCTAGGGCCCTGCGATTAGGTCCATGTTGGGGCATGGGCTGGGTGTAGGACAAGCTCTGCCCCGAAGCAGCTGTGGCTGTGTCCTTCACGGGGCCGCCTGCATTATTGATGGAGCAGGGAAGGCTCACTTCAGGCTCCTCCTGTGGGGCCTGAAGCCCTGGCCGATGGCTCCTCTCTGAGACACCTGACTTGCTGGAAGAGCGGGTGGCATCATGTAGACTGAGGGCTGCCTTTCTCTGCTTCTGGCCGCCCCTTCCTGAACCCTCTCTTGTCAGGATGGAAGACTATGGTGGGTTTGCTGGGTGGGATGCCCGGGAGGACACCTGTCTTCAGACTCAACATGCTTTTCTGTTGTGTGTCGTCTTGCTTTCTAGGAGGGAAGTCCCAAGGGAGGGGGAAAAGCTGAAGGTTTCTGTGCAGGTTCCAGGAGACTGCTAGGGGCCAGATCCTAGAAGAGAAGGATGGAAGGAAACAAAAGGCCGTTAGTGTGCTTGTGTCTAGCCCTGTCATCCCACTGATTGTCCCACTAGCATCAGCATGCTTTGGCCCTATCAGCCCTGCGGGGAGCCACTGAGAAGTCAGGGGACGCAGCAGTGCGGGATTCGGGCGAGGCAGCACTCACTAAAGCACACGGTCTCTAAGCCGCCGAGCCCAGCCCCTCCCTTGCTAATCTTTTCCACCCGGATGGATAATTTGTCTTTTTACAACTGCTTCATAATGAATGGCCACAGTTTGTCTAGCGAGCATCTGGGAAAACCAGGCTGACCTGGTTCAGCTTGCATATATGGAAGCATCTGGACCCTCGGTATCTTTCCGGCAGGGCTGCCTGGCCTCCCCTCGCCCCTCACCCCCGCCGTGTGAATGCAAACACAGACCCACGTCCTCAGGCCTTCCTGTCCTCCACACACGGGCCAGCCTAGCTTGACCTTCTGCTTTTCCCCCAGGAAGCCATCCCCTGCCTCCCCCGATTCCTCCCTGAGGGGAGGGCTCATGGGGCTGGTGTGTGGAGGGCAATCCGCATGGTGCTGGGCAGGTGGTAGGTGCAGCACAAACGTCATTCCATTTTTTTTTTTTTTTCCCTTAGCTCTTACTTCCTCCTGCCTCCCCGTTCTCTTTCCTCTACCTGTTGGCTCCGCCCCGGCGCCATCTTGCCTCCCCGCTGGGGCAGGACCTCCAAGGCTCCCGGCCTCATGCTTCACCTTCCTCCTCCAGGACCTCACCCCGACACTTCATACACCAACCTTCTTCCTTTTCATTGGTTCCTTCTCTCCTGTTTTGAGCTAAAAATGCCTCTCTCCTCCATTGATTTCCTATCTCCTGGAGCTTAAAGCCTTGGTGTCATCCTCTGTTCTTTCCTTCTACCTCCAGCAAAGCACCAAATACCACCTTGTCTTCTTTACCGTGTCTGTTCCATCTTCCCTTCCCTCTCCCGCACTTTTACCAGTCTACTCGGGACCCTTATTAACGTGGCAGCAGTTCTCAAGTGAGGGTCCGGGGTTCCGTGGGGTCCCCAAGACCCTATCAGGGAGACCACAGGGTAGAATCTGAGACATTACTTGTCCTTTTCATTCTGGTGCCCCAGAAGGTGTGACCCCAAGTGACGTTATCACAAGCCAAGTGACCTCTGGGGTCACTTGGCTTGTGATAACGTCGCTGCTCTGGTGACAAACGGCAATTGTGCTAACGCGGCGTTGTGTTTTAAAATATTCTACTTCACTTCCAAAATGGTGAGGAGGGATAGTGTAATCTACATACGCAAATGCTCTTGGAGGCCCCCAGAAATTTTTAAGAGTAAAGAGGTGTTCTGAGACCAAAAGCCCGAGAAGAGTGACTCTCAGCCTGCCGGCCAGCACATACCAATACATCAATGAAGGCAGATGCCCCATCTGGGTGCATGTAGCCCTGTGCCCGGCACTGGGTCTCGTCAAGGCGTGTGAGTCAAGGATTTTGTCCCCCATTCATCCCTTCGCCTGGGTGCTCTGAGAAAGGCGCGCACATGCACAGTACTGTTGGATTACTCTTCTGACAGACCTGCTTTGCTCACATCGTCGAGAGCTCCGAGGGCCTCCCTGACTCCCGCCGCCCCCTGGATGAATCCCCAGCTTGCTGATGTTTGATGTGGCCGTGAAGGTCCCGCACCATCTGGTTTCCACTCTCCCTTCCAGCTGCATTTCCCAGTGCTCCTTGACGCGAACTCTGTGCCCTGGCGCAGCTTTTCTTTCCTGTTTTCCCATCTCAGCCTCCAGCGTGGCCGTGAACTCTTCCCCTGCTCTCTGCCCAGGAGCCGCAGAGCCGGGGGTCATGCTGACTCCTCTGCATCTCTGTTCACAGCCAGCGGTGCCTTTCACAGGGTAGACAGGGTTGGGGCGTGTGAGGTCTGGAGTCCAGCAGGGTGAGGCTTACAGCGTTGCTTGGTCCCACCCCACCCCAAGGACTTGGAGTACGAGACTCAACCCCTCCCAATGCGAGCGGGGGTCCCCCCTCTGGACAGGGACAGTGCTGGCTGTCTTCCAGGGTGGCTGTGGGAAGCAGATGCTCCACGAACGCTAGGTCCCTTCTCCTTTCCTGAAAGAGTGCAGGGAAAAGCCAGCGTACCTTTAGACTGAGAGGCTTTCGTGCAAAGGTGCTGGCACCTTCTGCCTGTGGTATCCCACTGGCTGGGACACACGGATTCCTCTTCCAGGACCTCACTTTCCCCTGAAAGCTGATGACTTCTGATGCATGCCTAACTACTTTGGAATTCCACCCCTCGTCCAGAATATCCCGGGTCTTAGTGCCCCTCCTTCTGGGCACCAACACACGCGCCTCCTTACTGGTCCAACAAGAGAATCACGTTCTTCCTACTGAGGCAGACCTTTAGATTTACTGGGTGCTTTACCATTCATGGTCCCCCTAATGGCATAACCCCATTTAGAGGGGGCAGGGACTTGCTCTCTGTCACAGGGAAAGTCGCTGGAGAAGGAAGACCTTGATTGACACCCTTCCCATCAGATGTGCTTCTTCTCCACGCTCCCAGGCTGTCTCATTCACCTCTGTATCAGCAGTGCTCAGCTCACAGCCGGACACAGAACAGGTGCTTCGTAAGGAGTTTGTTGAATTTATGGAGGGTAAAGTTGGGCCCGGGATGGGCTTTGAGCTGATCGTGGAAATGGCGAACCACCTGCTCCCCAGGAGAGTAACCCTTTCCATCCTCTTTTCCTCCTTCTATTCATTCAATAGGCATTCATGTCTCAGGCTCAGTTGTAGATGCTGGAGGTATGGATGAACCAAACAGGCAATTTCTCTGAGCTCAATGGAGCCTAATTTTTATTTGGGGAGACAGATAATAAACAAATTTTTAAAGTGATGCTGGACAGTGATAAATACTGGAGGGAAGGAAATACTGGAGGGCGGGGAGTGGGCTGCTGCACTAAGGCAGGGGTTGTTGGCAGTTTCCTTAGAGCAGTGTTTGGAGAGGCCATATGATTCTTGAATGAAGTGAGATAGCCAGTGTAGCAGGCATGTTATGCATAGGAACTCTGCAGGCAGAAGGGACAGCACGTGCAAAGGCCCTGAGGCAGTACCAGGCTGGTCGTGCTAGTGAACTTGACAGAGAGCAAGGTCAATGTGGCTGAAGAAAAGGAAGAGGGTAAGAGGTAGGAGATGAGGTCAGAGAGGTGACGGAGAGCACTGCAGAGCCTGTAGGCCTTTGACCTTGACGTTCAGTGACATGGGAAGCCACCGGAGGGCTCTGAGAAGAGCCATATCCCAAGCTGATGTATTTAAAAGGGTCTCGTTGGCAGGTGAATTAAGTGGAGTGGATTCTTTTTTTTTTTTTCCCCCCAAATGAGTGCAAAAACGAAAGGAATTCATGGACTTAGAAGTATTTTTCATCTCTTTGAAAACCTTGCTAAACCCCTCCTCTCTCTAGTCCCTGAAGAGCAGGTCGGGGCATCCCTCCAGCCCTGAGGGGCGGGGGGAGCTGGGCCGTCTTTGGTTCAGGAGGTCCCTTTCCCTGTTTCCTTGCCCGCAGGAGACTGGAGCAGAACTTCTTCAACTGTAGCTGTGACATCCGCTGGATGCAGCTGTGGCAGGAGCAGGGGGAGGCCAAGCTCAACAGCCAGCACCTCTACTGCATCGGTGCCGACGGCTCCCAGCTGCCCCTGTTCCGCATGAACATCAGCCAGTGCGGTGAGTGAGTGGCCTGGCCCCAGCGGGCTCCATGCAAAGGGCCCACACCCTCGAGGGAGCCTGCAGAGCCAGGGCCTTCTGGCCCCTGCCGCCAGCCCCCCACCGTCAGCCTTGAACTCTGCACTGGGTACAGATCTGGCTTACTGTTGACCTTCTTGGTCATCCCTGTCCCTCCATGAGCCTGGAGTGAAGACAGGGGTGCAGCATGCCCCTTCTCAATGGACCAGTGTCCTTTCTCTCTATGAGATACTTGTCAACCCGAACTGAAGGAGTCTGTCTTAAAGCGTGGGCTCTGGACCTTCCATATCAGGAGCATCTAAGCAAGTTTTAGAAAAGCAGATGCCCAGGCCCTGCAGACTTAACGAGATCATGGGATGTCTCAGAATGGGCTTCGGTAACCTGAATTTCTAGCAGACTCCTCATGGGAGTTGGAAGCAGACCAAAACTGGAGAGCGGGTTGCTGGAACTACATTCTTTGAGCACCTCTCCACCCCCACCCTCTGCCTGGCCTGTGGGAGAGCCCAGCTGGGCTTAAGTTCTGAGCTCTGACCTCTGCTGGTGGGGAGGTGCTGGGAAGATTCTGGCACTTGGGGGCCTTCCAAGAGCTTGATCAAGCAGGTTGTGTTGAGAAGGGCCACCATCGACCCCAGGGACAAAGTTTTGGTACAAAGTGTTGGCTTATCTTTTCACTCGTCCTGTCCTGCCTCTTAGACCTTCCTGAGATCAGTGTGAGCCACGTGAACCTGACCGTTCGAGAGGGCGACAACGCTGTCATCACATGCAATGGCTCTGGGTCCCCTCTGCCCGACGTAGACTGGATAGTCACGGGCCTGCAGTCCATCAACACCCACCAGGTAGGCGCCCTCGGCTCCGGCCCCATCGGGAGGCTGGGGAGCCTTGACCTCTTTGTCCCAGTGAGCTCCATCATGAAGAGAAGCCAGAGATGTGAGGAGAAGGAAGAAGAGGGAAATTCTGCACGTACTCGGTTCTCGTCCAGCTCCAACCTTTTCTGGCCCACCCGAGCTTCAGCATGCTAACAAACTTCTCTGTACCTTAGTCTTCTCATCTGTAAAGTGGGTGTAATGCCACTGCTCACCCCCTAGGGTAAATGTGAGGGTTTCCTGAGCTCTTGAGCGTAGAGAGCCTGGCGGTTGGTCAGTGTGCACGGCAGGAGGAAAGGTCTCCTTCGCTTCCTACACAGCTTTCTTTTTGATTTTTTGATTCCCGCAGGTGTTTGGAAGGTGAATGGGGAGCTGCCTTCTAGAAACTGATTTTTTTTTTCCCGTTGGGGTTTTAGACAAATCTGAACTGGACCAATGTACACGCCATCAACCTGACCCTGGTCAATGTGACAAGCGAGGACAATGGCTTCACCCTGACATGCATCGCGGAGAATGTGGTGGGCATGAGCAATGCCAGTGTGGCCCTCACCGTGCACTGTGAGTGGCTGCCATCTTGGAGGGGGGCTGTGTCCCCGGGGGATGGTCATGCAGGAGGCGGGGGCCGGTGTGCTAGGGGGGCAGGACTGAACAAGGCAGTTCTTGGCCGGTAACCCCAGAAAGGGTGACCCTGTCCTTCAGAAGATGGTATGCCCGCAACCCTTCTTCAGGATACCCCCATGTCAGCCTCTGTCTGCCTTCTCTTCGCTCCTAGAGGGTCACAGGGCCAGTGGTGGTAGACCCGGGAAGTGTGGGGGAAGACAGACCTCTCTTCCCCACTTTTGGGAAGGTGGTGCGGGTACCCCTGATCCCCTGGGTCCTCTCCGAGCTGGATGGGGGGAGAACTGGGGTCCCCGTCCTAGTGTTGGGGGCGCTGCTCTGGGGCATGGGGATCTCTGTGTGCTGGGAGTCAGCGGGCCTGTCCCCCGCAGACCCCCCTCGCGTGGTGAGCCTGGAGGAGCCCGAGCTGCGTCTGGAGCACTGCATCGAGTTCGTGGTGCGGGGCAACCCGCCGCCCACGCTGCACTGGCTGCACAATGGGCAGCCGCTGCGGGAGTCCAAGATCACGCATGTGGAGTACTACCAGGAGGGCGAGGTGTCCGAGGGCTGCCTGCTCTTCAACAAGCCCACGCACTATAACAACGGCAACTACACCCTCATCGCCAAAAACCCACTGGGCACGGCCAACCAGACCATCAACGGCCACTTCCTCAAGGAGCCCTTCCCAGGTGAGTCCCCTGCAGTGTGATGGCGCTTCCGGGGAGGGTGCGGGGTGAGCACGGCATTCCTCTGGAACTGTTATCTCTGGTGAACCAAAGTCTGCCTGGAGCTGAGTCCGTTCCTGCCAGCATTTCGTGTAAACCAGATAAAGCCTGTTTTTCCAGGGCTGTCAGGTCCCCTCAGAAATGCACAGTTGTGCAAACACGGACATGCCCTGTTCTGGTAGAGGAAGGGCCTGGGGATTAGACAAGAAAGACCGAGAGAATCTTGACCCAGTCCTTTATTTGCTGCAGAACTCCAGGCATGATAGTTTGCTTGTCTGAGCCTCCATTTCCCGCATCTGTGAACTGGGCACAACGACACTGCTCCTTTGACTCATGACCTCTGGTCTACAAAGCATACAGGCTTTGACACATAACCATGGTTCGATGACCTTCCATTGCAGGGGCTTTGGGTCTCTCTAGTTCAACCCTACATGTAACAGACGTGTGAACTGAACCTCCTTCTGCTTGCTGGTTGGTAGCAAGGCTTGGCGAGGGGGTAGGCTTCCAGCCTTGAGCTTGCTTTGTCCAGGGAGCCAGGGCTGGTAACTGAAGGAATGAAAGAACTTTGTTTGTGTGACTCTTTGAGGGCGGGGGGGGGGTGACTGAGCTAAATTCTCTCCAATACCTTCCTGAGTTGCAAGAGAAGAAAAGCCCGGAAGAATTCCGTGGACGCGGTTGTAGCTTCTCTATAGGTCCAGCAGCTGATGGGTTTCTGTCAATGAAACTGAGCAAACTGATGACCTTGCTGATTTCTCTGGGAACAGGCTGGATGACCTTCAGTCTCCAGATTCAGGGTTCTAGCGAGATAAAGGGGAGTGAGAAGACCGATCCCCTGTAGGCGCGCACACACACATGCACACACACGTGCACACACACTTGCGCACACGCACACAGAAGGGTGCCAGCAAGAGCCAGCCCGGTGCCTCATCTGCTTATGTGAAGGGGACTTCTCAGCCCACACATATGGGGTAGCAGCTCCACTCCAGTGGCCTCATTTATCTCAGTGCAGGGAAATTCCGGCGCGAAGCTCGGAAATGAAAAGATGCATGGGAAGCCAGATTCTTGCGGCAGAGGCCCAGGGTGGTGCAGCGCCGTCGCTCAGGAGAGGGTCCCGAACATGCTGGTGTTTAAGACCCTGGTGGTCCCGTTTGGTTCAGCACTTCCAGCATCATCCCCAGCTTGCCCAGTGGCACTGCCGGCCACGCCCATCTCTGCCCCAGGAGCTGGAAGAGTCCCCGCCCTCAGTATGGTGTGGAGGGAGCGGATTTTTGATACGGAGATACTGGGCACTGCCAGGCCACACAGGCGAGGCCTCGCTGGTGTGAAGGGCTAGAGAGGTTCCCTAAAGCAATGCTTGTTTCCAAAGGGGAGCTTTGGGGGTCTGGAGAGCGTGGAAAGCCATGGAAGGCTCTGGAGGGAGGGTGAGCCACCCCGGGCCGCTCCCCACGGGGCTGTCCTCAGAGCAGTTCTCCGCATTCTTCCAGCCATACCGACACCCTTTTTGTCTCCAAGAGACATAGCAGCCCCTTGCCGCCTTCTCAGGTTCTTAAAGAGGGGTCCCTGGACCAGCAGCATCACCAACCCCTGGGTACGTGTTAGAACTCAGACTCTCCAGCCCCACCCGGCCCTGCACATCAGAGACCCCGGGGTGTTTGAACAATCAGCTGTCTTGCTGTTTGGTGAGCTCTGGCCCCAGGAGGTAGAAGGCAGGGGGGAGTCAGGGGAGCTCAGAGGGAAACAGCCCACCAGAAGGCATCTTCCTCAGACCCTGCCTGGGCCGCCCTGTGTGAGGGTTTGCTTGTTTTATGAACCTAGAAGAATCAGTGGATGATGAAAAGGCCATGGCAGGGTTAAGATGGGCCAGTTGTGTCAAACGACAAAACGTCTAAATGTTCAGGAGAGTAAATTATCTGGAGGAGCGGGCAGTAAACTTCATCCCTGCCGAGCTCTGGTGTAAGTAAGGCTGTCTGTGGGTCCCGCTCTTGTCTTCCACTCTGAGTGTGTGGCAACATCGTATTGATCACAGTGACTCCTCTCTCGCTCCGAGGCAAGCAGAGCTGAGAGGTTAAGGGCGAGGGTTCTGAAATCAGGCAGATGGAGGTGCAAATCCCGTCTGTGACCCTACCAGACAGGTGGCCTCAGCTCCCAGGATGGGGTTGGCGCATGGTATGCGACTGGCATGCAGTGAAAGGCGATCTCTACTCTGCCTCTACTTTTCCATCTGCGGAATGGGAGCAAGAACAAAAGCTCCTCCCTCAGCTGCCATGAAGATCAAGCGAAGTATGCTGAGGGTTTCTGTCTGTGTTGAGACAGAGGAAAGATGGACCAGCTGTCAGCTATTGCCAGGATCCTTGGGACAGAGGGATGCAGTGAACATAGGCGTTCTAGGAGCAGCGTTCTCTGGTCAAGCTTGTCGGTTCTAACAGGTAGGATCCGGGAAGTGACGTCTATAGGGACAGGGAGCCATTCAACCCGCCAGGGTTCAGAGTCTCTCTAAATCGCTCATCAGTTCATCTCAGGCAAATTCCTCAGCACCTGCTTCTACCTCAAAGGCCATGGTGAAGGTTGGTTGACGCACAGTGGATTCATCCACCGGAAATGCTTACGACAGTGCTTGGCACAGAGTAAACACAGAGGGACTGTTTGTTTCTATTTTCTGAAAAGCACACCCAAGGGCGACTGACAGGGGATCTGTTTTGGGGGCAGAACCAGATCTGAAGGTAACGGTCTCCTTTTCTGATTATCCATGGTCCTGAGACCCATGGGAGAGATTTGGTTGGAATGAATATATTTAACGGAACCATCTGGAAATGCAGAGGCTTCCATCAGTAAAGATTTTCTCAGAGTAGGACGTTAAAATGAAAATGTTCCGGAAAAGTTGTTGTTGTTGTTGTTTGTTTGTTTTTTTAAATTACACATGCTGTAGGAATGTTGGATTTCCTTCCTCCTACATTTCCAGAGAAGGGCTAAAACCTTCAACATGGCATCCAGCCTTGGTGAAGGAGGTTTTTGCAAGGATCGGTTAGGGAGGTCCGTGGAGATAAATCCTCTTTGGTGTTCCAGGAACTTAGTGGGGCTGCCGGAGGGGATCTGGGCATAAGAGTGGGGGAGCCACCAGGGATCAGGGATTCACGTGTCAGGAAGGGAGGACCTGGAGAGTCTAAGTCACGGCAGGGTGGGAGGTGATAGCTAGAAGGTTGCAGGCCGGGCAAGAGTGTTCCTTAGATGACGATGTGATAGAAGAAGGCATGTTGCCAAGGGGTGTGTGTGTGTGTGTGTGTGTGTGCAAAAAATACCTGAGAGTACTTGACAAAACATTTAGGAATAAGTGAGCTGCCGTAACTCCTACATTCTCATTTTTTACTTGGCCAGAAGTCCAATTTTTCATGGGGATTTTTATAACAGCAGAAAGCAGAATTCCTTCACGACACTGGGTACAAACAAAGGAGAAATCAATGCCCCAGTGCCCTCCACCTCGGTCAAGGCTGGTTTCCTTGCCCTAAGGAACTTGTGGAGATAGAATGTGATCCCAGGCTGCTAGGTTGGGGGAAAGGAAGGATTTCTCTTCCCAGTTTGAGCCACCGGCAGCTGCGTGCAGCAGAGGGGAGATGGGGCGTCTGGGCGGCATGGGCGGTGTGAGCGCGGGCCTTGGCTCTGCCTCCCCACTGCCTTTTCACACCTAAACCCGGGGCATCTGCTCCCAACAGCACATCTCAGTCCACCTCTTTGTCTGGACACAAGCTACTGCCTTGCTTCTCCCTTCTGTGGACCCCGCTGGCTTTTCCCACGAGGCCCCTTTTGATGAGTGTTGGGATTGGAAGAAGTGCCGTCTGGGACTGGGGTAGCGGGGATTCATGCCCACCCCCGTTCCTATTCAGACAGCGCCTTGGCCCGTGGTTCCAGTTTTCTTCCCCAGCTGCTGGTGGGTAGGAGGTGAGGATCATTCCTGGGTCCCACCCTCTTCCAGTGCAAAATTCTGAGTTCCCCCACTGGTTAGAGGGGACCAGAAGTCTTCCTGTTCCTGGGTTCATGTGTTTCCTGGATGGATGCGTGTTCCCAGGCTCCAGCAAGGGAGCTAAGCATGTGGACTGGCTGGGAGATTACAGGGTTCATAGACTCGGCCAAAACATTTGCCCGATGTGAGAATATTCTCGAATAAACAGGAGCCTTATGAGAAATATACAAATCAGCATTCACTGTGAATTGATCTGGCACTGTCTTTGATCTGACCCTGTCTTTCCCTAGGCTCTGAAGCCAATGCTCGGGGCTTCCTCCCCACCATCCTCCCCACCCATCAGGCCTTTGGTACCTGCAGTTTACAAGAGGGTGGTGGCGTGAAGGGTGGGCTCAGGAATTTGGAAAAGGCTCTGTTGGCCTTCCCCAGATGACACAAAATGGGCAGCAGAGAAGCCAGCCGTTAACTGTGCACCTACTGTAAGCAGGGCTTTCTCTAGACTCCTTCACAGAAAGCATCACTTGCCCCACATGTGGTTAGAGAAGAATATTTGCCAGTTTAGTAGAGGCATAATTACGGTGACTGTGAGGACTTAGCGCAGAGCCTGAAGACCAAGGGATGGATGGATGGATGGATGGATGTATGGATGGATGGACGGATGGACTGATGGACGGATGGATGAACGAATGAATGAACGAACAGCTTGTTCTTATTTTTCAGAGTGCGGTAGGCTCGTGGCCACAGTAGGTGTAACATAATGCAGGGAATTCTCAAAGGGATCGGCAACATCAGCAGCCCCTGAAAACTTGGGTAGAAATGTGAATTCCCAACACCTTCCCCAGACCTCCTGACTCAGAAATCCTGAGTCAGGAGGTCTGATGAGGCCTGATAATGCCTGTTTATTGAAAACAAATTTTAGGTTTTATTTTTTTTTTTTTTTGAACTCATCATTTTGAACAAGTTTAAGGTTTACCTCCTAGGGGTGCCCGTTGGCTTGGTTCATGACCCCCGGGTCCTGGGCTCAGCCGGGAGCCTGCTTCTCGCTTTCCCTCTGCCCCTGCTCCATGCTTGTGCTCCCTCTCTCCCTTTGCTCTCTCTCTCTCTCTCTCAAATAAATTAATGATCTTAAAAAAAACCTTACCCCTGAAAAGTAATAAAATGGTACAAAGAACTTCCTTATACCTTTCACCCAGCTTCCCCAAAGGGTATCATCTTACCTAAGCACAGTCCAATGTGCAAAAGCAGGATATTAACACTAACACTGTTATCGAGTTTATGGACCTGACTCTCGTCCACTGCTGTCCTTTCTTCTCTAGGACCCAGTTCAGGACCATACGCCATACTTAGATGCTCTGTCACCTTATTTTCTTTCAGTCTGGGACAGTCCCTCAGTCTGTCATTGTCGTTCATGAGCTAGACATATTTTCTTTTTTTTCTTTTAAGATTGATTTATTTGAGAGAGAGAGAGAGGGAGGTCATGAAAGCAGGGGTGAGGGGCAAAGGGAGAGAGAGAGAGAATCCCAAGCAGACTCCCCGCTGAATGTGGAGCCCGATGTGGGGCTTGACCCCAAGACCCTGAGATCACAACCTGAGCTGAAATCAAGAGTCAGACGCTCATCCAGCTGAGCTCCCCCCCTCCACCCCCGGGCACTCAAGCTGGACCCTTTTGAAGGATACTCACTAGTTACATTGTAGACATCTCCCCACTTTGGGTTTGTCAATTGCTGCCTCCCAGTTAATGCTGGTTATGCAATTTTGGCATGAAAAGCACAGAAGTGATGCTGTACTTGCTCAGGACATCACCGTGGGGGGGCACGTGGTGTCCACACCTCTAGTGACATCACTTAATTCTGTCACAGGGTGGACATGGTATCTGCCAGGGTTCTCCACCTCAAGGTGATTTTTTTTTTCCCTTTGTACCTAATGAGTATAATGTTTGGAAACTTTGTGAACGTCTTGTGTCTTCTCATGCTTTCACACATTAATCTTAGCCTTCCTTGATGGTTCTTGCCCAAAGTGGTTTATAACCGTGGTATTTGCCAGTGGTGACTTTCTTCCTTCCATCATTCTTTCTATGTGTGTTGGGTGGAATGTTACTATGAGGAAGAGCGTCTCTTCTTCCCCTGTGTGTTCATTCAGTTGCTTATTTACATTGGTACGGACTCGGGGATGTTCATTTTGTGCTATGACTTAGAATCCGTGCAGGTTCCCGGGGCTGCCGTAAGAGCGGACCACAGCCTCGGCAGCTTAAGCAAGACACGTGTTTTTCTCACAGCCCTGGAAGTGAGAAGTCTGATCAGGGTGTCAGCAGGGTTGGCTCCTTCTGAGGCCTCTGCCTCTGGCTCGCAGATGGTCGTCTTCTTTTCGTGTCTGCACGTGGTCTTCTGTAGTTTGTCCTGATGGCTTCCTCTTGCAAGGACACTGGCCATATTGGATTAGCGTCCACCCTAATCAGTTTCTTTTAACTGAATTACCTCTTTAAAGAGCCCATCTCCCGGGGCGCCTGGGTGGCTCAGTGGGTTAAGCCTCTGCCTTTGGCTCAGGTCATGATCTCAGGGTCCTAGGATTGAGCCCCACATCCGGCTCTCTGCTCTGCAAGGAGCCTGCTTCCTCCTCCTCTCTCTCTCTCTCTGCCTGCCTCTCTGCCTGCTTGTGATCCTGTCTATCAAATAAATAAATAAAATCTTTTAAAAAAAAAATAGCCCATCTCCCAATGCAGTCCTCTGCAGACGTGCTGGAGATCAGGGCTCCACTCTACAAATTTGGGGCAGGTACAATTCAGCCTGTAACAATCCATGGCTGTCTTCATTTTTTGCTTAAATTGTCCCACATTTGGTCACTGGAGGCTCCCGTGCTCTTTCCCATGCTCCTGCTAATCCAGAGCACACTCCTACTGTCTAGTACCACACGGTGTTCCGGGCACATCTTGTACTTTCTCTGCCCCAAGCCTGAAGTTACGCATTTCTCCGAGGAGCCCTCGTTCTTCTTACTGGAGAGCGGTAGTGCTGTCACCCTCTAGATGATTCCATTGCACGCTAGAATTGGGGAATCTCTGCTGGAGTGGCTAAGAGCCCAGGCTTGGATTCGAATCCAGCTCAGTCTAATAATCCCTCATTGAGATTCAGTTAGTCTCTTAATCTCTAGAAGCCTGTTTCTATTTCGGTTGAGCAGGGCTAATGCTCTCCACCTCCTCAGATGGTTATAAGGATGGATTGATGCGTTACGTAAAGCACCGAGTCCAGCCCCGGCTTATAATTAGTGTCTGATAATGATGCACTTTCACTGTTCGCTGAGCCATTTCTAGAGGCGAAGATCCAATAGCACATTTTCATCTGGGGGATGGGCAGGTTCATAAAGGGATTCCCAGGAACATCTCAGGGACCGCTAGAATAAACTGTCTATATCAATTTGAGGAATTCTGTCTTGGGATCACAGCTGGCATTTTCACCAAAGTCCAGGGAAACCCACCCTGCAGCATCTCTTCTTGGCTTTGGGCTACCACCGACATCCCCAGCGCTCTGGGTACCTGAAGGGGGGAGGACTGTGGGTGAGACATTGTGTCTAGATGGAATTTTCCATCTCGTAGACCCTAGGGTGGCTGGACCACCTCCCTGGGAACGAGGAGCTTTATCTCGCATTCCTTCTCTACTTGGAAGACCACTCCAGGAAGGGGTAGTGTGGCCTGGGGGAGGGGTGGTGTGTCAAGGATTTTAGTTTTCAGTTGCTGGAGTAAAGGGGCACTCGTGGTGAGTGGGAGAGGTCATACCTACGAGGAAGATAAAGTACTTCTGCTCTGGTTTTTATGACACTTGTTAATAATCTCTTTGTCTTTTTTTGCAGAGAGCACGGATAACTTTGTTTCCAGTAAGTCTGCTTTATCTTTTGCTTTGAAACTGCTTTATTCTGGTACTTTCGGTGATTACGGATTCCACGTAGCCCTCTTTCCTGTTCCGCGGCCAGCCCCAGACCCACGGCAGCTGAGAGCATTCAGGGAACTGTGAAGGGGAACTGGAGATTAGAAATACTTCTTGGGTAGTTCCATTTGCACATCTCTTGGTCTCCATGCCTCAGTTTCCCCCACAGAGTTCCCTAAGCTCTGAGCAAGTTGTCGGTCTCCCTGCCTGGATGAGAAGGGGTGGTGTGAGGAAGGACATGGGGTTTCACATGCCCAGGTAGAACCCTGGTGATCATCTCATGTGTCCTTGTGGAGAGAAGGGGGGCCCCTAAACCCATGTTTCTTACCTGCTCTGAGGGGCCTAGAATCTGGCTGGGATTCACCTTGTGAGTAATTTACAAGGTCTCCTGATAGGCTTGTGCATCCTCAAGTGGAATTATTTTGTTTTTTAAGTAGGCTCCATGTTCAGTGTGGAGCCCAACGTGGGGCTTGAACTCACAATCCTGAGATCAGGACCTGAGCTGAGATCAAGAGTCAGACTCTTAACTGACTGAGCCACCCAGGCGCCCCTAAAGTAGAACTATTGAGGCTCAATTTAAAAGCAATCTGGGGCTAGGACCAGACACCCCCTCCCCCCCCCCCCATTTGGTGTTTTGCTCATGGACGGTGGGGAAATCTGTATTTATGGCTTTTTTTTTTTCTCCCTATGGGAGACTAAGGGCAGCAGCCCTGTCGTTTCTGCCCTATGTGTGGCCTGAGGTGGTGGACAGTCCTTTTGAGGATGCCCCTTACTGCTGGGCATGGATGTGCAGATTATCTGTGATTCCTTCATTTGTCCTTGATCTGAGAGGACTTGTCATCTCCCAGAATGTCCCTCCAAAGACTTCTGAATTGGGGCTGTTTCCCGCCCAGGAGATGATCAGAGACGGAGGACAGACTGGCTTCCTATCCCAGCCTTGCTGGGAAAGGTGGTGTTTCCGGGGTAGATGGACTGGCTGCTTATCTCGGGTGGCCACTGTGTCTTGAACTCCGTGGTAGGGGAGTGGACAGTGAGTTGTTCCTGGGGCCGTGGGTCTCCTGGCCTCACTGAGGAGTAAAGAGGGAGAAAGGAAGGGCATGGGAGAGCCAGGGACAGGGAAAGGAGGGTCCCTGGCAGAGGGTAGCCGAATGTCAACACCATCTGTTGTCACCAACAAAATGTGCCCAATCCGCACCCTGGCCTGGATCCCAAACTATTTTTTTCTACTCCTCTGTACCTAGTAGTTCATGGCCTAGGATGCCCAGGTGACATTCTTTACTGTGGAATGGAGGTAGGTGGGTGGCAGTGAGGGTCCTTTATTCCTCGTGGAGCCTGCCCTTGACCTGGTCTCCAGGGACCTCTGCAAAGCCAGAGCAGGAACTCTTGTGGGGGGCCTGGGAGTCAGGTGGGGACTGTGGCTGAGCCTCTTATGGCTGGTAAGCTAACCACCCTCCTGGTCTGGTTGGTTTTCAGTCTACGACGTGAGCCCCACACCCATCACGGTGACCCACAAACCGGAGGAAGACACTTTTGGGGTAAGTCACTCCCGGATCAAGGGGATTGGTGTTTACTGACTTCGTTTTTGGAGCTAACTTTCTGGAATTTTATCTTACTTGGAACCCCAGCATATGCAGCAGAAAAAAACTGCTCTGAATGACCTGCTTTCAGGTGGTTGAAACCTTCCTTGTTTGATGAGAATAAGTCATTATTTGAGGAACTCTTTGAGGATCCGCTCCAAGCCCTAGGGTTCGGAAGAAAACCGTTTGAAAACCCCCACTCTGCTAGGAGCCTGGCTGGGCCTGATTCGAGGGCAATACTAGCCACACAAACCTTTCACAAGAGTCAGAATTGCTCAGAGCAACCCCTTGGGTGGGTTTTTCCAGTCCCTCCCCCGACCCTCCCCTGCCTGACTCTCAGAGCCAGAGATGTCCCTGAGGAGGAGAGCAAAAGTGTTTTTTAGTTCTGTTTTTTTTTTAAAGAGTCCAGATCTCCAGAACCTTCTGGAAGGTGTTCTGTAAAGATTATCCATGTGAAGGTGCAGAGGGTTTTTTGCTAATGGAAACAACAAACAGTAGACAGAGACATTTTAGGCCTGCCCTTGCGTTGCTTGTGACGGATGGCCCGCAGATGAGAGGCTGAGCCACGGGACGTTCTCTCATCCAGCTGGGGAATTACTTCTCCTGTAATGTGCTCAAGGTCTCATGAGTTACTTCTGCCGAGGAACTGACTCAGTGGTGCGGGTCGGAGTGGGCTGCTGCGGCTCCCCCAATGGGATGACGTCCGTTTGGGCACGTGTGACTTTCCCTGGCCCGCTGGTTCTCGGTGACTGTTCTTACCTGCCCGCTCTCGCCCCCCCCCCCCCAGGTGTCCATCGCCGTGGGACTTGCTGCTTTTGCCTGCGTCCTGTTGGTGGTTCTCTTCATCATGATCAACAAGTATGGTCGGCGGTCCAAATTTGGAATGAAGGGTAAGGTGGGATTTTCCCTTGCAATGGTCTCCTGGTGGGGGGGAGGGGCGGGTGGAATCGTGTTCCTTTTGATCAAAAGAGGCTGTTTTATTCTCCCTTTGCTCCCCAAGAAGGCCTCTGCTGGTGGGCTGAAGGCGTCCTGGTGGAGAATCCTGTCTGCCCCTCACTGCTGGGTCCCATCACTGGTGGTGATGGCTTAGAGGCAATGTTGGTGTCCACGGGGCCCAGACTGTGGTCCACCTGGCTTTGCCCTGAGACCGGGTAGCAGCATAGAGCAGGGCTGCTTGTTGAAGGAGGGTAGTCTCTGAAGGGAGTTGCTGAGAAAAAGGACTCCTGGTGTGAATGGCTTGGTTTCACTCCTGCTTGCCCCCTCCCTTGGAGTTGTGCTGCGAAGGTATTAGCGAGCTAGATGTCAGGTGGTGGACCCCGGTGCTGGGACATTGCCCACATGATGGCATTTCAGCACGTAGCTCTACACAGGGTCCCAGAGCAGATGCCAAGAGCAACACGATTGCTAAAATTGCTGGCCAGCTTCCACAATCCCAAGTCTTCAGCCCCCTTCTGACTGGGGAAGGCTGCAGGACGCGGCTTCCCACCAGGGCTGGGGTGGGGGGAGTAGCACCAAAGGGGTTAACACGGTGAATTAGCACCCATCTGCCTGGTCTCAGGGATGGATCTGTCCAGATGGCTTCCGGGAGGCTGGGTACTGGTTCTCAAACAGAAACTGGAATTTAAAGACCTGCTTCCCACTGGGGTTTCCATTTTTGGCTAATGTTCGATGGGAGGTGGGTAGGGAAGGATGAGGAAAGGTTCAACCAACGGTCAGGTTGCTGAACTGGAACCCAGGGTTGAGAGTATGGGATCCAGAAAGATGAGTTTCTACAGCTTCTGCACATGAACCGGGATCTGTGGGGAGAGTCCTGACCTTGGGACTCGGGGACCGAAGGAGGGCATGTGAATGAGATCCACAGGGATGGTGGTCCCCTGGACTTATGCAAATGTTTGGGTGTATGTGGCGGTGGGCTGGGAGATGGTTTGGAAAGGAACTAGTCCACTCCTTGTGTTATAGTCTCAAAATATTCTGTGACTCCCCTAAAACTTTAGAACACTGGCATTCAGCAAGAGCTCCCTGTGGAAGGGCAGAAAACAAGAGGGCAGGCTGCCTGGCTTCTCCGAGGCTACCTACCTCTCTATACCCTCTTTCTGTTCTTGCTTAAGCTGAACAAGTCAGAGCAAGGCAAGCCAGGTTTTCGTGAATCCTATGAAGTATTTGGACCAAGAGAAATACTTGTGCAGGCAAATTCTAGAGAGGCGATAGAAGTTTGGCCCAAAGCCCCACGACTTAAACAAGATCAGACCACCGTGAGGCACCTTGATGGGAGATGTTTTATCTGCCAGTATTCCCTGAAGCCAAATAGGGCTCCACGGACTTCGAAAATGAACCCCGCTGGGTGAGCCCCAAGTCTTCAGTCTTAGCCTAATCCCTGGGGCCGTGGCTTTGAGGACTGGCCTTATTGCTTGGGCAAAGTTTTCGGACCACGGGAGGAACCCTCTGACCATAGCTGTTCCCTCCTTCAACCTGAGAAAACACGAGGGTGTCGGCCAAAGGGGAGAACGGGGCATTTCTGCTCCCCGCTGAGGAGGCAGCGCCACCAGCTGAGACCCTGTGACATGCTTGGCAGCGCTGTGAGAGCAGATTTTTCCTATTAATTGTCATCCGGTTTCTGGAACAGTGTGTCCCCATGTCGGATGGATTAGGCAGGAGCCAGGGTGGTGCCTTCCCCTCAGCTGTGCTCAGAGCCTCTCCCAGCCCCTGCTCCCCTCTCCCAGAGCTGAGCTGCCTCCTTGGCCCTGGATGGCCCCGGAGAGCATGGCCCACCAGGTGGAAGGGAAGTGTCCCCTCCTGGGGAGCCAGCAGCCGGAAGGAGGGAGGCTGTACTCGGAGGCCGGATGTGGAGATGGGTCTAAGGCTGACCTTGTTGAGGCTGAAGCTGCCTGTCTCTGCCCAGGATGAGTAAGCACATGCCCCAGGCCGTGCCCACCCCGATCCTTTGTTGCAAGAGGCATCCCGGTGCAGGAGAGAGTGAAGGTGTGGGTACCAGGAGCCCCCCGACTCTGACTCCGGTGAACCCCGAATCCACCCGTTCTCAGCTTTGAACGTTCAGATCTGGGTCAGGCTCTGCCGTGCCACTTAATTGCTCCTTGCTTTTAGCTAAGTTACGCCGCCCCTCGCAGCCTCCCCTGCCGCCGTGGGTTGGCTCTGAGCGTTGAGACGTGTGTGGACCTGGCATATAAAAGGAGGCCCCACGGCTGTAGTTGTCCCCTTCTTTTCTTCACGTGTAAGCCTCGCCCGGCTCCTTTCACTGTCCTACGAAGGGCTGCCCTCCCAGGACTCGCGCACGCCCACCTCTGTCACACGCCGTGATTCGTCAGGATGCCTGGATTCTGCACTAACCCCAGTGCCTTGTCCTTCCTTTGCACATACATCATCTGTCTGTCCTGCCAGGCCGGGATCAACTTGGCAGAAACCACAGATCACTCAGTCCGGTGTGCCTGAAACTTCGCACGGTGTTTGACACATGCTCGTTGAACTTAAGATGGATGAGTGCATTTATAATCATAAAAAAAAAAAAAAAGCCCAGCTTGTGAATCAGTAACAGGCCAGTAAGGGCTACTTTGGCAATGGGAGGGGTCTGGGCCGTGGGACAGAGAGTGGGGTTGATGGGGGGCCGCATACGTAATATACAGCGTCCCCACCCAAGGGCCCGGAACGCAGGGTGTGCACGAGGCGGGATTGCTGGTATGCACTTCGCTTCCTTCTGAGAAATAAGGGAAAGACAAAAACACAAAGGTTGCTGTGGCAAATACATCGCTTAGCATAAGCAGCTCTTACAATTTTGGTTTTATGTCTGAGTCTGATGTTTTAGTCCTCGAGTAAAGAGATGAAACATTGCTGATAAAACAAAAAAATGCTTTGTCTCCCCCATTCCCAGAGACAGCCACCAGCCTGGGCTTCATGTGTGTCCCTCAGGTCACTATTTATGTCTCTCTCCTTGATCTCTTCCTCTCTTTCTCTGTCGTCTCTGCACACCTGCCCTCCCCGCTTGGCTCTCTCCCAGCCAGACTCACGCCCTGTGGGCTCCCTCCACCCCACGGCAATGCTAGGGACCAGGTCTGGTAACCAGGTCATTTTTAAACATTAAAAAAAACCTTAAAAAATATTTTCTGTTTAAAAAAAAATATTTTCCGTTTATCTATTTGGATTGCGCACAAGTGGAGGGGAGGGGCAGAAGGAGAGGGCGAAGCAGACACCCCGCTGAGCAGGGAGCCCATCTAAGGGCTTGGAGCTCCATTCCAGGACCCCAGGATCATGACTTGAGCCAAAGGCAGATGCTTAACTGACCGAGCCCCCCAGGTGCCCCCATGTTTTTGTACTTCTGTGTATATGTATACATATGTTTGTTCTTTACAGGTCACAGATTGCTTTCCTAGACCTCTAGACGACAATCATTAGTGTATATATCTCTTATATTGATCTTATTAATACATTTTATTTGGACAAGAGAACTTGTGCCATACCGGTTTTAACCAGTGTGATTAAAGCCCGCAGCTCCCCCAAGAGTGGTCGCGCGCAGTGTGCGATATGTGTGGACAGTGTATGTTCGGTCTATGAGAAAATTGATGCCTACATACGTGTGCATATATGTGTATGTGGGTACATGCACATTTACACAATACACGACTCGAGTGTTTAACTGACGCACGTGTTCACACTCTTAGTTTCCCTCTGCATCTTGTTTATTTACCTGTCGGGTGTCAGAGGTCTCCCCATGTTGGTGTGCACAGGCGTTCTACCAGACACTTAGTTTTTGGGAGATGAAGATATTAACGAGATCTTACAGAAACAGATAGAAAAAGCACCATCTTGAACACCTCTGTCCTTCTGTCCCCCTGCCGTCTTATTGATCAAGGTGGCCCTAGGAGCGGTCACACTAGCAGGGGAGCAGGTCTCTTGGATCCACAAATGTTTTGAAATGGCGCCGAGCCAGGGCCGTAGGGTTTCCTGGGGCTGTGGCTGAAGCCCAGGGTCTTACTTAGAGCAGCGGGGGATCATTTGGTTCCCTGTGGTAACGGACTTTCAGAACAGAAGCCTGCAGGAGCTGGGACCTGAAGGCTCCTGGCTGTGTGGGACACTATCTCTTGAATTGCTGGGTGGGGGGAGTGATCAATGAGGCGGGTTGAGCCCGGAATGTGTGCAGGGTAGGAGCCATCCACTGGGAGGGACAGAAATACAGAGAGACATTTCAGTATTTTATTATTTTATTTTATATTTTTAAAGATTGTGTGTATTTGTTTGGGAAAGAGAGAATGGAAGAGAGGCAGAAGGAGAGGGAGAAGCAGGCTCCCCTTGAGCATGGAGCCAGATGCAGGGTTCTATCCCAGGACCCGCCCCCCCGCCCCTCCCCCCGCTGCCCCTTCTATCATGGCCTGAGCAAAAGGCATGATGAAACCGTCGTTGAAACCGACGGAGGCAGCCAGGCGCCCCAGACGGTTCAGTGTTTTTGACAGCTAAGGATGTTGTGCCTGTGGGCCCTGGGCCTGGGCGTGATGTGGTTCAGAGTTTGCACCAAGCTCTCCCTTACAAGATATGTTTCTGTCGGCCATCGGAAGACCATGGCAAGGATCTGGCTGGGGCTTTGTGACAGCTGTGTGTCCTGCTGAAGAAGCTGTGGTGAGAAGAGGAGGCGTCATGCTTTGGATTCTTGGTCTGGTGAGGCCAGGTTTGGACTCCCCACTTACAGCTTCAGTTCCTTTCCAAGGCCAGCGAACCGCCTTATGCCTTGACCTTGGCTGTCTCACAGTGAGCAGCCCCAGTGTACCTGCCATCTTCAGAAAAGTAGCCAGGTTGGGCGCCTGGGTGGCTCAGTCGGTTAAGCCTCTGCCTTTGGCTCAGGTCATGATCCCAGGGTCCTGGGATAGAGTCCCACATCGGGCTCTCTGCTCAGTGGGGAGCCTGCTTCCCCCCCTCTCTCTGCCTCTCTGCCTACTTGTGATCTCTGTCAAATAAATAAATAAATACGATCTTTAAAAAATAAAAATAGCCAGGTCAATGATGCAAGAGTGTCTTTAAATAATAAAACATGTCCCATAGTTTTCATAACCGTTACTGTAGTTATTTAATAGAGGAAGAAGCCTTCGCGTGGGTTTTCGCAGCCTGTAAAAAGAGCGTATGTTCTTTGGCCTCTGACCTTGTGACGACCTCAGTATCTGTACATATTTCCAGATCAGGGATGTGGTGATGGTTCATGCTTCATGCTTCTTGGCTTCCTCTTCTCCCACGGAAGAGACAGAAGGATGGCTTCTTGGAGCTGAAGCAGACCTCAGGCTTCTTAGGCACGTGTCCTCATTGTACAGAGAAGGGAACAGACCAGAGAAGTGCAGTAACACGTCCCAGCGCACAGTGGGCTAGGGTAGCACTGGCCCTGCTCCGCCGGGACGTGCTGTGTGCAGAGAGCCGGGGAGGGCCCAGAGATGAAGCTGGTTCTTCTCATGCTTTGTCCTTGGGTGCTGTCCGCCTTGAAAGGGGCTTTCAGCAGTGTTGCTTCTTCATCTACTTATCTCAAGCTGGGGCTCTCACCTGGCTTGTGGGGATGCAGGAGGGGAAGAGGGGAGCTGAGCAGGGGTGGGTGCTGCTTCCCTGGCTGAGGATATGTCCTTCATTTCTTTCTGGGCACGGCGGGGACCGCACTGCAGGGCAGCGGAAGCCGGAAGGCTGTGGAGGGCGGGGTCGAGACCTACCGCCAGGGCTTCTGGTAGTACGTTGAGCGCTTCGGCAGCCCTCGCTGGCTTTTTTTTCTAATGGTCGGACACGTGCCGGTGCCTCTGATGGGCCCGTGGATAGGCACTCCAGGACTGTTCCATTGTGAATTAGCGTCTGTTAATAGGTACTTAAAGTAAAGTGGTTGCCTATTTGATTATGATTGGGGGTTATTAACATTCTTTCCATAAACAGATGAGAACAGTCGTCTGAGTGGATGGTAGAATCCTGCCAGAGTCTTGATTTGGAGGGGCTGGCTCCTGCCAAAACATGTCGGGGGGCGGCTGCTCGTACGGAATGGCCTTGTTCTCCCTCTGGTTAACCTGTTGGTAAAGGGGAATGGTTGGATTTGGGAAGGAATCCTTTCTGGGCTCCCTCCTAACCTTGGAGCATCAGATCAAGAAAGGTTTCTTCTGGGAACGCCTGGGTGGCTCAGTTGGTTAAGCAGCTGCCTTTGGCTCAGGTCATGATCCCAGCGTCCTGGGATCGAGTCCCATATCGGACTCCTTGCTCCGCAGGGAGCCTGCTTCTCCCTCTGACTCTGCCTTCCACTCTGTCTGCCTGTGCTCGCTCTCGCTCGCTCTCTCTGACAAATAAATAAAATCTTTAAAAAAAAAAAAAAAAAAAAAGAAGGGTTTCTTCTGGCTGGAATGGAGATGGGATTGGGAGGGATCCTGGACTCCTAAGTTTTGATGTTCTAACCTCTAATGAGGCATCCTTTCTTCCTTGGCGGGGGTGGGGGTGTAGGGGGGTAGAGAGAGGGGGCGTCCCTCGCTGTGAGTATGCTGCTGGGGATGGAGACAAGGAGGGTGGTGTGGAGACAGCAGACTTCTGAGGCGACTGGGAGGTGATGCGGCGCCTAGATGAGCGCACGGTAGACGCCGTTGCCAGGATAGCTCCTTTGCCCCGAGAAACAGACTTACCTGATCTCTCGGTAATGGAGTCGGAAGCCAAGAGCTGCGCAAGGCAGAAGTGAAACGCCGTGAAGCAGCTGGGTTTCCTGACTCCCTCAAATACATTCATTCTTCCTTCTTGCTTGTTTTTCTTTCTTCTTTTCCCATTCTCTCCTCTGAATTGAGGTTATTTGAAGGAGGAAGGTACCTCTGACCCTTGCAGTGGCCTCTGCTAGGGGTTCCTGGCGAGGGACTCCTGGTGGACAGTGGCTCTTTGAACATAACCATGAGAGTAGTTTTTGGGTTTGTTTCCTATATCATTAGCCTACATCCTTGTAGTCTCCGAACAAACGTTTCATGCCCTTTCTCTCCTTTTGGGCTCCTCGACAGACCCACCTACCCCCACGAACAGCACCAGCATTTGCTCAAGTCCTAGTTAAATAGGCTGGGTGTGCGGCCAATCCACAGGCAGGACGTGAAGGAACTGAAGCCAGGAGCCTTCTGCTTCCCTTCCTCTGCTTGGACTTTATTGCGAGTTTCTGGCTGTGGATGAAGTCTCGCCGCACTTGGTGACTGAATTCTAGAATGCGGTGCCCAGAGAGCTCTGAGCAGACGGCTGGAAGGCGGTGTGTGTTTTTCTAGTATGCCTTTGCTGCCCTGTCTTTGTCGGGGCTTTGCAGGTGTGAGGTGGAAGGTTCTAGAAGCCCCCGCACTGTCACCATTGGTCATCTTCAGGCTAGGCTGCTCCTCCATTCCTCTCTCAGCAGTCCAGGAAACGAGATGTTCTGCAGAGCAGAGTCTTGTATTTGAAACAAAGTCACTGGAAATAGAGTCTGCTACAAAACGTTTCTCCTCTACAGTTACCTGTGAGCTGGCTGTTTTTGGAGGGCCCCAGGGTCCCATTCCGTAGGGCCAAGGATGGCCAATGTGTTTGGCTCCACAGCCAAAATGATTGCCTCTCTGACTCACTTGATTTTGGCAACAAAATATGGTTCTTACTAATCCCAGTTGTTCGAGCAGGATCCCACAGGGTTAGCATTCTTTGATACTGCAGGGTAGAAGTTCTCTACCTTTTGTCCCGGGATGACACACGTGACTGTTGATGGTCAGATGCCTTACACACTCCTGTAGGTGTGAGCAGGCTGGTGGACAAGTGCTGGCCCTCCCAGCAGCTTCTCACGTAAGGAAGCTATATCTGGATATGAGTTAGCAAAAGAGATCTTTAAAACTGGGAATAAAATCAAGTCTGTACTAATTTTTATGCTCAAAAAATTCACGAACTCTCAGTATTTTATTATCCCTCTAAAGTTCTGGCGACATACTTCCTCGCTGATCCAGATATCCTCCTGGATCACGGAACCAGGATGGAAACCATGAGGGGTGGGGCCTGCCAGCCTGGGCTTGCTCCCAGTGTTCCTTGCCCAACGTGGTTTGCCCCTGAAAAGTCAAATTGCAGAAGCCGCTCTAGCAGCAGCGCTCATCTCCTCATGGCATGTTCTTACCATCTCTGCATCTTCTCCTGTAACAACCTGCTTCCTGTTGCCCAGAGGAAGCGTGGCCGTGGGCTAGAGCGAATGAGAAGCTTCCCCATGGCTGCAGTGCCCGAACCCCGTGTTCATGCAGCCTGTTCTCCCGTGAACTGTGGGAGGCTCTGGGATGCCCACAAGAGGAGCCCTCCAGACTGCAGGCAACAAAGCAAAGAGGGCAAAACAGCGGTTCATCGGGAAACATGCATTCGGACGAGTGGAAAAAAGCCACCCCACTAAAAACACTAACAAACCAGCCAGCCGCTGCAAATTCCTAGCCACAGCTCCTTCTCACCCCTCTGTCCGTGCTGCACATCCATCGTGGGTGCTGGGCAGGACGGGGTGATGGAGACGGGCGCTGCAGGAGACGCGATCACCCAGCTGTGGCTCAGCCTCCAGGTGGGTCTGCTGCCTGCTCCAGCCCCAAGCTCCCGGAGGAAAGGAGGAAGGGCTTCGGGTCGGACTCTTCCTGGGTCTTTCACGCTGAGGGTTCATGACGCGCCCTTTCTCTCTCTTCCACAATACCCTAGTACGTTTCGCGTAGAGAGCGATTCGCCAGGTCACTCGGGCACAAGGCCCTTTATTGCTCTTTTATTTGCTGGCAGTCTCATACCAGCCTTTCTGGCTCCCCACAACCACAACCCCAAGACGTGGCTCCCTAATTGGTGGGACCCAGTGCAAGGTGTTCAAAAAGTATTAGAATTTCAAGACAACCATGGTAGAGCTTAATGCCCCAAGCGCGTGGGGCTCTCCTGAGCACGGAGCTGGGGTGCAGTCCCTTGGGGCCAGCTTTGCTCCCTGAATAGAGGCACTGGGATCTGATGCTTCCCTGAATGGTCTGGACGGAAACCTGTTACTAAGCTTCCTTTTTCCAGCGAGGCTGGGATTTGGGGTAAAGACGAGAATACTAGCTGATCTGTCACTTCTAATCATAGCCGGGAAAGAGAATGGGAGGCAGGGAACACATACTGCGTATTCACTGTGTGTTGGGTGTCTAATAGGTCTTACGATAGTCTTCACAGGTAGCAATTCTTCCCATTGTAAAGACAAGAAAGCTGCTCAGACTGGGGTGAATTGCCCAAGGTCAGTGGCTGGTAAGTAGGAAAACCAGGTTTTCAACGAGGTCACTGAGATCAGTGGTTTTCAATCGTAGCTGCACATTCTAATTATGTATTGAAGCAACATAAAGCCCTTGGCCCAGGCTGCACCCCAGACCCATTAAAGTAGAATCTGGAGGTGAACCGCCAGGCACAGGCCTGCCTTTTTTTTTTTTTTTTTTGAGTCCTTGGGTGACTTCAGTGGTGTGGTCAAGGTGAAAAGCAGTGGTGCCCCCCATCCGCGATGCTCACACATAGGTTCCCCTAGCTGCCAGGTCTGTGCGTGGTCTGCAGACCAGCCCATCTGACCCCTTGGGAGCTCATTGAACCTGCAGATGCTGGGGATTTACCCCCACACCCACTGAGTCAAACCTGGGGTGAAGTGGGGGACAAGCCATCTCTCTAAGGGATTCTAAGGTTCACTGAAGTTCTAGAACTGTTGCCTGGGACTTGTAGGAAAAGGAGGGATGATAATATGGCCAGTGCTTCTCAGGCTTTCAGGTACAGATAAACCCTGGGCAAGGCTGGGGATCCCATAAAAATGCAGATTCTGACTGAACCGTCTGGAAAAGGGCTGAGAGTCAGCATTTCTTTTTCATTCTTTTTTTTTTTTTTTTAAAGATTTTATTTATTTATTTGACCGACAGAGATCACAAGTAGGCAGAGAGGCAGGCAGAGAGAAAAGGAGAAAGAGGCTCCCCCACTGAGCAGAGAGCCTGATGCAGGGCTCAATCCCAGGACCCTGAGATCATGATCTGAGCCAAAAGCAGAGGCTTTTAACCCATCGAACCACCTAGGCATCCCAAGAGTCAGCATTTCTAAGAAGCTTCTAGAGGCTCCTGCTCTGTGGCCCACACTTCCAGTTACCAGGGTCCCAGCTAATGTGGAGAACCTCAGACCTGTGGCCTGGGACTTAGGTCCCATCTCTGCTTTCCATTCTTCCTGTTTGGCAACACTGGTCCACCTCGGAGTCTCCCATTACTGCCCGGTGTAATGAGGTGGCCACAGGACCATGGAATACAACCGAGACAGGCACACCTCATTTTACCGTCTGTTTGCTGCAAATTGAAGGTTGGCGCCAACTGTAACGTCAGACAAATCTGTCGGTGCCTTTTTTTTCCAGAGGCATCTGCCCACGTTTTGTCTCTGTGTCCCATTTTGGTAATTCTCAGAATATTCCAAACTTTATCGTGATTATATGTGTTATTATCTGTGTTTTGGTGATCTGGGCTCAGCGACGATGACTCATGGAAAACTCAGATGATGGTTAGCATTTTTTAGCCATAAGGTATTTTTTTTTTTTAATTTAGGTATGTACATTGTTTTCTTAGATGTTATTCTGTTGCTTGCTCAATAGACAATGATGTAGTGTAAACATGGCTTCTGTCTGCACTGGGAACCAAAACATTCATTTGACTCACTTTACTGCCATTTGCTCATTGTTGCAATGGTCTGGAACCTAACAGGCGGGGACTGTGAGGGACGCCTGGACTTCTAAGGCTTTTAGTTCTACCCTCTTTGGGTAAAGAAGCTTCTCGTAGTTCCTAGAGCAGTTTCTGTCCTGGCTTCCTTGGCTCCCACCAAACTGTCACCTCCTTCCATGCCAAGGCACTTGCCTTGTCCGTTGATCTCAGTGACAAGTGTGAGGTCAATTAACAGTGACATCCCCCTTGAAGAGAGCTGGGGCAGGGCCCCCTGAGACGCCAGCAGTCCGTTGGCAGTCCCAGCCCAGAGCTCCTGTCCTCTTCTGGAACCTTCTGTGTTCTGCTTGCTCTTCCTCCCACGGCTGGTGATGCTTGCGGGGAGGTGGGGGGTGCTCTGGGAGACTGGAGAAGTGTGGACTGGCGGGCTCTGGGCTGGATCAGGGGGAGGAGGCCCCATGGGTTGAGCTGGTGGCCGCCCAGGCTGTGTGCTGGGCTCAGAGGCTGGAATTGCCTTCTTAGTCCTGCTGTTCCAGGGGTCTGTGTTTGCACAGGATTCCTGTCCTGCCTTCCGATTTACTGTGGAAGAAGAGTTGCAAAACGCTGACCAAAGACTGGAGCAGTTTTATTTTTTTTCTTTCTCCCTTTCCTTTCCTTTCCTTTCCTTTCCTTCCTTCCTTTCTCTCTCTCTCTGTTTCTTTCTTTGTCCCAGAAATGCCAAGCCTGCCTACCTGACAGGAACCCCGAATTCAAAGGGGCCTCTGTGCGGTGGTGGCCATGCAGACCTGTTCCAGGCAGGGGAGAAGAATACCAGCGTCTGTCCTGCTGCCAGCACCGCCTGACCCACAGCCCTGAGCGGGACGCCGGAATGGTTCTAGGAACTGCTTTTCAAAGCGAGTCCCTCCAAATACATGGCGTTCTGTGCATTGGCCTGGGACCAGTGGCGGGGCTGCTGAGGGGCACCCCGTCGTTGGCTCGGCCTCTAGGAAAAGCAGGCAGAGTCTGAGCGCTATTATTAGCCGTTCCTTGTGGCAGCGGCTCCAAAGGCCCTGGTCCCGCCTGGGCTTGCACTGCTGTGGGGGAAACGCCTGCCTGATGGGGCTGTGTGTGGGCTCGTGGACTTCTCAGGAGAAGCCCGAGCGGTAATGAGGGGCCATAAAAGAGAAAGGGAAACAGATGCACACATTTGCCGCTGCCGAGTGTGTGGATTGGGGCGGTCTTTCTGGAGAGCGCCTTGGCATGTTCCGTACAAGGCTCCAATCACAGGAAACCCCTGTTGCTGTAACTCCCCTTCTGAGACGTTCCCCTGAACGTAATGGTCACAAATGGCTACCCGTATTTATGGGTACGGCTGTTCATCCCGCTGCGACTGACACAGTCCACTTGATAAAGTCAGAATTGTTTAAATATCTGATGATAAATGACCAGGGAAGCACATTCTGATCCATCCGTACGGCGTGATTCATTGTAGGCATTAGGAAGGACATTTTTCTAAAGTACGTTTTTACAGTTTTTTAAAAAAATACCTTCTTTCTTCATGAGAAAGTGAGAGGCAGAGGAGAAGCAGGCCCCTCTCTCAGGGAGCCCAGGGCGGGACCCGATCCCTGGACCCCGGGATCATGACCTGAGCCAAAGACAGAGTCACCCAGGCGCACTGGTTTTTACTATTTCTTTAAGGATAAACCTGCAAATAGTAAGAAAGCCCAATAGCATAGAAGACAGCTTAGTGATAAGTGTCTGTCTCGGCCTGCTTTTCTGCTCCGGGGGTCACCACTATTTGCGGTTCTTGCGTATCCTTCTAGAGACCGTCAGGCCTGTCCGAGGACAGATGTTTCCCCACTGCCCGTGCACAGACACCAGCTTGTAGGCACACTGCTCTGCGCTGGGTTATTTTCGCCAACAAACTATCCTTGAGAACGTTTCCTATCAGCTCAGAGATCTACTGTATTCTCTTTCTCTTTTTCCCAGCTTTATTGAGTCATAATTGACATATAACACTGTGTACGTTTCAAGGTGTACAGTGTGATCACGTGATACACGAATATATTCACTGTGTTTCCAGTTGCATATTTTAAAAATGATACTTTAAAGTAGTATCTTTGGACACGAGAAAATGAGTCTTTCCAAGTGCATAAAGGCTACAAGCAGATTCTCGTTGGTTTCTTTTCCTGAAATAAAGGGAAAATATTTTCACATCTGTACTTAGGAAAAATACCAGGACCTTATTGACAGATCAGAATGGAAACAGTGGTCCTGTTGGGTTTTGGGGATTACGGATGCTTTTTTATTTCATCCTCTGTGATTTTGTTTTGTGTTCCATGTTGTTTGCCCTGAACCTTAAAACAGGGCAGGAAGCTGCTGGGGCGGAAGGCTGTACTCCTTTACTGGACGCAGAGTGCTAACTCACTCCCCATGGAGGCTCCATCTGCCCCTTCAAGGGGACGACCTGGGCCCTGGTGTCATTTAGGATTACTGACTGCACAGACCCAGCGCTCCTTCCAAGGGGTTCTCAGGCCACTCGCATCAGAATCATTGATGGTGGTGGGGACTGATGTTAATGCAGTTTCCTGGGCCACAGCTCCTAAATCCAGTATTCTGGTGGTAGGCCCTAGGAAGCCGTTTTCTTAAAATAAAACAAAATAAAAACAAAAACAAACACCCTCCATGACGGTGCTCATTAATATTTGGAAGATTTTGTGTGTCATCAGAAATTGGCAAACTTTTTCATAAAACCCAGATAGTAAATATTTTGGACTTTGCTGGCCATCTGGTTTCTGTTGCAATCACTCAGCTCTGCTGCCGTAGCAGGAAAACTGTCCTAGGCAACATGTAAATGAATGGGCTTGGCTCTGTTCCAATAAAACTTTATTTACACAAAGGGGCAGCAGACCGGATGTGGCCGTAGTTTCAGATGGAGATGGACATAGTGCCTTAAAAAATTAATCAGAAGATGGGAGAGCTTTCCAAGGGCTCCTTATATTTGAAGAAGCAGGTCATATTATAAATAGTGACCATCAATGAAATGCCTTTTATATGCCAGGCACTTTTCAGACATAAGAGAAACTTAAAATAACACGACACAGTAGCTATTAGCTGTCTTACCCTGACAAGGCAATCGAAGAGACTGAACCGATTAGCCCCGGATCGCATAGTGATGGCAAGTTGGCCGGACAGCACAGTGGAGGAGGAAGGTTGTAGTGTGACAGTCCGATAGTCCTCTTTCTCTCCAGGCTTTGGGGAAGAATAATTTCAAAGTCCGTTACCAGGGCATCAGGTGTCCCCATGTCCCTCCATGTTCCCAAGCTAGGGATGAATAGCCACGGCTGTGCCCCTGGTGGGGGTACAACTCCTAGGATCCATTTGTACTTCCCATTTGCCTTAGCGGAGTGGGGTCCTGAGCTATCTTGGGGTCCCTAGACCCTGCGGGCATCAGGAGACTTCCTCACGGCCCTCCTCTGATGACCACTCAAGGCTCTAGGTGGCCAGTGTTCACCCCGCTTGGAGCCCATGGAGATGGGCCGATACCCCACCCATCAGAGACAAGTCTGAGTGGGAATGACAGTGTCTGCTGTCTGGGCCATTTCTTCTCTCCTCACATCTCCCCACCCCTGCCTGCTTCAGTTTCAGCCGCCTCACGGTCCCCCCGGGGCAGGCTCTGAAGCTGGTGGTTCAGCCGATAGCTTTGCCAGCAAGCCGTGTGGGTGGGTCAGTACCCACAGAGAGCACTGATTGCTTCCTGAGAGCCTAGCCGGCCTTGGGGTGCGGGGCTCCTTACTGAAAATCTGGACGGCTTGGCGTACTCACTGAGTAAGCCGTGGTCATTTACATAAAACAGAAACCAAGCCTGGAATCCCGTACCCAGAGAGGAGTAACTGCTCAACTAAACGGCAGCTAATTATACAGTCGTCGTTAGTCTGACGGTCAGCAGTCCTCTGAGGTTGACATTATCATCCCATTTTCTACAGACGAGAAAGCTGGGATTCCAGCAGCCCTGGTGGGGTCGTTGGGTCTGTCGGACGCCCACACTCTTAAGTCAGTGTTGTGCGTTTCACAGTCCGAAAAGAAGCGGCTCCAGGGCTGCCGGCGGCCATGGTGGGTCCCAGCCTAAGAAGCTGCAGAAAGCCTGGGTAGATGGATCTTTCCTTCCCTCCGTCGTCCAGCAGCCTCCTGCCTCCTCCCAAGCCAGTGGCAAACTCCCCACGCGAACAGTGGGTACTTGCCTCTTATCAGTTAATAAGCTGTTTATCCCGCCTCAGGTAGACACCCGGCTGCAGGTTATGGGGCCCTTTTTGGGGCGGGTCCTGGCCCTTGAATCCCTGTCCCCACACCTTCCTGCTCCTTCTTCTTCTGTCTCTGCAAGTCCACAGTAACTTGGGAAACGGCATTGTGCATTCTGGCACAAACCCCGTTTCTAGATCCCACCTGAGGGCTTGGCTCAGGTTCAGAGAGATGGCTGAGCCAGGGGAGAAGCAGCAGCTTCAGCCCATGTACCCCAAACCATGCTCTGGGGTGTCCTCCTGCTCCCATCATTTGTGGGTCTGTGACCTGCCCTGTGAGCCGGAGATCTAAGGGTCATTCATTCTGTCTCTCCCCTGCCGGTCCCCACCCTGCCACGCTGGCCTGCAATGAATGGTACAGTCCCAGTCCTTCTGGAAGCTGCCTTCCCTGCCCCCCATGGCCTTGGGCCTTCTGCATGTCTCCCCACCCCATTCAAAGTAGCAGTCCCCCCGTGCAGTGGAAAGTTGCTTGTGTCCCATTCCATGCTCTAGAAATTCCGGGCATCCCCCTGCTCTTGGGAGAAGAGCCGACCCCCCTGACAATGTGTTCGGGCTCCTGCTGGAACCCCAGCCTCACCTTGCTGCAGGATTTCCACTCTTGCCTCAGTGGCCTTTCCTCTTCTTCCCCCGTGTCCTGTGCTCCCCAGGACTACAGCACCCCTGCCTCGGACGGTCCCTCGGCACAGCTTCCTGGGTGCCCTGGCCACCCAGAGCTGGGGAGGGGGTGGAGTGCCCCTGTGACTGGTCCTTATAGCACCTTGTACCTTCCTTCTCTAGCACCTTGCCCAGTTATGGAGGGAGGGTTTGGTGAGTGCTTGCCTTCCCAGCAGACTGGCCGTGTCGGGCTTGCTCACACAGCATGATGAATGCCAGCAGTCTGCCTAAAGCCAGGGGTGCACGGATGTCCTCTGACCACCTTGGGCTTTGCACCCAAAAGGCAGGAACCTGGAGCTCCCCGCTGGATCCCCAGCACCCCCAATTTTGTGATTACTCTGATAGGACATGTGATCTGGGATATTTCTTTCGATGCCTGTTGATTCACCAATAAGACAGAGATGGGCATATTCTCTTCCAGCTAACAGCTCTTCCCTGCATGGCTTCCCTCCCCCATTCCTGCAGGGGCCCCACACAGGGAGACACTAGGATGGAACTCCTTTCCCGAAGACCACCCCGTGTTTAAGTGGCCGCCTGTCTCCCTCAGCGTTTCTTCCTTTACCCACAGCCTGTGCAGACTTGGGCCACGAGTGTGGCTTTTTCTCGTGTTCACACCGTGACGATTTCTTCCCTAGCCTCCCGGTGCTGATTACAGCTTCCAGTCCGATGCGCCAGGGGTCGAGTCCCGGGGCTGCCCCTTGGGAGCTGTGGCACTTATAGTGACTTACTAACAACTATTCTGAGCTTCCATTTCCCCCGCTGTCAAACGAGAGGGGAATCCTCATGATGCAGGGTAGATGAGAATTAAGTGAAATTATATGTATAAAGCAATTTGCTTAGTCCCTGGCCATGTTAGTCATCACTCAATTAAGGTAGTGAGGGGAGAGATACCCTGTCTTCTGCTGCATTCCGAGAACCTGTGTGTAATCCACAGGTCTTGCTGGGGCTGTGATTGGCAGCCTTGGTCCCATTTGGGAATCACCCAGGGATCTCTTTAAAAAATCTCAGTGGGCCGGGTTGCTCTCCTGAGCAGCGAACTCAGAGTCTCAGTGGCCCTCCCCAGCCTTCTTCCGACAGAGCACAAACCTTCTGGGACATTCAGAGATGGGAGGGATCGAAGACCTCGCAGAGAAAGCTCTGGGCCCCAGCTGTGGGTCAGGCACTGTGCCTGGCTCTTTCTCTACATGTTCTCATTTTATTTTCACTGTGAACTTGCGACCCAAGAATTAAGGTCCCTGTTTCTTCCATAACCTTCGGGAAGGATGAGTGACTTGCTTTGTGTCAGGCGTGGGCTGGCTTCAGACTGAAGGACTAAGAGAGGATGGTGGGGCTGGGGTACTGTCCTTCTGTTCCTGTCCCGCTGCCCCCTCCTGCGTGCGCACTCCTTCCTCGCCGTGGCTGGCTGAGCCCCCGGTTTTCACCCCCCTCGGGGTGGGGGCTCGCTGCCACACCTGTCCGCCTGCAGTGTTTAATGACCCGGCCCGCTCGCTGCTCGCCGGGGCCCTCGCCAGTCATCTGCCACCTGTTCCTCCGTGCGCGGTCGCTCGTGCTGTTTGCTTAGCGGAGAGATTTAAGGGCCTTACAAAGGCTCCCCGTGGATGAGGGGAGAAGCATTCACCGACTAGAAATGGGAGCATTGTTGTTGTTTTGGTTTTTATTGCCATTCATTTCCAGGCTTTCGAGTGGGTTGGGGAAAAGTGATGATGGATGGGGTGGGCGCAGACGGGGAGGGGCGCCTTCTGTCTTGACTGTCCGGGTGGATCAGAGGCGGAGTTCTGGAGTCCAGAGCATCTAAAACTTTACTGTGCACGTACAACACTTGGGAATCTTGTTAAAATGCAGATTCTATAAATAAAATGAAAAAAAAAATCTTTAAAAAAGGGGCACCTGGGTGGCTCAGTGGGTTAAGCCTCTGCCTTCGGCTCAGGTCATGATCTCAGGGTCCTGGAATCAAGTCCCGCATCGGACTCTCTGCTCCACGGGGAGCCTGTTTCCCCCTCTCTCTGCCTTCCTCTCTCTCTACTTGTGATCTCTGTTTGTCAAATAAATAAATAAAATTTTAAAAAATTAAAAAAATAACGCAGATTCTGATGTGCTAGGTCCCAGGTAGGGCCTGAGAGTCTGTATTTTTCAGAAGCTCCCAGGTGAGGCCAAACCCGAGGGTCTGCCAGCCACACTTGGCTTAGCAAGGCTTGAGCTTCCGGCGAGGGTCTTCCGCGTGTATGTTCTGACCCCGGCGACTTCCGTTTGGGGGAGTGTCCTGGAATGGTTCAGAAATCTGGGCATTTTAGCTCTGGCCAGGTGTGATCTGATTTATCTCTGGACATCTTACAAGCATCACTTTGTCCTCCATAATAGGATCTGGATTAAGTGGCTTTCAAGGTCCCTTCTGGTTAGACTGGTCTGTGATTCTGTTGATTGGGTCAGAGTAGGAGGACAGCGTGGCTCAGAGGGAGCAGGAAGTAGGGAGGCTGGAGAGGAGCAACCACTCTACAAATCAGTGTTTCCTCTAAGATCACCAGGCCTGTCACAAGAGGTCAGAGATTGAGGGAAATGGGCCGTAACCTTTCTTTTGCACTGTGGGTATAAGAGCTCAGGGAAGGCTGACCTGGCAGGCAGGTACGGCAGCTCTTCCTTTCTCACTCCTACTTGGCTTCTCTGAATGGCAGGAGCATGTGTCGGGACATGTCACATGCTGCAAGTCCCACGGAGGATGTTTCGTCTGTGGGAGACACAAGTCTGGACACTGGGGGCTGGGGTATGCCGAGCTGCACACAGTTTTGTCCTTGGCGGGTACAGAATGTAAGAGATGTGTATCTTCCAGGACCTGGAGTCCGGCCACTTTTTCCGATTGGAATCCCCATGTCTGCTCTCTCAGTCTCTCCGTCATCTGGCGGCTGGTGCCACCAGTGGGGATCTCTTCCCACGGAGAGCTCTCGGATTCTCCCGATGCCATGACAGCGGGCCCAGAGAGCCGACACCTCCTCGCCCTCCACCACTTCTCTAGGATGTCACCTTCCCTCTCCACTGGTCTGTTCTTGGGGTGCTCCCCTGTTGTTTGCCCCTTCCCTGCCATGTGGATCTGTTGGGTCCCCCGGTTCTGACCCCCTCCAGTCTGGCCTCTCCCACTGCCACCTGGGACTCCGTCATGATCCTGCGCTCGATTTGGTGAGTTCCGGTCTCAGGTTTGGGTGATATTTTCATTTCACCAGTTCCTGTAGAAGTTTCTGCACACGGTAGGGTTTGCCCATCCCACCCAACGGGACATGTCCCTCTGCAAGTGGAGACACTCGGGCTCCTGTCTCTGCGATTGCTCTTGGAAGACGTGGGATGCGCCGTGGTTAGGCCGGGGAGGCCAGAGAGGGCTTTCCAAGCTGCTTATGTCTCTGCCGGACTTTCCCCAGGGAGACTACAATGCTTCTGGAGAGTTCTGGTGTGTGGGGGGCCACTGCCATCACCTCAGCGGCTCTACTGGATCCACCAAGGGTCTGGAAACTGGGGACCTTTATTTAGTTTTTGTATTTTATATACTTATTTTTATAAAAGGAGTCTCACTACGTCCTAGAAGCTCTAGAAATTGCTGAGGAAGAGTCAGTGGCAATCCCATTCTTCGGTAATAACCGGTTTTAGCATAGAGCGTGTGAAGGCGCAGATGTGAACACACTCACACGGGTGCACACATATCTCCAAACTTCAGTCTGTACCTGAGTGTGAAGATCCACACTGATACCTGACACATGTGTTTAAGTGAAAGTGATCTTGAACGGCCCTACAGTTCTCGACCTTTCTTCCCCACTCAGCGGTGTTCCCTAAGCATCTTTCCGTGCCACTCACGGGACCCATCTCTCTAGCTTTCCACGACTCTACAAAGCTTATTTCACTTCCTTGCTTTCTTCTTTCCCCATTGCTTGTATGTTATACCGTTTCATTTGGTTAATTCAGAATTTAATCCACTTGCCCCGAGGCTACACGGCAAGGGGTCCAAGGGCGTGTTTATAAAACGTCAAAGAGCATCAGAAAGACCTGGGTCCTGCCTCCTGTGCTTCTCGGCTCCTCTCAGCTCCCTGGGTGCACAGTGCTCACCTTGGCTTTGTTCTGGAAGCATCAGGTACAGAGAAGCTTGGCAGAAGCGACTTAACTTTCTTCTGTCTGCGGCAGCCACGGGCACGCATCGGTCAGCAGTTATGGAGCTCGCACTGTGGGGCGTTTCAGAGGCCTTGCAGGTGCAGCTCCTCCACGAGCAGAAACCAGTGTGGAAGCCAGGGCAGGCGCCAGGGAAATATGTGATCTGAAGCGCAGAATCCTTCGTCATAGGCACGTGCCGGTCACCCTTGAACAAGGCGGGTTTGAACCGCGCTGGTCCACTCACGCACGTACGGTTCTCAGTGCTGTTAGCTTGTTTTCTCTTCCTTATGATTTTTTTTTTAAAAAAATTTATTTATTTATTTATTTGAGAGAAAGAGAGCAAGCACAAGCAGGGGTTAGGGAGGGTTGAGATGTCCACCCACGGAGAGTGCCACCAGCTTGCCACCAAGTCCTGTGGGAAGTAGCTGGGTTCTGGCAGGCTACGCGGTCGCCGCCTCCTGCAGACACAAAGCAAGGCAAAGCACCCGGAGCAGAGAAGGGCATGCGGGCAGACAGTGGACACCTTGGTTCTGGCCCCAAGCCCCTCTCGGCAGCTGATGTGTCCCCCGTGTTCTCCCTCCCCCTCCCTGCCAAGGCCCATGAGCTGTTTAGGGATGTTTCTTCTCGGTGACGTAGCCGGTCGCTTTCCTTGAGCTCGCTGCACAGAATTGGCCTCGGGAGTGGTGAATGGCCGGGTGAAGCCGGAGTACAGGCTGAGATAGGGCTCCGAGAGGGCAGTGAGCTCAAACACACATACACACACACACACACACACACACACACACACACACAGAGTTGAAGCAACTGAATTTCAGTGTTGATCGCTCTGTAGCGGCACCAGCATGAGACAGTCAAGGGCAACTCACCAAAATGTCAAAACATTCGAAATCACTGAGGAAGAGTCAGCGGCAACCCCGTTCTTCAGTAATTACCGGTTTTAGCATAATGCATGTGAAGGCGCGGATGTGAACACACTCACACGGGCGCGCACACACCTCCGAACCTCAGTCTGTACCTTGCGCTGATGACAAAGCGGGAAACCAGCCGCTGTAACCCTCGAGCTCACAAAAGAGTGTTAAGGAGGGAACAAGTGACCAAACATTATGAAGACTTGCTCTCTGACTGCGGGAGGAAGACAGACCTTGTTCCGAGGAAATGCACGTCTTCATTAGAAACAGCAGAATGGGTTTCAAAAGGAGGTCGAGAACACCTTTGTTGCATAAACCACAGCTTACTCAGGTTGGAGCTGGAAGGAATCCATGCGGCGCTACCACACCTCCCCGCCCAGAGCAAAGAATTGTCGTCATCATGCAGCATTGAATAAAGATGGGTATGTGCCTTACACCACTCACCAAATCTTGTCGTGTTGAAGCCCACAGTTTTAAGTCTGTGTCATCTGTCGCTAACACATTGTGTAAAGTGGCATTCTCTGCCCCGGGATTGGCCCCATGGTTGGAGGCAGAGCAGACGTGGCTAGGCTAGTCGGGGGAGCAGAGGGGCCATTGCGCTAGGAAGGCTGGAGGAGAGAGGAAATTCAGTAGCACAGCAAACCTATGTCAGCAGCCAAGTATGTAGGAAGTATGTCTGTCTTCTAGAATTGTCCATTGGTGTCCCATGGAATGGAGTCCAGGCCGTGCTGCTCCAACCACGGCAGCATGCTTGCTGTGGCTCTTAAAGGGGATGGAGCAACTGTCTCCAGTTAGGGCAGGAGCTCTTTGGGACATGGAGGTTATGGATGGATTTCCATATGCCTGTATCCCCCACCTTCTTGTGGGGAAGGCTTCTGGCCTGGCCACTGAAGATGTGTGTCATTTGAAAGGCACTTTCCCCTACGATATCCTTCCCAGTGGTTTTTTTGAGAGTGAAAGAGTGGCATGGGTAGACGGGCTTTTGAGGGAAAGAAGGAAAGAGGTTTCTATCTTTGTACAATTGAATGCCTTTCTGCCTCTTCAATCCATGGGCAGTGTTAAAGCTCTCGTATCTTCCCACCACTGTGTCGGATCAGAAAAATCATGCTCTCTCTGCCTCCTCACACCGATAGGATATATATATATATATATTTGTGTGTATATGTGTGTGCGTATTTATAAAGAGATTTATTTCAAGGAATTGGCTCGTGCGATAGTGGGGGCTGGCAAGTCTGAAATCTATAGAGCAGGCTGGTGGGCTGGAAACTCGGGCGGGAGTTAATGCCACAGTCTGGAAGCAGAGTTTCTTCTTTGAGAAACCTTGGTTTTATTTTAGTTTTGGAGACTTTCAACTGATTGGACGAGGCCCACCCATATTACCGAAGAATCTACTTTACTTAAAGTCAACTGATTGTAGATGTTAACAACGTCTATGAAATACTTCCCCAGAAACACCTAGATTAAGGGATTTTTAAAAAATTTTTTTATTTTATTTATGTGAGAGAGAGAAGTATGCTTGTGGGCATGAGCAGGGCGGGAGGGGGGGCAGAGCAGAGGGAGAGGGAGAAGCAGACTCCCCACTGAGCAGGGAGCCCAGTGACAGGGAGCTCCATCCCAGGACCCTGAGATCTTGACCTGAACCAAAGGCAGATGTTTAACCAACTGAGCCACCCAGGTGCCCCTTAGATTAAGGTTTGATTAAATAAATAGATACTATAGTCTTCCCAAGTGGACACATAAAACTAGCCACCACATTGCTAAGCCTCTCTGAGTCTCAGTGTTTCCTTACCTATAAGATGGAGTTAGAGGATCTATAACCTAGGGTTGTCGTGACGATTAAATACACTGATGTCCATAACGTTTTTAGTCTGTCCCCAGTAGGTGCTTACTGGTAGGTAGCTAGCTGTTGGTTTTAGCCTAATACTCAAAGGCCATGGGAGAGAATGTTCAGAAGCATCAGAAGCCCTCCATCAACTGTGCCTGGAAGGTGGCTATCCCTTTGTGTACCAGGCCTTCGAGCTAGTATAGACAGGCCTCGCAGGGCTCTGAGATTTTGGAAGGTGACCTTCAGCCTGGGCTGGGGTAGTTCTCAGCCGATAAGAAGATGCTGCTAAAAATGTGGCAGTTGGCAGAAGTCTTCCTGGGGAGGTATTGAAGGGTGACAGATTCTTCTGAGAGCCTTTAAAACAATCCTTAACCCCACCCCCACCTTTTTTGCTTTGCTCTTCCCAGGTAGTCTATGTATATGTTTATTAGTATAAATAAGAGATGCTGAATTTAGCCTAGTAGCTCACGAGGGGTTAGAAAACATCTTCCCAAATGCCTCTTACTCAGGGGACATCCCCTCAAACTGCTCCTGCTTGCTTCTGTTTGCATCCTGTCCCTGTACCGTCAATAATTCTCTTACATCAGGGGAGACTGTGTCCTGAAGCCGACACAGTGGCCCTGGGCAGGTCCTTACGCTGGTTGGTGGGGATTCCTAGCTGTCTTTCCCTTTCCAGCCCATCCCAAGGCAGGAGGAGTTCGTAATCTGATTGGAGAGAGCCCTAGACTTGACATTCATCATAGGGCCATGTCTTATTAGTGGTCGAGATCCTGTGCCTAACGGGTCAGGAATGTATTTCTTTTGACCTTCTCTGATCTATCCTCCTGTTCCACCTACTTTGGGCTGTCCGGTAGGTACGGTAGCCGAGACCCACTCCAGTTCACAAAGGGTAGAGGGGATGCTCTGTGGGGCATCTCAGGTTTACCAGAGCTGTCCATGGGGGTGGTTGGCTGCTGGCTCAGTGATTAACCCCCTGAGGCTTGGTTCCCCTCTGCCACATTACTTGCACATGAAGCTCTCTAGATGGGCACCCTGGGGAGATCAGGGGTACACGGGAGGACGAGTCCTTCTTGGCTCCTTGGTTGTAATAAGACTTGGTTGTAAAAAAAACTCACAGCATTACCCAAACCCCTCGGATCATTCTTTGGAGCAGAACCTGTTTCCCATTTCACGTCTTCGCCACGTGCCTCTCCTTTTCTCAGTGAATTCTGAAGACGGCTTGGTGACTGCAAGGTGGCCAACACCGGGGCTGGGAATGGGGCTGGTGGGGCACAGAGGAGTGAGAAATGAGCCTCAAGGGACAGAATGTTGAGACCTCACTCTCCTCTCTGGAAGAATATTTCCAGCGGATCACGCAATCTGCTGTTAAGCTTTGTCTGCCACTGCCGCCTTGAGGGGAGCTCCCAATCCTAGCGTCCTCAGACCGGAGAAGCTCCAGATCATTCTGGCCAACTGTGTATTCCCCTCTCTAAACCCTGCAGCCTTTCAGTGTGAGCTTGTGGGGCTGGCTTCCATGCTTTCTGTTGGGTCGTCTCACTGCAGCCAATTTCCGGTTCCGTGTCTGTTCCCTGCTTACATGAACACTTAGTAACTATTAGATGAATGTGGTAATAGAATAAGGGACAAGTGGTTTTAAGGCCTTTCCCCCTGTTTTTGATACAGAGTTGGAGACTGGGGAGAGATCCAGTGACTTCTCGGAGAATAGTGTTGGTTGGGGCTGAGCCAAGCTAGAACCTGGTCTCTTGACTCTGGACACTGTGTTCCTCTCCCTGTAACATTTTGCTTCTCTAGGAGCTTAACATTTGGCCTCCTTGTCTCATGAATCTTTAGGAGTTTTAGGGAATACGTAGGCAATTGAGGGATGGGATAAATCGGAGAATTGAAGGGCCCAGCATTGGCATTCCTGTTCCTCTTAAAAACCTATGCCATCATGGTCTTTCCCTGCATCCGCCATCCTGCGGGTACAGCCTTTGGCAGCTTTTCGCAGTGTCTCCCGCCGAGGCATCTTCTCTCTTCTCCCTCCCTTGCTCCCCTCCAGATCATCAAGTTGGCTGTTCCTCAGCGGGCTCCTTTTTCCCCTGGCACTTCCAAATCCAGTCAGGCACCATATCTGGGCCACTTCCCCTGGTTCTGTGAGCTGCCTCCAAGTTGCTGCTATCTGTCTGCGAACGAGCTGCCCACCAGGCTGGCGCTGGCCACCTCTCCAGAGCCGCTCGCAGCAGGGTCTTCAGCCCCCCTTCTGTGATTGCCAGGCCCTGCGCCGCTCAGCACCCCCGTGGGCAGACCTTGTCATTCAGGCCACCCCCCTCCCTTTCCTGAGTGTCTTCCGGGATTACAAGGAAGGGAGCGCGACCTTGGACACAACACATAAGAAGGTGCCAGAAACCCCCACTAATCAAGGTTAAAAACAATCAATAGGTTTTTGCATTAATGTTGATTTTCTTTACACTCTTACTTGGCACTATTATTTCTCTTGATCACTGAGTTTTGGCCCCCTTCCCCACCCAGGTTTTGTGCCCGAGGGGGAACGTCTCCTTTGCTGTGCCCTGACCCAGGGCTGTCACCCATTCTCCTCCTGTCCCTTCTCTGCCCTTCACCATCCTTCGCTGGCACTCGTCTCGTCCTCTGGCCCTTGTGGACTCGTTCCTTGTGAATTAATGTCCTGCTTCCATCTTTTTCCAGATTGTTAATAAAGATGGTAACACGTTCTGTAGGCCTCTCTCCAACCTCTCCATAGTCTGCCTGCTAAGGGGGGGGGCCCGCCCGAGAAAAGTCATGGCATTTTATCATGAGTTCTGTCGTTTGCCGCCTCCCAGAGAGTGTTTCCATGCCGCCTGGGTCTGTGCTGTCCTCATCCGAGAGCCTTCACGGCTCACGTGCCGGGCTCGCTGCAGCGCCGCGCATGGCATCGCAGATAAGCCCCTATAGATAGAGCTTAGAGCCCTGTGAATGTCGGGGACTCAGGGTATGTGCAGTCCAGCCCATTTGGATTAATTTTTCAGGGAAGATTTTGCAGAGGCGACATTAGTAGCTTTTCTGAGGTTCACTCATCCTGCCTCCAGCTTCCTTGGCCACCCACCTGGTTTTTTGTTTTTGTTTTTGTTTTGTGTGTGTGTGTGTGTTTTGTTTGTTTGTTTGTTTGTTTTTTTTGTCATTTGGGAAGAGACCTCACTGCCGTGGGCAGGTGTCACTTGCTGTTCCTGCTCATAGTACGCCGGCCCCACAGACGATGGGCTTCTCCTCTTGGCTTCCCCGTTTCAGAAGTAGTTTGGACTAGATATACCTTCGTTCCTTCCTGTCAGAGGAAAAGATAGGTTTTGTAACAGAAATGTGACAAAATGGAGGGTTACTGTAGGACGATACAGTCTTTGCCCAACAAGCACACACTTGCAACTGCTCACGTGTGAAAGAAGGTTGTTTTCTTTGTTAACGAAATAGCAGATGCCCATCACACTGACTCAGGAAATAGAGAAAAACATTAAATTGCCCTCGCAACCCCCAAATAACCATTGTCTACACAATCTTGGCATATTTCCTGTCTGTCCTTTTCACGTATTTATCATACGATTTTATGTCTTTGCTTTCGTGGGGTGTGACAGCATATTAAACGGTCTCTGTATCATTACGTAATCACTAGAACCATCATTTTTGAAGATTACAAGCTTTTCAATCCAAGTCAATCTGTCTTTTTACATTCAATCACTTTCCCTTTTTACGGGTTGCCTGGATTTTAAATAAGTGATAAATACCAATGAGGCAAACATCTTTGCACATATCATTTTCCGGAATTAGGGTTAATCCCATAGTTGAGATTCCTGGTGATGCAATTAGTCCCCTGTATTGATGGGGAGAATGAATATGGTCCTTGACAGAAGAGTTTGACCAATTAACAAAGCCATGGTCAGCGTACAAAAGTAACTCTTCCCACTTTTTGCACTGGGTAAACACATTTTTATCCATGAGTTACCGTTACTCTAGGAGTTCCTCAGATAGATGTATAAATAACTGTGGCACTCTCCACAGTAGTCTGGTCCATTCATTTTCTCATGCTAACAGCATCGGTGATGGTAGCTATAATATCCTGACTGCTACCTGACATATTCCTTCTGCCAACACCGTTTGATAGAAATATATCTGAGCCACGCATGTAGCGTTAAATTTTCTAGTAGACCCATTCATCAACATAAAATGAAACAGGTGAGAGTAATATTAATACTCGATTTTACTTAACCCAATATATGTGAGATATTACCATTTCCACCTGTAGCATGAGCCACAAGCCCTTGATGGCCACACTGCCTTCCCTGAAACAAGCCACAGAGCTCCAGCAAACTCTCTCTTCTTTCTTTTAGGTGGGCTCGGAGAGTCTGTTCTGTGCTTCAGTCTCAAGTTCAGGTTGACCCAAAGCCAACCCTGAGGCAAGGACTTGATGGGCAGGTAGTTTATCTGGGAGGAGATTCCAGGAAGCCTGTGGGAGCAAGTGGGAAAGTGTGAGGGGAAGGTGAGTCGTGGGAAGACGGGTGTGACACTGAGCGATTTCTGCTGTGGACGTCTGGCTTGTCACCCTGCTTGGGACGGCCTGAGAAACTGAGAGGGACGTGCCTCAGAATTGCTCCCCGTGGGGACCCAGGGACGACTCATGGACCCCCTACCTTCCATTCACTTGTTGTGCTTGTCCCCGGGGGTGCTCACGCTCCCCCAGATTGCAAGTGTCCCTGCTCAGACCCAAGCATGCTTCTGTGGTGCAGGAGGAAACCCTCAGCAGAGAATTAAATGCAGGGTTATGATCAGGGTGCTGAGACTTTTGACCAGAGCTGTCGGTGATCTCAGGTGGGTCTGGGATGTGGGGTCGCACCTCAGCAGCCGCATCTGCCTTGGTCTATGTTAAGGTATAGTAAGATTTTTTTTTTTTTTTCCCCAGTAGGCTCCATGCCTAGTGTGGAGCCCAACATGGGGCTTGAACTTAGAACCCCAAGATCAAAACCAGAGCTGAGATCCAGAGTCAGACGATCAACCAACCCAGCCACCCAGGCGCCCCAGGTTCCTCTTTAATGGGCATGATCCCAGCTCTGGTCATTCTTAGTTGATAGGAGTCATGGGTGAGCCACTCTGCGTTCGTGTGGACAAGCAACAGAAACTGATTCTTGCCCCCAGGCAAAAGCGAATTGACAGAAGGATGTGGAGGTTACTCAGAATGTCATAGGACTGAGGAGGAGAGTGCTGGTTTGCGAAATGGGAGGGAATATGAATTTGTTCTACGTTGTAGCAAGCCGGCTGCGTCGTTAACATCTTGTGGTGAAACTGAGTGGTTAAGGTGCCCTCCGTCCCCTTGTTTGTTTCCGAACTGGAGTGGGAGAGAGGTCACTCTGGCTTCCTTTTGGAGGATCAGCACCTAAAATTATCCTTCTAATTATACGACACATGATAAAAGAAAGATGATTTCCCCTACAGGAAATCAAGTTGCTATTAGGGAATGAATGCTGGTCAGCTAAAAATTGGACAGATGTCCACTTGCAGAAAGGGACTGGGCTTTCTGGTGAAATCTGAGTAAAAGCGTCCTGATCCATTTTTTGCTTTTGATCAGGCACGATGGTTATATGAGATGTCACCATTGGGGGAAGGTAGGTGATTGGCTATGTGGGCTCTTTCTGTACTATTTTTGCAACTTCCTGTGGGTCTATAGTCATTTCACAATAAAAAGTAAGGGGAGGGGGGACAGGGAAGGGGAATTGGTGGTTCCAGTATAGACACTCTTGGAGTAGAATTTGGAGAAATTAGAGTATCCGAACCTTAATGTTTTCTCCTGCCTCATCCTCAAGGGCACCAGAATGCCAGAGCTAAATCTTTGCACCTCAGCTTTACTCCTCCTCCAGCCTTTCAACCCTGCAGAGGGCTAGGCTCCCCTTCATTTGGGTTGCAAGGGATTTACGATTCATTGTGTTTTTTTAAGTTTGTAGTTGGAGATTTGATGTTGATCTGCAATTAGTTGGATAGGAGAGTGCAAGGGTTTGGAAAAGGACGGGTTTGTAGGATCAGCTCTCAGTCCCATTTCAGTAAGGAGGCCGGGGGGAATAATGCTCACTTTTGTTGAAACATTCCCGCAAATCGCAGAAAAGCAGCTATTTCCTTATATGGCTTCCCAGCCAGACCACATTCTGAGGGGATTAGTAGTAAGTTCTAGAACGTGACCATTGGTACGAAGACGGTCAACTCTAGAGAATGTGAATGCTTCCATTTTTTGTTCTTGAGATGTTCTGATGTCAATGGAACTAAAAGAGAGTCTGGGGTCTTGGTGGCAGGTACCCCTAATACGGGCCCTGGGTGCGCCATCAGGTTGGATTTACCCACAACTCCAGGTAATGGGTGTTGGGAAGCTATTGCTTATCTAAACAAGATCTAGGAGCCTTAAACCCTCTTTTAGCTGATAAATTTCTACTAGTAATTCTGTAATCAGCGTTTGGCCAGTCAGTTTCATTCTGTTGTGATGGGTTTGGACAGATTTAATCTAAGCAATAATATTAATTCAGAATGATAGAAAACACCGAGCCCTATTCCTCCCACTGTCCAAGTTATTCCCTGGGAGTCAACCATCTACTTAGGGAGGAAGACGCACTCACATCTGCAGGGCACTGGAGCCTTGCTCAGCCAGTTACCTGTTGTTACTGGGCCAGAGAGGTCCTCCTAGGCCCTGGTTTCGGAATCTGTGCACAGCCCAGTCTTCGGGGCTGGGGCGGGCGTGCTTACAATCTACGAGTAATCCTTCTAACCGGAAGGCAGAGTATTTTATACTTATGATCTCATTCTTCCTCCCAGCCTTCTCTGGAGGCTGGGAGGGATCTACTTTGGGGAAGCTCCTGGAAGATTTCTTCTTTCTTCCAAGACCTCTCCACAGCTCCCTTTCCTCCCAAGGCTGCCGCAAGAGGAGCGCACTCCACCGGCTTTTTCTAAAGTGTTTTCAAGGCGCTGCGTCCTTAGAGGGGCGTGGGGTGTGGGGATGCGTCCCCTCCTGGGGTCATGGGGTTCAGAATCATGGAGGGCTCTGCGCAGTCCTGGCTGTACTATGTGGGTGACCTGGCTCAAGCCATGTGCTCTCCCCTGCCCTCAGTTTCCTGTAGGAATGGAGAGGATATCCCTTGTGCTGTTGGGACATTCAATAAATGAGAGCGCTTGACACAGGATAAGTAGAGGGCCCGTGTTATTACTATAAACTTATAACAAAAAATGCTGAAACCCATAGAAAGGGTTCAGGTGTTCTCCCTGAGTCATTCGCCAGAACTCTGCCTTCTGGTACAGAGTGCCTGGGGCAGGGGTGATGCCCACCCTGTCGTGGTTCCGGTACGGGTCCTGGGGTCAGAGGGCATGATCGCTGTTATGATGCCCACTGGTACCACCTGAGACAAATGCGCTGTCGTTGGAAACAAACACGACTTTCCGTTGCAGACAGAGTCTGTCTGTGAAAATCCTGAGCTGAGGGTCTTTGGTCCCTTCCGGTCCCTTCTCGTCCCTGTGCCCCCATTGCTGCCCCAAATGCTGCCCATACAAGGATATCTTTCCTCCTTTGTTTCAGTTCTCTCCAGAACTGGCTTTTTAAAGGAGAAGAATAGATGCTTGACTTTGTGATCCAAATCGAGGCTCCTCCTTGCCAAAAAATGCTTCCCCATCTGCCTGAGGTTTCTTATCAAGGGAAAATAATTTTATGTTTACACTGAAGGAAAGTGACACTTGGTTTTACCTTCTGTGGTAGGCAGAATAATGCCGCCGCTCCACCCGCCACCCCCCGCCTTCCTCCCCAAAAATATCAGGTCTCTATGCTTGGAACCTGTGAGTAGTACCTTATAAGGAGAAAGGGTCTTTGTAGTTGTGATTAAATTAAGGGTTTCGAGATGGGGAGGTTATCCTGGATTACCAGGGTGGGGTCTAAATGAAGTCACGTGTAAACGTGTGTGTATGCTCGCGTGTATGGGAAGCCTTACTGTTTCCATTTCACACTCAGAAAGCTTTATTGTTTCTACGTGGCCCGTGTGCACACATGCGCATGTGCAGAAAGCTTTATTGTTTCCATGCGTCCCTTGCATGCACAGACGCGCATGTGCAGAAAGCTTTATTGTTTCCACTTGGCCTGTGTATACACACGTGCATGTGCAGAAAGCTTTATTGTTATCATGTGGTCCACGGCTTGGGCAAGGGCCCTGGGGGGCTTAAAAAGCTGCCTAGTAGCTACAGGGAGAGGCTCAGGTACAGGCCCCGACAGCAGGGGGATGCCAGTGAGGCCCCTCAAAGGCTGCTGGGCTCTAGAGGTTCCTATTGGTGCCAGAGGCAGAGCCTTTCAAAGAGCTACTCCTCCAGCCCCTCCTAGGGGCAAGCCGGCCTCCAGAGGGGGAGTCAGGTGGTCTGCTCTTAATTTTTTTGATGAGTTTCACCTCCTCATCCAGGAAGTGGTTCCCCAGGAAGTCCCAGGCCTGGGATCCGAGCGGGCAGAACCCATGGTGTGCAGACCCACAGGGGCCTGGTTCAGGTTCTTCTTCAGGATTATGGCAAATTCCCTGGCAACCAGGGTTTGACCCCCCCCTCATCTTGGGGTGACTTCCTCATGTCTTGAAAGAAGCTGTGGCTGCCAACGCTGGTTTTCATCTTCAGGAGACGCTCAGGGCTCTGTACTTCTCAGCCACCTCTCAGAAGTGGCCCGCGCCCTCTAGAGCCGCACTGTCATGGTGGAAAGAGAAGCCGAGAGAGCGGTAGATGTAGGAGGCCCGAGGACGCGTGTCGACTGGGTGGGTAATGCCAGCCTCTACCTTTCTGGGATGACTCTGACCAATTTGGGAGCTTGTGGCTGATTGGTAATTGTGAGCTGAGCTCAAAATACAGTGTTGATGGGTCTCAGAGCCCGAGGATGGCCAAGAAGATGGCTCCAGTGCCTTGGCAACATGAAGACCCCAGGGATGGGAAACCAAATCTCTCCCCACTGGAGACTGAACCCCAAGCCCTGGTCCTGCTTATGGCTCGGACCTGCCACAGGTGAGGCCATTGCGCTAATCTTCCAGGGTTGGGGGTCAAAGAAGGCTGGTTGGATACAAGACGGCCAGGCCCTGGCCCTGGAATGGGAGCCTCCATGGTGATCCAAGCTAAGGGGCTTCAGTGACCAGTGCTGTGGCCCAGCCCTCTAAGGGTCTGTGGCGGTCATGTTTCTCTGACCTGCCAGCACCTGTGCCTGGGGGAGGTTGTCTGGCTATTGGGGAGCTCGGGGCTGGGGCTGGGCTGCTGGCAGAGTGCTCCCCAGGTGCTTGGGAGACTGCCTCTAGTGCGAGGCCGGAGGGTGTCTGAGAGTCATGGTTCCTATTTACCACATTGCGATGTATGATCCAGTGTGACACAGGGTATGTGTAATTTTTTTTTTTTAAGATTTTACTTATTTATTTGACAGAGAGAGATTACAAGTAGGCAGAGAGGCAGGCAGAGAGAGAGGGGGAAGCAGGCTCCCCGCTGAGCAGAGAGCCCGATGCGGGACTCAATCCCAGGACCCCGAGATCATGACCTGAGCTGAAGACAGAGGCTTAACCCCCTGAGCCGCCCAGGCGCCCCAAGGGTGTGTGTAATTTGCTAGCAATATGAAAATGCCGACTTCTGCAGAAGGTTTACTTTTTTTCCTGTAAATTAGGGCAGATTCATGGTTCTTTTGCTAACTTGCTTTCTGATATATTGTCTGGAGTAGGACAGAAAGGGGTGGGGTTTTAGCCACACCGGGAGTTGCTCCTAACCTGGGGGATGCTTGTGCGGCAGGTGAATCATGAAGATAAAACGAGGCCAAGAGCCATGACCAAGGAACACTTCCCCTTCCTTCTAGCCACACTTCTGAGTCAGACGTGCGACCTCCCCACCCTCGTGCTCGTGGAAGACATTACTAATTGATGCCAGCACTGGTCGGCGTGGACTCAGGCACAGAAGCCTTCCCAACACAGCGCCTTAGTTAGCCACTAACACTTGATTGCATTGGGCACGTGAAGTGATGTCCATTTGCTGTTCCTTCTAATTCCTTCCCCAAACCTAAGATCCCATGAATCTGCCCTAATTCCCAGCAGGTATGCTGGTCTCTTCCAAAGTCCCTTTTTAAGCACCTGTTTAATGAGAAGTCGAGCCCCCCTGGCTTTGACCGGGCTAAGCTGCAGGTAATAAAACCTGTTCCCAATTTAACGCGGCTCCCCATTTAGAGCCGCGGCGAACGTCATAATAGAAATCAGGCCCCTGTCTTTTCTGTGGGTCACAGATCACAGAAGAGGCATGGGGGACTAAATTTGGAAATCAGCAGCTGTTCTGTGATGGGTGTTGGCTGATTTTTTTTTTTTTTTTTAAGGTGAGAGTTTGGGTCATATGCCTTAAGCACTAGCAGCATGCACCAGGCTCCCAGGCTGCCGGGGCAGGGCAGGAAGGTACCTTAGTTGTCACCGAAGCCATGCTTGTCTGCAGGGCTTGGGGCTGGAGGCTGTGGCCTGGCCAACGGAGGGGAAGAGAGTGGCAGCAGTGGCCTTGAGGAACCAGCTGCCAGCTGGCATTTGCCTCCTGGCTTTGCCACGGTCTGGTTCCTCGGCAGAGGATGCAGTGGGACTTGGTGTAGTGTGTGTGGCGGTGGGGGGGGGGGGGGGCAGGTCAGGAGCCACTGGGACACTGAGGAGGCTTGTGCGAGGAGGCGAAGGTAGAGGAACACAGTGTCAAGCTGGATCCTGAAAGTCACCAGCCAGTTGTGAATGGTTTGTTTAGGGTTAGCTTGCCAAGAAGACGGGAGAAAAATCCTCTGTTCTTTCATTTCTAAAGAAGAAAGGATGGTGGCTAGAGTAGAGTTGCACTACGGATTTCCTCCTGGGGCTTGCGAGTGATTTTATGATGGAGATTCTAAGCAGACCTCACTCTTCTCCCTTTCTTTACGGAGATGTGGGCAGAAGGATGCTCATCTGTGTGGCCTGGGGGGTGGTTCCTCCCTCCTTTCCGCCCTTACGGTTTCATTGTTGGGCATCTACGACGCACCAAGTTCTAGTTTACAATTGGAGTTCAGCAGGAAGTAGAGCCTCTGCTCTTGAGAAGCTTCTACTCCAGTGGGGACAGGAGGGACAGACAGTGCACCAAAAATCCATGTCTCACGTGTCAGGTGCCCGTACATGCTATGCTGGAGAAGAAGGTGGAGAAGATGAGGCCAGATGGAGGGGCTGGGGCTCTGCTGGATAAGGATGTCTCTAGAACGAGGGCCAGCTGAGCAGGGAGGGAATGGGCCTCCCAGACCCTGGGGAAGGAGTGTTCCTGGAGAACACACAAGAGCAGAGGCCCTGGAGCAGATGCAGCAAGCTTGGCCGAGGCCTGACGAGTGGTGGTCTACATGGGGATAAATCTGATGGAGATGAGGTGGTGAGCCATGCAGATATCTGGGGAGGATATCCCTGACAGAGGGAGCTGCCGGTGCAAAGGCCCGGAGGTGGGAGGACATCTGGCATGTTGGAAGAACAGTAAGGAGGACAGGGCCTGGAGGGAGGGAGCTGGGGAGTGCGAGGGCTAGTAGAAGTTGAAGTTAGTGAGAGTATGTGGGACCAGGCCACACAAGGCCTTCTAGATATGGTGGAGACTCTGGTGGCCTTTCTGAGTAAGCAGGGAGGCTGTGAAGTATATAAAGCAGGGGAGAGGCATGAGCTGGTCTTTTAGGAGGGACCGCCGAGTGGTACATAATGGGTGATGGCAGGAAGGGTTGCCATGTCCGGTAGTGCAGGTTGCGTCCTGCTCAAGGGCAGGGAGTGGAGGCTGGCGATGCGGTCAAGAAGTAGCCTCCATCAGAGGGGGAGAATCTTCCTCAAATTCACCCAAGGTGCCCTAGGGCTAACAATGACCTGGGTAGTTTTGTAAACCACTTTTTTTTTTCTTAATGTCATGAACGTCTCCCTCGTGTCTTTAAATAGTCTCTGACAACATGTTTTTTAGTGGATGAACAGGATTACCTCATTTGGATGTACCATAATATGATTAATCTTCTATGTCGGACACTCTGTTATTCCCATCTCTTCACTATTTTTAAAATGTGCTGATGGACGTCTGTGTACATAAGTCTCCGTGTCCATCTCTGATTATCTCCCTGGGCTAAATTTCTAGAAAATGAGTGGCCGGGTTAAATAATATACATTTTTAAGGCTCTTGGTTATTAAATTATTTTTTAGATAACAGAAGTGGGTTCAGAAAGATTGTGTAACCGACCTCCATTGTGTAACCGACCTCCAGCTAGGAGGTGGGAGAGTGGGCTGTGTTGAATGAGGCATGTTGATTTCCAGACCCATCTTCTTTATGACTTGCCACACTGAGGAGAGCTCAGTAGTCACGCAGCTCACAGGCAGGGCCGAGTGGCCTCGGTTTTAGTGTCTTTGATGAGGGTGACAGCCGAGGAGAGGAAACTAGCCAGCCTTCTTTAATCAGCTCTGTGCAGGGAACTGTGCTCAGCGTGGAACATGAATATTCACACTGGCACTCAGAGTAACTCTGAGAGGCAGTAATAAATGTAGCTGCATTAATACATGGGGACACTGAAGATCAGAGGAGTTAAGCAGCCTACCTGAGGCCACACAGCTAGAAGGTAGGAAAAGCCAGGATTGAGCCCTGACACCCACATTCTTTTTAAAAAAAGTTTTCTATGTATTTATTTTTCAAGTTCCAGTATAATTAACACACAGTGTTGTCTTAGTTTCAGGTGTACAATATAGCGACTCCACAATTCTACTCGTCATTCAGTGCTCTTTACAGGAAATGTACTCTTCATCCCCTTCCCCTAGTTCCCCCATCCCCCAACCCATCACCCCTCTGGTAACTACCGGTTTGAACTCTGTAATAGCATTAAGAATCTGTTTTTTGGTTAATCTCTTGTTTTCTCTCTCCTTTTGTTCTGTTTCTTAAATTCCACGTGTGAGTGGAGAGGATAGGGCATTTGTCTTTCTCGGACTTATTTCACTTGGCATCACATTCTCTAGCTCTGCGCATGTGTGGCGGATGGCAAGATTTCATCCCTTTCTTTGGCTGAGTGATAGTCCATATATATATAGTGGGTTTTCCTATGTATGTGTGTATATATATTATATCACAGCTTCTGTATCCATTCATCTATCAGTGGACACTTAGGCTGCTTCCATAATTTGGCGATTGTAGGCAATTCTGCAGTGAACAAAGGGGTGCGTGTATTTTTTCAAATTAGTGTTTGTATTTTCTTTGGGTAAAGATCCAGGAGCAAACCCTTATATTCTAAATCATACTGTGCGACAGGGCCTCCCAAGATGGCAATGCGCTTTAGTTCCTTGAATGATAACTACTTGCCTATGCTCAGGCTGAGGGCTTCACTGCTGCAGTTAGCTTTCACAGTCATTACCACCACTATTACTACCATGTTACATCTACTTTGTTACAGTGTTTATGCTGTTGTGGTAATCTGTTATGTATGCCAGTATCTGTATCATATTAGGTTATAGTAACATTGTGTGTATTATGTTGCTATTTCTATAGGCTGTTACTGTTAACATTATTACTATGAATCCTATATTATCAGTATTACCTGGAGCCATTTCTCATTCTGTAGCCTGGGCTGAAGGGACAGAGCATGCTGTTCTTTTTTTTTTTTTTTTTTTAATTCATTTGAGAGAGGGGGAGTGTGTGCATGAGCAGGGGGAGGGGCAGAGGGAGGGAGAAGCAGACTTCCTGCTGAGCAGGGAGCCCGATGCAGGACTCGATCGCAGAACCCAAGGTCATGATTGGAGCTGAAGGCACATGCTTCACCAGCTGAGACCCCCAGGCATCCCAGAGCCTCTGCTCTTATGGCAGATGACAGGAGCCCGATAGGATGAACAGAAACCTGTCACGCCTCTTAAGTTACGGCCTCGTCTTATTGCCATAATTATTGCTCTGATAATGCTAATTATTTATATTACTACTAGATGAAACATAGGCACTGGTATTTCCAAGCCAGCCTGTGGGCTAAGCATCTGGCTGGCTTTCCTCATGACAACCTCACTATAAAGGCAGGTTGCTTTAATGTGCGCCTTTTGCAGCTGGAGAAACTGAAGATCGAAAGTTTCATGACTTTTCCAAAGTCTCACAGCTCAGCACTGATCTCTTAAAGATTTTAATTAATTAATTAATTAATTTTAGAAAGGTGTGGGGGGGAGAGCATGAGCTGGGGGAGGAGGGGCAGAAGGAGAGGGAGAAGCAGACTCCCTGCGGAGCGAGGAGCCTGATGCAGGGCTTCATTCCAGGGCCCTGGGATCGTGACCTGAGCCAAAGGCAGATACTTTGCTGACTGAGCCACCCAGGTGCCTCCCCCACCCTTTTCTTATTTTTTAAGATTTTTTTATTTTTAATTATTTGAGAGAGTGCACTGATGTTGGGGGGTCTCGTGAGGAGTCCCCAGCTGTCTGCGGTGTCACCCCATAGGGTTCCCTTTGCCCCATCCCAGGGCTCTCAGGAGTCAAGTGTCCTTGTAGCCCACTGCTCATCCATGACTACAGCCCACTGCCACTGTTCTCTGGCTTCCTGGGGCCAACCACCAGGAGGAACAGCAGAAACTGATTTCTAGGGAAGCTGCCTCTAGCAGGAGGAGGGGGGGGTGGCAAAATTCAGGGAAGGTGAGAGCCCTAGAGCAGCCCTCCCTGCCCCCACCCCTGCACTCTCCTAGGGCTACTGGAGAAAAGCAGGACCTCAGGCAGGTGGAGGGAGTCTCCAGGGGGCCCTAACCACCTCCCACTTCTTAGCTAGGCAGGAGCATTTCTTGCTTCCCCGTGCAAACCAAAGGCATTTCAGGACTCCCTGGGGTGCACTCTGTGCCTCTGGGGCATTCCCTGTGTCCTGTTAGTTGTTCCACTATCTACATCTCACTCAGTTAATATTCAGATGAACTGTAAGCTGGGTGTGTGTTTCACTGCTGGAAATGCCTCTGTGACCTGAATCTGCTCAGGTACTGGGCAGGAGGCCATAGTGCTTGGCTTAGGCTTGGATCCCTGAAAAAACACTGTCTTAGTGGCCGAGGCCAGTGGAGAGCAGCCCATAGAACACTCTTGAGCAGAGGAAAACTGCCCACATGGGCCCTGGGGCAGAAGAGGGGTGTGTCTCCCCATTTCTCACTAAAATACATTGGGTGTGTATGTTGAGGGGGGACCCAGCACATTTGTACTTGTCACCACGGATGGTGACAGACCAACGGTGACCACGTGTGTCTCCTCCACCCCTAGGGAAAGGTGGCTGTGCCTTTGCCTTTCACTAGAGCGGTGGTTCTTGGACGTGTCTGCAACTTGGAATTGCTTGCGGAGCTTCACAAAATACGATATCTGGTGCCACCCTGGGATTCCGATTTCATTGGTGTGGGGGGCAGCCTCGGCTTTAGAATATGTAAAGATCCAGAGGGCAGTCTCACGTGTGGCCAGATTTGGGCCTAGAGTCTAGCACGGTACTGTCTATGTGAAATACAACGAGAGCCTCATATGTACTTTAAGCTTCCTAGTAGCCATATTAAAAAAAAAAAATAGCGGACACAGGTGAAATGAATTCCACTGATGTATTTTATTTAACCCCATACATTGAACACAGTATCATTTCAACATGTTTCCAATTTTCAAGATTTACGAGGTGATTTAGACATTTATGAGTTGGTGCTCTGTCTTTGAAATCCATTGTGTCTTCACGATGACGGCGCATCTCAGCTTAGAGCAGCCGGTTTTCCATCTCCCCCGTGAACTGGACAGTGCAGGGCAGGCACATTGTAGGTGCTCAAGGAAAGGGTTCGAACATGTGAACAAATAAGAGGAGTCGTCGTGGCTGTGTCTGTCTCCGTGAACCTGGCGAGGGCACCCCAGGTGTGGGAAAGGATGCTTGGTTGGCAGGGCCCTCGGCGGAGAGCAGTCTTGGTGCTTGTCTGTCACGAGTCACGCCTCTGACATCACCCATCCCCACGAGGTCCTCCCTAACCGCCCTTTGTTTCACCCCGGCACTCTGCTCCCCCCTGTAGGTCAGTGCACCCCTGAGATGGCAGCATTTTGACTTGTGCATCTGTCCTGACATATGGGCTCCTTAAGGGCCACCGTTCTGTCCTGATGGATCTGTTTCCCTAATGGCCACATGCCTTGGATTCAGTAGCTGCTCATGGAATGACATCCTAAAGGAACCATGGCAGAGATTCGAACTGCCATGGGGATCAGTTTTACGGAGTAAGATGGAGCCAGGCCCATCTTGCCTGGAAAGCACAGCTGACCCAACCACTTCTTCCCAGTTTGGTTATTCCAGACTTGAATCCTGTGTCTCGGGCAGCTCGGTGCTGGGTAACAAACGCCTCCCGTCTCAGTGGCTTCCAACGAGCATGTGTTTCTTGGCCATAGGCCCGTGGGTCAGGCTGGGGTTGGGCTTATGCTGTCTGGGCTCGGCTGAGGTTTTGCTCCAGGTTGTGGGGTAGGGTGAGCACATTTCTGTGTTGGGGGCCCCCGCAGGGGTAGCCAAGCCGATGGCAGGTGGCAGGCGCGAGGGGAGGAATAAACACACGTGCCTCTTAAAGCCTTGACTTGGAACTGTCACTATCACTCTCCTTACATTTTGTTGCCCAAACCAAGTCACCCAGCCAAACCCAGAGTCCATGGGGCAGGGAGGGGCGGGATATTAACAATCCAAACAGCCCTACGGTAATCAGCTTTCCTGGCTGTGGGCTGTGAGCCCCCAGCCTCTGAGAGGCCTTTGTCCTGGGGCTGTTTTGCTGTAAGCCGGTTTCTCCATGTAAGAGGAGGACAGGACTGGGGCTTTTTATCTGTTCACAGATTCTTTGCTGCCCCGGTGCCTTATTTGACATTGACTATCTGGTTCTCTATGTGACCCTGTGAATTCCTTGACATAAGAATTCATGCTAAACTCTCTTTTTGCTTTAGGGGAGCAGTCAAGGGTGGTCAGCCCCTGAAATGTAGGTTATCCAAACTGCGCTGTGTGCAAACCCCCGCCCACACTGGGGCAAGTGGCTGCTGTTGACTCGACAGCTCGCTTGCTGGTCCAGACCGGGCCTGCCCAGAACTTATGCGGGCCCCAGCCCATTTTTCTTTTTGTAGAATCTCTGCCTGTATTGGTAGCCATTGCTGAGATGGAAGGAAATCAACCCACCCTTCCGCTGTCGCCCTGATGACCTCCAGGTCGGCGGGTCCGGAGGGCAGGGCAGTGTTTGTGTGTCTGCTGGCAAGGTGAGGGAACCGGAGAGCAGGAAGGGGAGGCCGGACGGCATGTCATTCTTCCATCCATCTGGTTTGGACCTTGCAAGTTCACTGCCGTTCCAGAGACCTTGCCAAAGCCCACAGTGGAGCTCAGACCAGGGGGCCCGGATCATATCCAGAGGAACCTGCTTGTAAGGATTCTGTTTTGAGTCAAGATGCTACTTCTAATGAAGCAGAACGGAACTCCTGGCCCATCTCCGCTCCCTCCTGCAGGCCGCAGGCCTCCGTGGGCTCTGAGGAGCACAGGCCTGGCTGTGAACAGAACATTTTGACCCTGAAATAGCCCAGTGCTGCGGCTTTCTCCAGGTTTCTGCTGGTTTGATTTGACTACTTTGAGGATCCCTGCCCACCCCCCCCAGCATGGTGCAGGGGCAAAGAGGCAGCAGGTCACCCTTCTATCTGGTGTGGGTCTCTGGGGAAGCAGGAGCTTTGAACCCAGTTTGAACCTCTGAGGGTTCAAGTTCCTGTTCTCTTGGCACAGTATGATTTCCTGTTTCGAAGAAAAAACCCAGGGTTTTAAGAGCTTAAAAAAAAAAAAAAGGTACTTGGACACGAAATGGCTCTTACAAAACAGCATGTTGATGAGTTAAGTAGAAATGAATCAGAGACATATGGATTAAATTTCCCTTGCAATCCACTGGGGCTTCACAATTAGGGGAAGAGTGTTTGTCAAAAATGTGTGTCTGTCTCCGCCAGGGTCTGGGATGGAATCAGAGGCAGAGCAGCCTTGCCTGCCTCCCCTTCCCCACCTCCCCTCTCCCCCAGAGGTGGGGCTCGGAGCCAGGGGACTCACCAGCAAGTCTTGGTTTGTTCTTTTTACCCCTCAAGCCTGCAGTCCCTTTGCTCTTAATTGAATTGTTCCCCACACATCTCCCCTGTGCCTGCATATGGCGGGAGGAGCCAACATCTAGCTCATGCAAAGACCTCAAACCCTTGGGGGAAAGAGAAATTGACAGGAGCCACGTTGACCTGTGGGATATTGCCGCCCACTCCTTGATGAGGAAACATCCCGTTGTTGGCCTCAACGATCTTAGCCCTTCCCAGCAACATAAATACCTGTTGGTGTTCAGACATGGTTCTTCGGAAAAGCACCCCCCATGGCCCGGAGAAGGGGGTCGGGGTGGGGCAGGTCAACGGCTTCGGTCATGGATCTCCTGGACATGATTCTTGGCTGTTGGAGGATGGTGGGGACAGCAAGGTCTTCTGGTCTTCTGGTCTTCTGGTCTTATGTTTTCTCCCAGAAGCACTCGGATGTCCCCAAGTGTGCTGGCCATTGTGTTTTCTAACTTCCTTCTTCCTTCTCAGTTTTTTGACTGGGGGGAGGGGCGAAGACACGGCACATATTTGGAGAGTTTCTGAGTACTTTGTGTAACTGTGTTGTTGTTGGTGTTGTTGTTTTGCCTTAGGACCCTTGAGACCAAAGAAAGCTTAATGGAAACCCCCTGTGTAACACAGATAAAGAGCTTCACCAGATGAACCACAGGGGAGCTCACCCTCCCCCGCCTCCGGCCCACCCCCCTGCTTGACAGGACCCCTTGGTCTCCTTGGAAGATGGTTTGAAAGCCCACACTGTGTTATAGACTAGGAATCGCCAAATTCTTTGGTCCTTAGTGCCAGCAGCAAAGTTAATAAATGTCTCAGGGACATGATGTGGAGTGAAAGAAGCCAGACGCGAGAGAGAACATGCTGTGTGATTCCATCTACATGGAGTTCAGAAATAAGCAAACCTAATCAGTGCTGATGGAAGTCAAGTAGTGGTCACTTCTGGTAATGATTGGGAGGAGGGCTGGAAGGCTGGGAATATTCTGTATGTTGATGAGGTTGATGGTGATGCAGGTGTACACCCACAGAAAAGTTTTCTGGAGCCGTCCGCAGAAGATCAGTGCCCTGGATTCTCTTCACTAAATGAATATGATTTGTTCATTAAAAAATAGAAATAGAACATCGTCCCCGCCCTCTTCCCCCCTGAAGTCTTGCGGTGGGTGGGGGGGGGGGGGGTTGGCGGGCGCCACTCTCCGGAGAACCTCTGAGCACAATGATTGAGAATCTGGGCTTGGAGATTCTTGGTAGAGGCATGAGGGGAGAGCCCTGGTGGAGAAAGGCACCGGGAGGGTCAGCCTTGGAAAGTACGAGCAGGGTCTTCGGCTCAAGACCGGGCTTTAGTGACCAAGAAGGTCACAGTGGCACTGAGAGCACTCAAGAGGGTTCTGAGTCGTCTTAGCCTTATGCCAACCGACGGGAGCGGGGGCTGCGGAGGGGGAGGGGCATTGGGCTGCTCCTGGTTGTCCAGCAGGTGCAGGACATCTCTGGCCTCATCCCGCTTCACCCCACTCCTCTGTCCCCTCCTGAGCCTCTACGCCCGTCATTGGATCCAGGCCCTGAAGCTTTCTGTCTCATTTCTAGGGTCCATATGTGGAGACCTGAACTTCTGCCAGGCCAGGCACACTCGCTCAGGAGGGAGATTTCAGTTCTCTTTTGGAAAACAGTTTTCTTTCCAACCCAAGCAGCTGCCCTCTGCCAATCAGTGCTAGAAGGGAACTATGAGCAGCTGGGCTTTAAAACTCCCCGCCCGGCTAATGTATCCCAGCCTCTTCTGGTTTAGTGCTAAGGCTACGGAAACCAAAGCCGGTGACTCCCAGAGGCTGATGCTGTCCCGTCCTGACACTTGAACTCTTGAAAGATAAGTAATTGTCTTGAACTTGACTGATTGGACAAACCATGTGTGCCCACTTTCTTTCCTTTCCAGTGGAGATCCCAAATGTCTGCCATCTTGGGGCCACCAGGGCCACGCCTCTGTCCCTTCCTTCCTGCTCGCCCATCTCTGGTGAGAACCAGGCCAGGGACTGGCCTCTTGTCTTTTCAGCTCTGGCTCCCAACTCCTCCCCTCACCAGTCTGGGGCCCTTGGACCCCAAGCTTGGGAGACCCGGGTCATCATGGGGTTTAGCCAAACCTACAGGGACTTTCTATAAATGATGTTTTGTCCTCCAGCCCATGGAGGCTTTTGGAGTAACTTTTCCTTGTAAATTGCCTTTGGGTCTAATAAGCTTTCAAAAATCAGCATGAAGAAGATAAACAAAAGGCAGGAACAGGCAATTCCCAGAATAAAAAAAAAGGAGAGAAAAAAAAAAGAAAGTAAAATGGCTAATAAACATATGGAAATTTGTTCAGCTTAAGTAGGGATCAAAGAAACACTAAATCAGTTACAAGATTCTGTTTTCCCCTATTAAATTGGCAGAAGTGATAATAATACACAATGGTTTAAACAGGGAGATATGGGGGCTCTCATTTCCTGCTTTGGGGGTATGAATAGTTACAACTTTTCTGGAGGGTTGACAGTATTTAAAAAAAAAAAAAAGCATTCAGAGCGGATCTTCTCTTTGACTCGGCAACTCCATGTCTTGGCATTTCTCTTACCTTAAGGAAATAATCAGAGATGTTCACAAAAGTTCATGTACGAGGCTGGGTACTAAGGCACTGTTTGTAATGGTGGAAAATTGGAAGTGACTGAAATGCTCAACGGTATGGAATCTGTTCCATAAATCATGCTTCGTTCAAATAATGAAACACCGTGAAACCATTAAAATATGTCGTAGAACAATATTTAATGGCATGAAAGTATTTACAATGTTTGCTACATAAAACAAGTCAGACTGTAAGTCTGTATATTTATTATGGTCCCGATTTTATATTAACAACCCCCAAGTTCATGTAGATGCATAGGAAAACAAGTTGGAAAGACAACATTCCAGCAATCAAATTGTGGTTCTTTCTAGGTATGGATATTTACGGGCGGATTTTATTTTCTACCTTGTACTTTCCTTTTGCCCTTCCAAAGAAGGGATTTAGCGTATCCTTAACTGTTTGCCAGTTAGGTTGTTTCCAATTTTCCATTATTGATCATGCGCCGATGAACGTCCTTGACTTAAATTTTTGCACAAACGTCTGTTGATTCGATTCGTGTAAGTAGAGTTTTGAGGTCACATGCCCTGTCTGCTAAGTCTGTGTTCCTTCTGTAATTAAAAACAATATTCAGCCCTTTGAGGGTCTGTGTTAGAACCCTCGCCCCCTACTCAGCCTGTAGCAGCTGGCCACCTCTGGGGGCCACCTTCACTAACTCAACTGTGAACTGGGAGCTTGTGACTGGCCGCGCCCGGGGACACGATTCATGGTCGATACGGGCTCTGCCACTTTCCCCCCAAGTTCTCACTATGTCCTGAGCGTCTCACTGTGTCCGGAGCATCTGGATGCAGGAGGCCTCCTGGTATCCCTCTTCTGCAGCGCCACGGCTGCTGGCAGGTGGGGTCCGGAAGGGGAGAAGGGCGCCCCTGCTTTGTGCTGGCTTCGCTGTTAACATGCGCACAAGCGTCTTCGTTGGCTCTTGCCTTCTCTTTGTGCGTCAGCTCCCGGTCCTCCTCTCTTTGCCTGGCCCTAACTTCCCTCAGCAACCCCACCCCTGGTGCTTGTCTCCGCGTCGTCACTTCTTAAGGCTTCGCCATGGTGACGGTCTCCTGCTGGCCACCTGCACTCATGTCCCTGCCCAGCGACCAGAGGGTTCTGTCTCCACGTCTCCAAACCCACTGTGGCTTCCCCTGTCGCGCAGCAGAAAGCCCTGGGCCCTCCACGTCTGACCTGGATCTCTGCCTCTCTCCGCCTTGTTTGGCCGCGGCCACCCCAGCCTCCCCGCTGTCCCTCCGGCTGACTGAGAACATCTTCCCTTCCCAGGATCTGCTCCCCGTTTCCCCCTCTCTCTGGACTGTGGCTTCCCCAGACCTCTTCCTTTGGTTGAAGCATTTGCTCTGATGTCGCAGGATCACAGGTCACAGGTCAGAGGCCTTTTCTGACCTTGCTGTCCCCTGACCCTGCTTTATCGGTCATCATTGTCCCTCTCCCAACTTGCCATGTAAGATGTTTGTTTCTTCTGCCCCAGTTAGGCCTTCTGAGAGCAGGAACTTGTCTGTGTTGCTACAGCTCTCCCCCGAGGACCTACGATGGAGCGATGGAGCGTACATTCTCACAACAGCCCCTAAACCCCGTGCTAAGATGATCAAGTTAAGTTTCAGAGATGTTAATGAACACTTCAGGTTCAAGGTCATGACATAAACACCTTGCGGATCCAAGCTCTGTTCAGCTGTCTAGCCTGCATTCTGCCTGTCCTCAGAGGTACCACCGCTCGGCTGGCAGCTGCTCTCTGTGCTGCCTTTCCCCAGAGAGTGGCGACTGCCTGTGGGATTTCTGGAGTCCAGGGAGTCTCTGTGGCCCCGACTGGTTATGCTCCCAGATTCCCCACCACATTCTTTTTCTTTAGCAGCCTGGGCCCTTCTCTGTCCTCTGTCAGCTGTGCTGTGGGGTGGTTGGTACCAGTGCTTCTGAGTCATGCATGTCTAGGAGGGAGATCTCCCTGCTTTTTTACCAATAGGGTAAAGTGCCTTGACCTAGTGGGACGGTCCAGCCAGGGCTCTGGTTCTGGGGCGCCGTGAAACACGGCCAGCCGTCCCCGGGCTCTGTGTGCAGGAACGGAGTGTTTGCCGTGCTCTGCTCCGCTTCCCCGCTGCTGCCTCATCCCCGTTGTGAATTACGATTTGCTGAGTGCCCCTACTGCGTCCAGCACGCCGGGAGGTAGGGAGTCTGTTCCCGGCCCACGGCCTTCCAGTCTGACAGAGCCAGACAAAGGACTCCAGCATAAACCACCCTCCCCGAGAAGGTGCTTACCTCTTCAAGGCATCCGGTTTCTCAAGGTTTTCTGTGCACGTGGTTTTCCACTTTTAACCTCCCCGTGGATGACGTGGGGACAAGTCTGGGGTGAGGGCGAGCGTTGGCAGGCAGGGCTGGGAGGGCAGAATGGAAAATGTCCGTGTCGGGGTTTTTGAGAAGTCATAGCACCCGGGAGGCTTTTCCAAGGCACGCAGGTCGTGACTCCGGACATCGCATCGGGGTGGGGCCCATGGCAAGCTGGGAAACAGAGGACGTGAGGGCAAGACCCCCGAGAGTTCAGGGACTGGAAGGCGGAGTGCCGGAGCCAGAGGTGTAGCAAACACGCTTACACCCCGCTTAGTAGCTTTTCCCTTCACCAATTCAAACAGCCCTTAGTACACATTCGGTCTTAGCCAGGAGCGCTGCTAGATTTGGGGACTGGTCTTTGTCTGCCCTTCAGAATCTCCACATCTGCTTGGAGAAGCGCAAGTTCATCCTCAAGGGTGTTGAAAACCCTGCGATTCCCTGACTCACGAGACCGTCTCCTGGCCCCTTCATGATCCCCACTTACGGCGCTCTTCCTGCATCTTGTCCTCATCACGGTTTCAGCGCTTCCGCGGGTAGTGGGCAGGCAATTCTGCTCCCCTTCGGGAAACGTCGTGAGGAGAAGGACCTACGTACTCGACGCACGCAGCCCCAGCTCGAGGGTAGTTTCTGGCTCATGGAAAGCATTCGATAAATATTGAGTTAACGGAGCCACGAATGACTCAGTGAGACCATGAGTGGATCAGTGAACGAGGCTTCGTTTGGTGTATTAGAACAAAGGAGGGTAATACCATGTAATCTGCTCTCTGTGCTCCCTACATCCTATGTAGCACCGTTTTGGCAAAAACCAGTTTCGAGCACACACTGCACACTGAGTGTGTCCCAGGCTCTGAGGCTGAAGCCTCACCTCTATCACGTCCTATGAAATAAGTATGACTACCCTTACTTTGTAGGCAGACACGAGGGCCTTCGGGAAGCTACGTAATTTGTCCTGAATAAGCATTATGGTCAGTGGCAAGACTGAGGTTCTCGTGTGACCTCGAGATGGTGCTCAGTCTCTCCGTATGCTCTGTGCCCGTAAAGGATGTTCACTGTCCTACAAATAGTAGCTCTCACTCACAGGACTGAAGCAAGACAGGGTCCAGCTGGACGGAGGGAACTTTTTGGGTGCGCAGATGCTTTCCAAGAGGGGGGGACTTCCCCCTCGTGGGAGGCTTTCAAGAAGGGGATTGAGGACGCTTAGTGCGAGGTGGTTCTGGGGTCCACTTTGGGGACGAGAGAGTCTCCTGGAGTTCCTTTAAGGACTCTCTCAGGCCCATTAAACTGCTAATGGGAGGTGACCGTGCTTGACATTTGGTAATTAAAACATCCACCGACTGAATAATAACTTTTTATTGACAATCATACTGGTGAAGGTGAAATTAATTTGATTTTTAGACATTCTAGCTGTGGCCTCAGCTGGAGAAGGGCCAGCAACATGGGAAGGAGTCTCTGATCTTCTGGAGGGTGGTGAGGCGCTCTCAGGTGTGACCTCAGCTCAGGCCAAGCCTGAGGGAGCCGGTGGCCCAGCTCGCTAGGGGAAGACCCTGCTGACTGAGGCAGCCGAGGGGTGTGGCCTGCTGTAGGGGGCTTCGCTGCAGGGGACTGTACAGTTGCTTGTGGATTCTGGATGCCAGTTCTGGAAAGAGTACTGTTGAAGGCAGAGATGTGAGGTGCCTTGTAATCCACGAATAGCCAGCACAACCCCCCGGAGGGAGGGAAGAAGCTTCCAGCTCCAAGAGGACTGGTATGTGGATGAGTACGGGCTGGGGTGGGGGGGTCAGGAGGTATAGGGGGTGTCTGACATCCCACAGCTACTTCTTTCATTCCAGCAATCCAATTCGCCAGGTAATTCCTTTATTCCCATTTTTACGGATGGGAGCCAGAGATCCTAAGAACTCAGTAGCCTGCCTAAGGCTGTACCGCTCCTTAAAGACTAGTGTTAATTTGTAACTAGGACTGGCCAGCTCTAATCCGGGGAAACCTTTATGTCAAGAAGGATTTCTGTAGTGTGAAAGCAGAAGGCTGATGCCCCAGGTAAAGGGAGATTGGCTTTGTCAAAGCCCCAGGAAGACCAGGTCACCTATGGCCATTGACATCACCATTTGCTGGCAAAGAGGATGCTGGGCTAGGGGGATCAGACAAAAGGATGTTTGCTGCCAGGTTCTATGACTAGAGCCGGTGCTAGAATTCTGTGTCCATTTCTCTCGGAGTTTGGGTCACTAGGAGACAGCGCTCAGCCTGAAATCACAGTTAAGACTCACCATTGGTCTGCATTGTCTGATACAGTGACCACCAGCCACACGTGGCTATTTGAATTAATTAAAATTAAGCAGAATTTAAAAGCCAGCATCTCAGTACCACTAGGTGCGCTTCAAGGGCTCAGTAATCATGTGCGGCTACCATACTGGACAGCGCCAAGTGGTTTCCTTCTTACAGATGTTCCAACGGACAGTCACGGGCCGGAGGCCACTTGGCTCTCGCTGGCAGCAAGGCAAGAGTGGATCCTGTTTGTGGCTTTCAAGCTGGGAGACTCTGAGTCAAATGTTCAGAGCCTCTGTCTCAGAGCCTCTGTCCCCTCTACTGTAAAAGGGATGGTGGGGCTATTGTGAGCATGAAGCCGTGGTGCGTGGAAAGCACGCTCCGTGGTGCCAGGTGTACCGTTAGTGGTCATCCGAGACTGGCATAGTCTTCGTCTCCACCAGAGACCAGGACAAGCCCTTTGGTCTGGCATGTTTCTCCTGTAGATCGTTTTCCATTTGGTACATTTACCTGGGGTCACTGGTCTTTCTGCTACTTAACCCTAGTTGCTTTTGGAATAAATATCAGCAGAAAAAGAAAAAAAAAAAAACAAAAAAACAACCACCAAAAACCTCCTTGGAGGAACCTGTTTTTTCCTGGATCTCCTCCTATGAAAGCCACCCTCTGAACCTACTTCCGCTTCCGGGGCTGGGCTGCAGCGCTCTGGACTACTCCCTGGGTCTTCCATCTTTCTGTTTTTTCTCCTGCCTTCTCCACCTGTCCTTCATGCCACTGTAACAAATTCAAATACTGACCTCCTGGAGCTTGTTGATTAGGGCCGGACTGCCCATCATTTGGCACTTGGACCAGCCACCGGGGTGTCTTGTGCTGCCCTGTCCTACCTGAGGAAGAGGCAGCAGAAGGCAAAGCAGTGAGTGGTTCTCAAACTTGGGTGTGCATCCGGACCACCTGGAGGGTTTGTGATAACACTAGTTCCCGCCCCCCACCCCCAACTGGGGCCTCTACCCTGAGTTTCAGATTCAGTGGTCTGGGATGGGGCCTGAGAACTTGCGTTTCTTTCTTTTAATGGCAATGCGGTGGACACACACAATGTTACCTTAGTCTCAGGTGTGCAATATAGTGATTCAACAATTCTCTGCGTGCTGCTGGGCTCAGCCCACGTGTAGCTACCGCCTGTCCCCACACAGCACTCTTTCATCTTTGTACCTTTCATCCTGTTGACTTACTCTTCCCATAGCTGGACCTCCCATTCCCATTCACCCATTTTGCCCCCACCTGTCCTCACCCTTAAGAACTTGCATTTCTAGTAAGTTGCCAGGTGATTTTGATGCTGCTGGTCTGGGGACCACACTTAGGGGATCCCTCTTTTAGTCCACGCCTGCCTGTCAGCTAAGAAGTATCCATGTTAGCATTACCTGGAGAGCTTGTTAAAACACAGATCACTGGGCCCCATGCCCAGAGTTTCTCCTTCAGTTAAGGGGAGGGAGATGGAGCCCAATAATTTGTGTTTTTAAGTTCCCAGATGAGGCTGATGCTCCTGGTCTGGAGAGCACACTTGAGAGAACCACTGGCGTCTCTATCAGTGTTTACTCTGGGATCTGTCTGACATGAGGTCGAAACTTGTCTCTGCCACTCCGAGGCTTTAAGCTCTTTGAGCCTCAGTCTTCCCATCTGTCAAAGGGAAACAAGGGCGGAGGTTGTTCTGAGGATTGGGTAAGCTAATAGTAGGTGTTAAATAAACGCTTGATTTCTTTTCTCCTAAATATGAGCTGTCCTGACTGGGGCTCCAAGAGACATTCGTAGCTCTGGGTTTGCTCATCTATGGCTTTCTGCTGTCCCCCAGCTAGTGCTGCCCCCCCCCAAGTTCACCCCCCCCCCCCGCCAGTTCACCCCCCCCCCCCCGCCCCCCTCAGCCGAGCCTGGCAGTGCTGCCAGCGCCCCCTGCCCCAGCTGGGCTGCCAGATCCCTCAGCTCTCAAACACCCACCTCACCTCCAGCCTTTTGCTACCACTTCCCCCAATTTCCCAGACAAATGTGTGTGTCCCGTCAAATTGTGTGTTAACTGTGTTACAATAAAATAAACCGTGTTTATTGCCAGATGACCGGGAGCTTTGGGCCGCCTTGCCTAAATGTAACTAAGAGCAGTTAACGAAAGAATGAAGACAAACAACAACAGAGAGTAACAGGTTCACTGGAGGTACCCCTTGGGAGAGAACGGACACCATCCCCCACACATGACTAGCTGTCGGGCAGCATCCTGCCCCAGGGATGGATCCAGAGAAAACCAAAACCTGTCCCTAGCGGAGCCGGTTGGGGGACTGTCCCCTTCCTTCCTCTGGGGATCCTGAGAGCCTTCTGAGGGGAGTGTGAGGTGAGGGTTGGGTTTTATCCTGGGAGTGGGGAGAACCAAACTGACCCTTCCGGTTCTTCATGGACTGGGCTACCCTCTTGGGGCAGAAACTCCAGATCTGAGGCACAGAGGCAGGCCCAGAGACTGGAGTATGGAGCCCTGCAGGAGGACAGATATTATCTGTAGAAAAGCGAGAATTATAGGCCTGCTAGTTCTCGCTTCTAGCCCAGTCCTGGTGCTTTTAGCATAGCTGGTCAACCTATTGTCTCCAACATTCTCTCCTCCGGCGTGGCAGTGCATTCCAGCTCTGTGACACGGGGTGCGTCATTTGCCTCCCCCAGCTTCGGTTTCCCCAGCTATAAAGTGGGAATAATAACACGTTAAGTCACAGGCTCGCTCTTCCGAGTAAGGGACATATGTTCATAAAACCAGACAGCGCGGCGCCCAACACGGGGTCCGCGTGTGACAAATGCTGCTTCCGTTGCCTCATCGTAGCTGCGTCGGGAGCTCGGGTCTGGGGGTGTCAGAGACGAAGGCACTGCTCCTGGTGCGCTGGGCAGTGCCCACCCCTCGCTGGTCCCTGGCTGTGGCCGGCTCGGACAGACACACAGGAAGGAGGGACAGGCTGGGGTCTTCTAAGTCGTGGGCTCCAGGGTTCCCACATCTGTGCCCACATCGCACACTCGGGCACAAAGGCAGGCTTTTCTCTGCGGAACCAGTCAGGAGGAGAGCTCCTCGGCCTTGTTGCGGGGACGAGGCGAGGTCCTGGGCCTCGGGTGCGGGGAGGCGTGTGCAATCCCCAGCGCAGCTGCCCCTCCTTCTGCATGACGGCCACCCATCTTCCGGAGGCAGCCGAGACTCCGGGAAGATGAGTTAGGACGGGAAGAATGCGGCAGGATTGAACCCTAATCAGATCATTACTGCGGCAAGAGAAAAAAAATCACGCCGGGCCAGGCTGAGGTCTCTTTCTGTATTTCTTATTTATTCCCTGGTAGCTTTTATGTATCTCGGTTTCTCCTGGAGTTAGGAATCTTCTTTCTCCTCCTTTTCATCTGGGCCTCGTTTTCTCTGTCCTTGGTTCTTGGTCGTGGCTTTTCCTCCGGCCGCCAGTTGAAAGGGGGTCCTCGGGCCCCTAAAAGCTCAGACCCTCACTCGTGGGCTTGCAGCTCGGGACGGGAGGAGACGTGCTGCTGTGGCCGGCCCTGGGTTCCTGCTCCCAGGCCGCCCTGCAGACCTGAGGTGGGCACTGAGTCCACAGGTGACCAGCTTCCGTTTCGCAGGGTGATGATAGCCGGGGGTGGGGGGTGGGGCGCCCTGATGGTCAAGGAGGGCAGGGAGGGGGAGTGGATGCCAGGATGGGAGTTAGAGCAGAAAGAGCAGGGGTGCACAGGACAGAGGGGAGCAGGGCTGAGTGTGGACCACCTGCCGGCCAGCAGTCCTCAGGCCGTGACCTGCTCTCATGGAAGGGACAGCGGCTGAAGTTCTCGGCTCTCCAGTTCCGGTCCTGTCACCACATCTGGGTCATCCGTGACGATCCCGGGCGTCCTCACCTGCTCAAAGGCTGCTCCTCTGGCTTTTCTCTATCTCTCCTCCTCCTACCCCTGAGACTCCTTCTGGAACGGGGCATTCCCTGGAGGCCAGTTTTCTGTTGAATTCGCTCATGGGGTCTTCATATGTTTCCCCCCCCTTTGCCGGTCCTCTGTCACCAGGCAGCACGCAGGATGACAGGAGGAACGAAGGAAGCAGGACAGAAAAGCCTGTGTGGTGGGTCCTGCCCTGGCAGGTGTGGCTCTCGCTGGGGCCTCCTGGAATTTTCTGAAATCCCTCTAGACTCTAAGCGGTGACCCGTGAACTCTGGCTTCCTGGGTCTCTGGCGGAGAGGAGGCACCTTGCTTTTCTGGGCTCTGTGGGTGCTGAGGTCCCCAGCCTTCCGCCGCAGGTCAGCAGATGCATCTGGCCGCATCCTGCGGACACAGTGCACACACTGCCGGAGAGGACGCGAAGAGGCAGATGGAAAGCTGGAGCTGGCATCTGGTGGTTTGGAAGCAAAATCCTGTGTGTTCTGTGCCAGCTCCCTCCATGTCGTGGCCCCATCTGTCTGCCAGCCCTGCTCACAGGGACCTGGGCATCTCTGGGTCTGGAGCGTCGAGGTCCTGCTCGTCCTGCATGTCGTCTCGTATGGGCACGACTCGACAGGGAGTGTGGTTCCTCTCGGGCTCCCTAGAGCCCCTGCTCCCTTCAGCACCACCTCGTGGCCATTGAAATCCCAGATGTTTACGTGTCACTCCGGTTCTCCAAGCGGGCAGCTGTGGGGAGCACCTTTCAGTTGTTTCCTCTCTGGATAAACTTGTGCAGAGTTGCCCGTGAGTCACAAAGATCCCAGCAGTACAGGCACAAGGGGTATTAATAACGGGTCTTCAGGGTGTTGTGCCGTGAGTTTCCCAACAGCATCCTACACTCTGATTCATCTTGGGTCGTGGAGGCAAGGTGGCTGCCCAGAGGCGGGGAGGCTGGTGCTCTTGCTGCAAGGCTCCATCCTCTGCTGGGGAGCTGGAGAGCAGGACTGACGTTCTGAGATCTGAGGCACGGCTGGTGACCCATGATGCTCCACCTGTCCTGTGTCATCGACCCCTTCCTCATCCGTGACCTTGACTGTCCACTCCATTCCTTGGCTTGCCCTGTGGTTTGGAATGTCTCTAAGATCTGGACTTCTCCACCTTTCTCCCTCCCCTCCTGCTGCCCCTCCTCTTCTTACCCATCTTTCTTCCCACGGCTCTTCTCCTTCTCCCCTACCTTGATGTCCCATCTCTTGGCCCCTGTGACCTCTGGGCCCTCTTGGCTACACTTGCTTCTGCATCCTGACCCACCCCATTGTTACGGGCACTTCCCTCGAACCCCAGGCTCTCCCACCTCTTCTCCTCGTGCTCTTCCGGCCTTTCCAGCCCCTCCTCTGCAGATCCCATCACGTGACCTGTTCCCAGTCCTGAGATGCCGAGCAGGGCAGCCGTAGACCCGTGCTCCATGGGTCCGCTGCAGATCTGGCATTAAAACCTGCCAGGACCACCCCCCCCTGCTTTTTGGCAGGCCTTTGATTCAGCTCCTGCTCACCCCACAGCATCAGTCTCGGGCCCCGTCCATCCCTTTTAAGCCCTGTGGCTTACGTCTGTGACCCTCAGGGAAATAGCCCACCTGCTTTGTGGAACTTGAAGCTGCTCGGGGCTGTACTTGGCAGTCTTCCTCCTTCTGAACCTGTATTCTCTCCTTCCCTAGCCTGTATTTATTTTTATTATTATTTTTTAAATATTTTATTTATTTATTTGATAGAGATCACAAGCAGGCAGAAAGGCAGGCATGAGAGAGGTGGGGGGAAGCAGGCTCCCCACTGAGCAGAGAGCCCGATGCGGGGCTCAATCCCAGGACCCTGAGATCATGACCTGAGCCGAAGGCAGAGGCTTAACCCACTGAGCCACCCAGGCGCCCCCCTTGCCCATATTTAAAGAAAGCATTCAGGCAAGTGTGTTCATTCATTAAATGTCCAATATCCACTCTGTTCCTGATGTAGGAATATACCTGCCACCGTGTCCAGCCTGAGACACTCACGGCCTGCAAGGTGGTGACTCTCATAAAAACTAGCAACAAGGTGTTACGTCTTCATGACGGCGATGATGATAGTGATGAAAGCCGTTGTCACTAATGAGCCCTTACCCAAGTCAAACCCCATGTCGAGGGTTTTTTGTTTTTCTTTTTCTTTTTGAACGTATCCCCCTTAATCTTGGCCCTGATCCTCTGCATTAAGGATTTATAGAATTCTCATTTTGTAGAATTAAAAACAGGGGCTGAGGGCTTCAGTAAGATGTGGAGTTGGGATTTGAACCCAGAGTATGCTTCCGGATTTCTCCACTCTTGCCCCTTCTTTTATCCTGTTCTCCTTCCTCACGGGTGAGCTCACCCAGGGAGGGTCCCAGAGAGCCTGCAGCCCCCCTCCCCCGTCCCCGGTGCCCTCGTGGCTCTCCCAGGCCCCGCCTTTCTGCTGAACCAGCACTGCTGCTCTGACCTACCACAAATTTAGCTGCCGAGCACGTGTAGAATCACGTCGTGACTTTAACTGCAGGCAAAACCCATCCCCCTGGGAAGTGTCCCAGTTTGAGGGTTAGAAAGAAAAGGCAGTCATGTTAAAATAGAGATAAATACTATAGACAGAGGGAGACATGAAAATAGATCCAGGAGGGATGGTAGATGCCCATCTAAATAGGTACCAGAGATAAATACACGGAAACCATAGATAATTATTGTCGGGAGTTGCGCTCAGTGGGAGTCTCTGTGGATAAATGTGTAGACCAGGCATCGTGGAATAACACAGGTTCGGTGAGATGAAAGCAGCTGCGGGAGTCTACTGCTCCGAGGGGCTGTGCAGGCTGGGCCCGGGGCCCTCGGGAGCACATGCTTGGAGGAGCCGGTCCAGGAGAAGGTTTGCAGTATGTAGGTGGACAGCAGACCGCCGGGGCCACGCAGGGTGTTGGGTACAGGCAGCAAGTAGGATCACCTGGGGAGCCTCACTGGGGTTGGCGGAGATGAAGGCAGACTTATGAGCATCTTTAGCTGAAACAGGGATGTGCTGGGCCCTTTGGTGCCTGGGAGGAGAGAAGCTAGCTGGGAAGGGGCGTCAGGCCCAGGCTCTTCCAGGGGCCCCCCTGAGGGGGGTTCAAACCTCCAGTCCTGTGAGGAGTGCCAGGTGCCCCTTCCAGCAGGTGAGCCAGTTAAGAAGCAGGCTATCTAGAGGCTGCGGCCCACAGTCATGACCACACAGAGAAAAATCCATCCCAGGGTAGCACCGTTCCTCTTTTTGACGACTGTGGTTCTGTTGTTACTGGATTTGGGTTTGGCCAAGGGTCTGCCCACAGATGGAAAGCTGGGGTGAACTTGAGACCGAGAGGCACTCACAAGTCCTTCTCTGCACCCTGGTCTTTGCCTTTTCCCTTCCCTGTCCCATCCAGAACTTTGTAGTTCTGTTAGACGAACGTTCTTGAGTGTGCTGTTTGGCTACAGCATTTTCTCCTCAAGGGCATTCAAAACGGGCAGGAGGGGGCTGCAGTTCAGTAAAGCAGGATGGTGTGTCTCTCTCTCTTTAGGGGCTGTCAGTCACTCCTTTGGGTGATTGACTAGGAAGGGGTCTGCGGTCATTAGATGTGGACTTTTATCCTGGATAGAGATCCTGTTTTCTTATCACTCCTTTTCCAGGTGCAAGATAGGACTTTCACTGTCTTCTTTTTGGGGGGCTGTGGCTTTGACAGCTGACTCTCCATAGTTCTCCCGTGCATGTTTGGAAGACATAACTCACTGGTTATGTTGCCTTGTTTTGGGGTGGGTTGGGGCTGTGGAGCATAGGTGCACGTGGTCTTGACCTTCAGAGAGTTTGATATCAGAATAGCTCCTCAGGGACCGCCTGGCTGCCTCAATGGGTTAAGCCTCTGCCTTTGGCTTGGGTCATGATCTCAGGGTCCTGGGATTGAGCCTCGTATCAGGCTCTCTGCTCGGCTGTGATCCTGCTTCGCCCTCCCCCTCTGCCTGCTTCTCTGCCTACTTGTGATCTCTCTCTGTATGTCAAATAAATAAATAAAATCTTAAAAAAAAAAAAAAGAATTATTTGTCAGAAAGCCAAATTGTGGTTCTGTCTCCAGTGGGGAGGGACAAAGAGCCCAGCAGTTGTTTCCTTTATATCAGGAATTTTGTCTTCTACACATGACTTAGTTGCTGTGTTGGTCTTTCAAATGTCATAAGGTCTGGATATGGTTCTCAGGGATTAGTCCTACCAGTTGGCTGTGTTGGCGAAGTCACTCCTCCCTCCCTGCACTGGGGTCTGCTGAAGGAGAACTGTGGGGGTATGACTCAGGGAGGCACGAGGAGGGTCAAGTAGGGGTGTAGGAAGCAGTCTAATGAAGCCCTACAGATAGCTGTCTGATGGGGGAGGTTTAGATGGAGTTTAGCAGTGAGCTTGGGGTCCTGAACCTCTGTTGGGTTAAAATTCCTGCCCTGTTTGTAGACAAGAGAGGTTTCCATAAATAAGAAGGGAAACAATTCTCAGGAGAACTTTTTCAGTAGGGATTTGGCTGATCGAGTCTCTAGCTGGGCTTATCCCTGTGGATTCATGAGAATAAAAATTGAGGGGACAGGCGTCCAGATGGCATATGGTAGGGGCATAGGTTCTGCTCCAGCAATATTCTGGGGTACTTGCCCAGTCTTGGCCGTCTGGAACACCCTTCCCTCCACTCCAGGCAGGGGGGTGTCCCAGAGAATGGGCAGCCCTGAACAGCCATCTGGTCACCGGGCAGAGCCTCAAACCACCTGACTTGGGGACAGGGACCATATGGATTTCTCAAGGTTCCACCTCACTTCCTTTTGACTTTAGTTTTAAAGTGCTCTGAGCTGGAAGTAGGACGAAGGGCAGAGTTTTCTTCTAGAGAGCCAGAAGCTGTGATTATCGTGGATTTTTCCCCTGCTGATAATGGGATGGTCAGACTGGTAGGCAGGATGATAGTCCAGTATGGGGATGGGGATAGAACTGGAAAAAAGAGTCTTCCAGGTGAGCTTGGCTGCTTATCAACAGCGAGAACCTCAGATGATCTCTGTCTTCTCTCTGCAATGGGTAGAGAAAGTACAATCATGGAGCTCGGATGTGTCAAACGCAGGGACGCCATTGCGTCATAGTGTTACAGTGGTTCAAGTGACCTAGTTTTTCATCGCCTCTTGATTGACTACAAAAAACTTTTATCAAGCCTGGCTTATGTGCCAGCAAGTGTGCCAGGTGTTAGACTGAGAAAAGCAAGATGAGATCCAGGCATTGAAGGGGCCCTCAATGCAGAAGACATTATTTTTATTCACCACTCCTCTCTCTCAACTGTCAGGAAACTGTGTGGTCCATTGCTGGTGGCGGGGTTGGGGGGGGGGCGGACACTGAGTCCCAGAGTGAAGGAGTGACAGGGAAACAGGCATGGGACTTGGGGCTCCAGAGCAGAGACCCCAGAAAGCTGTTTTGAACTGAGTTTGGGCTCTTTTACGGTTCTGGGCTTCTTTCATGTGTAGCCTTTCTTGATCTAGACATTGAACCTCATTGCCTCTGGGGGTTGGGGAGAGATCTGGATGAGGAGAAATGACAGTATAGCTGTTATGAGTGTGGAAGCCGGACAGACCTGGTCAGGAGGCCCAAGCGTGCCTCCCAGAGCAAATGACTCCCCTCCACTGGACCTTGTTTCCAGCCTGCAAAACAAGGATAATAACGGAACGCACCCCAAAGGCTCTGGGCACGTTAATGAGACCATGCATGCATGCTTCTTTCTCGGCATTTTAAGAAAGAGAATCAAAAGAGAGGATGTAGAGGTTGAGAGCGTGAAGTTGAAAGCTGGAAGAAGGTCGTGTATTTGCTTCTTAGAGCTGCCATGCGAATGACCATAAACTTGGTGGCTGGAAATAATGGAGATTTATAATCTTACCATTTGGAGGCTGGAAGTCTGAAATGAGGTGCCAGCAGGGCTATGTTCCCTCCAAGGCTCTTGGGAGAATCCTTCCTTGTCTCTTCCAGCTTCTGGTGGCTTCAGGTGGTCCTTGGCTTGTGGCTGCACACACGGTCTCTTCTGTCTTCACGTGGTCTTCTTCTTCGTGTCTCTGTGTGTCCTTTGCTGTCTCTTACAAGGACCCATGTCCCCGGATTTAGGGTCCAGCCCAGTCCAATGTGAGCTCCTCCCTGTCCTTGCCTTAATTACATCTACGAAGACTTTCCAAATAAGGTCGTAATAATCAGAGTTTCCACGTGATCATCTTCCTTTTTTGGGGGGTGGGGGGCGCTGATCAGCCCACTGCATTGACCAAGACAGACGCAAGGGAGGGTCTTTCTCTTTTCATCCAGCCCATCCGTTTCTGGCTTCTGGGCTCCTGGTGACTTGGCCTTTCATGACCAGAGAAAAGCAGATCTAGGGAGCAGTTCATGCGTCCATCTGCCTAGTCAAGGTGTGTTTGTTGGATGCTGCTACCTGTCAGATAGATACTGTGCCAGGCATTGGAGCCTGAAGATAAAATAGAAGCGAGGAAGTGTGATGCAGATGACCGGCGCCGGCCGGGGGCTGTCCCAGTGCTCAGTGCCAGGTACAGATGGGACACAGAGGCTCACTGCCCTGGGGAGCTCAGTCTTCAGGGGAGTGTGGGTGGGTCATGACTGGAGGAGCAGCCTGGCTATGGGAGGGGACTGCAGAGATGCCCAGAGAGCCACCAACAGCTCTGTCCCTGGGGGTATGCATAGTTTGGAGGTGGGGAGGCAGGAGAGGAGGCTAGGCAGGCAGGCCTTGCCCTCGTTACCATGGCCCCACCACCATCAACACCTCCGCCATGGATGGACTCCTGGAACCTAGCTCTGACCCCAGACTGAGGAATTTGGACTTTCCCTCAAAGCAATGTGTATGTGAGGCAGTGGGAATGCATCTCATTTGCTAAACAGCTTTATGTGGAAAAAACAAGAAGTTCTAAATGCCTGGGATTCTGGAATTGGAGGAGGATGGGGGGCCTTAGGCCTTTGACATGGGGGAGCTGCCCGTGAAGGCACATAGAGAGGGAAGCCCGGGGGGAGGAGACTCCCCGGGGACAAAGCCAGTATTAAGAACAATGATAGGAATGATGACACTGTTTATCTGTGAGTAGCAGAACCCTTCCCCCCACAAATAATGTTGGCTTTACAAAAAGAATCAACATTTGGGGCACCTGGGTAGCACAGTCGGTTAAGTGTCCAGCTCTTGGTTTTAGCTCAGGTCCTGAGATGCAGCCCCGGGTCAGGCTTCACGCTCAGTGGGGAGTCTGCCAGGACTTCCTTCTCCCTCTGCCCTGTCCCCCGCCCACCTCACTGGTGTATGCATTCCCCCCACCAAATAAATAAATCTTTCCAAAAAAAGTTTATTTCTCTCTTATGAAAAAAAAGTCTGGATATAAACAGTTCAAGGGTTTTATTTGGGTTCTATGGTCCTCAGGGTCCTTCTGTCTTGCTGCCCTGCTGTCTTTACTTTTGTTGCTTCATGGGCTTAAGTAGGTGGCTAGGGCTCCAGCCATCACATCTGCATTTCAGGGGCAAGAGGGAAGACAGACATGGATCTAATCCATTCTTCTTAAGGAGACTTCCTAGAAGCTACATTACTCATTGGCCAAATTAGTGTCACATGCCCAAACCTAGTTGCTTGGGGAGCTGGGAAATGTAGTCTTTATGTTGCAAAGACATCTGCCTAGGCCCCAGATGGGATAAGGGTAGGTAAGTATCACTGCCAGAAACTGTTATCAGATTTGGGGTATTTGCTCTGCAGAACACTTTCGTCCTTACATGGCATGCCAATGCAGGCACTGTTATAATCACTCCCATTTTATTGATGAGGGATCTGGGGCTCATAAAGGAAATAGAGGTTACCCAGCAAGAAAGGGGCAGAGCTGAATCCCCAACCCAGCCCTGAGTGTCTCCAAAGACTGCTGTCTTCCCCATCAAACTCTACGCCGGCATCACAGCCATCAGCAGGCAAGAGGTGTGGGTGTGGGGCCTCGAGGCCCTGGAACCAGCCCAGCCTGTGTGACGTTGGCTCTGGCAGGGACTTGCTGCCCCACCGGGCAACAGCTGAAGATGCAGGAAGTGAGAAGGACGGGTCTTGCGGGGGAGTGAGAGTCAGTGGGGCCTGCTTTCTCCAGCCAGCCCCGCCGCCTGGGCTCTGTGCTACACTCCTGCTCTGGGCTGCTGCTTTTAATTAAGGTCAACCCGTCCCGACCTGCTTTGGGCACTGAAGGGGGTGCATTCAAGAGGCTCTTTTTTTTTTTTTTTTTTTTTTTTTTTTTTTTTTTTTAAGATTTTATTTATTTATTTGTGAGAGAGAGAGAAAGCGAGCACACAATCAGGGGGAGCGGCGGGTAGAAGGAGAAGCAGGCTCCTCGCTGAGCAAGGAGCCCGATATGGGACTTGATCTCAGGACCCCAGGATCATGGCCTGAGCTGAAGGCCGACACCTAACCAGCTGAGTCACCCAGGCACCCCAGGGCCTTCAGGATGCTCTTAGCAGCCACAGGCTGACCCTGTCCTCGTCGTGGAGAAGGAGGCACGAGCACTCTGTGTCCTTTCAGATCGTTGGCGGGCAAGTGGGAGGTGTGTCCATAGCATAAAGGAGGCCTCAGCGGGGCTCTGTTTGCAGAGTCCAGTTAAATATTCAAATGTGATTATGCTCTTGTACTATTACAAGTATAGGCTTCACGGGCAGGTAAAAGTTAAATTTATTCATTTATTTAATCTTTATTAAAGGCACGTGTAAAGACTTATTGATTTTTTTTTTTTTTTATTAGTTGGTGGAGGGAGAAAGCACAGTTTCTTGGCAAGCAGATGATTACCCGATGCCAGATGTGAACATTGCTAAACAAGGGGTCTGTTTTTTGAAATAGTGAGAGAAATACTTAAACATAAAAATCAATAAAGGTACATGAAAAAATGGAAATGGATGAGCAAATTAAAAACGAGTTTTGTTCCCTCTTAATGAAGATCATTTAAAAAAATTTTTTTTTTTAAAGACCATAAAAGAAAAGAGAAGCATGGCGACTCCTTGTCTGAAACCCAGCCACTGTGAAGCTCCGGAGGGGAAAGATGGAGGCGGCTCCCCGCGGGGCTCCTTGCTTCCTCCCCACACACACAGCGGCGCAGGCGGTCCCGGGAAATGGACCTGACCCCCCATGGCTTCCCACCACCTGCAGACCAGTGTGTCCCCTTCCCCACAGCCGCATAGATGTCCCCGGGCGTGGAGCTGCCCCCCCCTGCCCTCCTCTCCCTCTTCCCTTCCCACCAGTCCTGCCAACACCCCCCACCCCCCAAACCCCGTGCTCAGGAATTCCTGAGCACGCAGAGCACATGGTTCCCTCGGGACATGGGATGCACTGTTCCGTCTGCATGGCACAGGCTTCTCCCGGATGGGCTCCTGGGGTCCTCCTCCACTGCTTCTAGGCCTCTGCTCAGAGGTCACCTTTCTCAAGGGGCTCCTCACCCCCCACATCGTACTGGCGCCTTAGCCGGTTCCATGTTCCCCCATAGCACGTAAGCTTGCCTCCTGGTATGTTCTGTGTTTACTCTTCTCTGTGTCACGGGTCCCCACCCGTTAGAACAGAGCTTGGACCGGGCACACTTGGCCGGCTGTGCTGCCTGGGTCACGCCGCTGCTGTTTGCCCGCGCCCCTCTCCATTTTGTCATCTCCTCAGGTCTCACAGGGACCCTGGGAGGCGACCAGGACAGACATTATAGCCCTAGATGGGAAAACTGAGGCTGAAAGCCTTTAGGTAGGCAGCGGGGCAGGCCCGGGACCAGCCCCAGGGTCTCCGACCTCAGCAGCCGCTCAAGGGACAACCTGACTTTTGAAGCCACACCTGTAGGTGATGGGACTAAGTGGGCCCCTGGCTGGAAGGACCAGACGTTCTCCAGCACCTCCCAGCATGGGGCTTGGAGAAGGAACAAATGCAGTCCATGTTTGTGCAGCAGAACAGAACTGAGATTATTGTAGTGATTCAGGGAGGGGCTCATGTCCCCGCTTGTCACCGACATGGTTCCTTCAGTCTCTCTGAGCTTCTGTTTCCTCAGCTCCACAGTAAGGACAGGAATTGAACTTAACCTGCTGTAGGCAGGACCGTTGGGAGCCCTCAGAGGGGTGATGGATTGCAAGGGCTTCACGCGGGCCCAGGACACTGTTTCCAAAATGGTGGTCCCTTTATTGTTGTCATTGTTGCCCAATGGCCGTGGCCTTTGGATGCCCTGGGAGTGCTCAGACCTTGACCCTGAGTTGGGCTTTCATACTCCATAGCAGCTGTAGACGCAGCAGCAGGAAAGCTTCGAAAGCATGATCTAGTCTGCCAACCTTTCTGACAGACATTTGGTCGTTACAGCCTGGAAGACCAGGAGGGCTCTGGAGACAGGTGTCCTCATGCAAAGGGTGGCCAGCATTTCCTGATATAGGCAGAGCCCCCGTCATGGTGGCTGTGTGACCCTATGGGCACAATTCCCTCCTGGCTTAGTTTGCTAGGACTCATAACTTTGCTATAACAAAGTACCATAGACTGGCTGACCTAAATGACAGAAATCTGCCCGTGTCCTCGAGGCTGGAAGTCCAAGATCAAGGTGTCGGCAGGGTTGGTTCCTTCTGGGGCTTGCTTCTCTTCTTGGCTTCTAGATGGTGATCTTCTCCCTGGGCCTTCACACGGTCTTCCCTCTGTGTACATCTGTGTCCTGGTCTCCTCTTCTTATCAGGACACGGGGCATGTTGGATTAGTGACAACCCTAATGACCCCATTTTAAATTAATGACTTCAAAGTCCTCATCTCCAAATAAGGTCACGTGTTGAGGTGTGCCGGAGGGTAGGACTCGAACGTGTGAATTTTGAGAGACGCTCCTCACCCCGTCACATCCGTTCTCCTCTCTTCCGTCCACTGGGATTCAGAGCGAAGGCAGCTCTCTCTGCAGACACGGCGGGTGTTCTGGAAAACGGGGTCCAGCACCTGCTGCCACGTTCATTTGCCCGTGTTGGTTGAGGTGCCCTGGGACGTTCGCTTGGTGCACGCAGGCGTGATGGGAGCTGAGCACAAGATGGAACGTGTGCGAGGCGCGTGCAGGTGTGCGTGGGCTGTGTTTGTATGGGTCTGGGATAGTGTGTGTTTTTGTTCCAGTTTTGTGCCTATAATTCAGGGTTTATTTGAGGGCAGGAGGGGAGCGACAGCGCAGTGAACATAGGACGCGTGTGCTCTTTACCAAGTGAAGTCCCCGGCGCCGGGGGCACGAAACCATTCTCTATTCTGGACTGTTGTCTCCCAGCAGAGCCATCCCTGATCTATCTGAATTACAGATCAACTGGCAGTGAAGGGACAGCAGAATTCATTGAAATGAATAGCTTTCTAATTTATTAAAATTAGAAAATTAGTTATGCTGCTGGTATTAGGCACTCGTCAAATTCTTGGAGTGGCACAGGCCCCTCTCCTGCCCCCTGACCCGTCGCTGCTGGAATATTTTATGTTTTCTAAGAGAGCTGTAATGGGCCTCGCAGATGGGAGAGCTGCGTATGGCTGAAGCCAAGGGCTTCGTCCCTCCCGCGGCCGGGCGGGGTCTCTTGTAGGCGAGCAGTTGGCTTGACGCTGCTCACCATCCTCTGAATCAGGAAGAGGCCAGAGCCCCACATTTCTCTCTGTGGGCTCAGAGGAGAATGCAGGGGGACATCGCACGGGCAGCTAGACCCGTCACTTATCATCATCCTGCATGCGCTGCTGTGGAGATTTCCAGAACCTGACACGGGGTTCTTGCGTTGCTCTCCTTGTGGTTTTGGTCAGCTCTGAGTTGGGTCTCATAATTGGAGACCATCGTTGGGTCTGAATATACAGGAGATTGGCAAGTTCTTTTCTTGGGAGTGAGCCCTGGGCTGTGCTGGAGGGTAGTGGTGCTAGGGTTGCTTTGGGGCAGAATTTTGGAAAAGAGGTAGAAAATGGCCATCCTAGGAGTTTTTCAGGACAGAAGAGAGGCTCAAAGACAGGACTTCCCTGGTTTGACCCGAGATCCTCACTGATCTTTAACCTTTGAAAGAAAGTTCTCCGTTCCACTTATAATAAAAACCCGACATCCATCCAGATTGTTTTCATCTATTAATTCATTTAACAACCTTGTGGGTGTGGTGGGCTTATCATTGCCATTTTCTAGGTGGGGAAATTGATAGAGAAGTAAACTCCAAGGCCACCCAACTAGGAAATAGAGGAAAAAAAAAAAAAAAATATATATATATATATATATATATATATATATATATATATATTTTAAAGATTTTACTTATTTATTTGACAGAGAGAGAAATCACAGGTAGAGAGGCAGGCAGAGAGCGGGGGTGGGGGAAAGCAGGCTCCTTGCTCAGCAAAGAGACCAATGCGGGGCTCGATCCCAGGACCCTGAGATCATGACCTAAGCTGAAGGCAGAGGCTTAACCCACTGAGCCACCCAGGCGCCCCTGCAGAGAAATGGGGATTTGAGCCCAACATGTATGTGATGTCAGAGTCTTATACTTAACGGCAGCTCAGGACGTTCAAGTTTGCACCTTAGTTCAAAGCCACCTGAGTTCCTGTAAACCTGCCTCGGACCTGTCAGAGTCCAGAGCCCTGGGCTGTGCTCTCTGCCATCTGCTCCCGTGTCCTACCTGCCGGGGAGAGGGATGGGCTTGGAAGGAGTGTGAGATCTCACCCATGGGGAGTGAGCTTTGTCTCCCGTGGCTTCTGAGGACCAAGCGTCTGCTCGGCTATTCGTCGCTGGCCTACCTTAACCATTGCGGGGGTTGGGGGGCTCACTGCATCAGCTGCACGCTGGCAGCAGGCTGCTCCCAGCCCATCGTCTTAGAGGCAAAGAAAGAACAAGTCCGAAGAGGTCAATCCTTGCTTCCCAGAACGATACTGGGAGTCATTTCGAGTGGGTTTGAGGACAGGCAGTGGCTGTCCACGGGTGCGAGCATGGGTAGAGGGGGGGATGGGGTCAGGGTTGTTCTGTTAGCTTCCTGCAGCCCCAGGGGCAGAGCTCAGTGCTGGGAGGGCGGGCCCAACTTCCTCCATGCTCTCCTGAACTTGCGGTTCAGCATAGAAGCCCCTTTAGCTTTCTTTGGAGGCCGTCAGGGGCTTCCTGTTCCTGCACCTTCCAGGACGGGCCGGGGAACCCGTGACTCACCGCCATGGGTCAGGACCTGCTTCTGTCTGCTCCGGAGGCCTCCTGGAGGAGTTCAAGTAGAAGTGACAATTAGAGGGGACTTTGTGCCTGCCCTGGGCCTGTCAGCCAGAAACAGAGCACTGTCTGCCTCGGTTGGAGGCCTCTCTCAGTGGGCAGATGCTAGGGGAGTGGCAGCAGAGATTTTGTCCACACCCTCCTAATGAGACATTTTCTAACTACGGGGAAGCCTGCTAAGGTTTGTGGCAGTCCGTGACGAGCGAGCTGTACATTTTGTGAAAACGCCGTCTCTGTCATATTCGAAATTTGTGTGAGATTATTTTAATTCTCGAAGCAAGCTCCTTCCCAGCTCCAAATTATGATCTCATTGTCAAGCTGGAGCAACGTATTTGTTCCCAAGTGGAACCAAGGCCCTGAGGCAGATGATAAACTATATTAAGAGTTGCCAACTGTAGGTAGAATCTTTACTGTATTTGCTTTTCTAAATCTGGATCATGGACAACAACAACACACAAGAAAAAGCCACAGAAATTTTATCCTCTCCCTTCGTCTCCAACCTTATGCCCCCCAATTTTTTTACTTATTATCAATATTTAAGAGCTATCACTGTATGAATCATTGGCTATAAAAAGACATGAATTTTGCTCTATTTCCATTTTATACACATATTTCTTCAACTTCCTACCATCTGATCGAGGTTCCACATTAAAAATACATATATATGAGAAAGGTCGGCGCTTACGGTGCCTCCCCCCTTGTCTTAACTGATTTGTTCGGTGGAGAGCTCAAGGAAGCCTCCACCAGCACAAGCCACGGGCCCGCCCCTCTCCTGCTCTCCTCTTGGGCCCCCTTTCTCTCTAGTTTGACTGCAAGCCGTGCCTTCCCCCACATTCTTGTCATCCTGCTGCCGGGGCACTTTTCTTTGCCAGTTGCAGGCTTCAGGAAGTTTCGTTGCCTCATTTCTGTGATGATGGGAGAAAGAGGGTGTGAGCCCCTTTCAATCCCGCCCTCCGTTCCTTATCGAGACAGCCTGAATCCCACGTCTGTTGTGGCTGCTGTGAGGGCGAAAATGTTGACTCTGGATAGAGCAGACTTTGTGGCTGCCCCCTGGAATGCCTTCTACCCCGTCCTGGGTATTTGGCAGAACGGACTCGAGAGGGGGTGGAACCGCAGGAGATGGCGGACGACCCGAGTCCTGGGTTCTCGGATTGGCTGGCGGCTTGGGTGTCTTGGGCGATTCACTGGGTTATACTCGGGTCACAGGCTGGAAGGGCAGGATGTGGCCTGCTTTATCTGTGTCAGAGTCTAATCTGGAGAAGGAAGCAAATGAGCCAGTGCATTTGAGAGTGCTTTGGAATCAGAAAGTGCCGTGCAGACATAAGGAGATGCTGTAATGACGGTGACCATGATGTTCCTGAGGGTCATGGGTTTAATATATCTTCGATTTCCAGGAAATATGCTGTTGGGTTGTTCTTATAAAATTGCATTATTCCAATCTGAGCTTGAGCCCCGTCCAAAACGGGGAAGTGCTTTCTCTCCTAGAACCGCCACTGATTTACCAGTGGCATCGGTTGGATGTGGTCACTGAGACGCCACATGTCCCCATCTGCCTACTCCTCCTGCTTTAATTTTTTAAGTGGCACAGATCTGTCTTAATCTCTTTCCTATAGAGAGGTGGGGAGGGCTGAAAAGGATTGTTGGCAAAGGGCTTTGAGTTTGTCTGCAGCATTCCAAGGGCTTGGGGTTCTGCCGTGGGGCCGGGCCTTTGCATTCAGAGCCAGAATCTAAGTCACAGGACACACTGCCCCCTCGTACACAAGGCCTCCATCAACCCTCTGCCACCTCACGGCTTTGTAAAGCTCCGGAAGTGTTGGACCTCCAAGGTTAACTCAAAACATGTTGAAATCCTAGCTCTGTTCATGTCCTCCTGCTTGATGTGGGCAAGGGACTACATTTCTGAGCCTCAGTTTCTTTATCTGCAAAATGGTGCCATTAGGGGGACCTACTTCACTGAATTGTGGGAATCCGGTGGCGGGGTGGGGGGGGGGTAGAATGCATGCAAAGAGCCCGATGCCTGGGGCATAGTATGCACCGCTGTATTTTCAGAAGCAAAGGGCAGTTCCATGTGTCCTAACGACCCAGGAGGACAGGGAGCTCCAGGAGCATTCTGGTTAGATCCCTGGGGTTGCCACCATAATGTCAGCTCCCAAGGACTCCTCAGAACTCCAGAACTGAAACACAGCGTACGTGCTATTCTGCATTATCTCTTCAGCGAGTCACTCACCCATCCTACCCACGGAGGATGCCTGTCAATGCATTGCTCATTTGGTGGGACTTGGACATGTTGCTAACATATCATCCCTGTAACCCAAGACCCCACGACCACCTTCAGGGCAAGGAGGGCTGTGTACCGTGCTGGAGTGTGGGGCCGGATGCCGAAGGAGGAGGGGTTGGGTAGGTGGATGCCGCGGGGTACGCAGACCAGATTGCACAGAAGAAGGGGACGCGAGCCAGGTCAGTAGGTGATACAGAAGCCCAGGTCTGGCTTGTATTCAGTTCCCAACAAATGGTAGCTATTAATGTTATTATTTAATGCGTAGTTCACTACGGGCTTTCAGACTATTTTTTGGATTGACTGACTGCCTAACTGGCAGTAGAAACAAATGAGGCAGATTTTATTATTCCCATTTCTTTTTTCCCAGAGGGCCTCCAGCTTGTACCAAACTGGTTCTCCACTAGTCATGGAGCCTGCAAATCGCCTGCGCACTGAGGTCTACACCTGGCCCTGCCCTCTCCCCCGACAGACCTGCAGGTCCCCCCCTCAGCTCAGACCGGGGAACACGGTAGGGGGGGCAGTTTGGGGGACACGACACAATGCAGATCTTCCCTCTGTCCACTTCCTGTAGAGTCAGATTAAACAACCCGTGCTTTTCTGGCTGAGCCCTATCTCCGGGAGGAGATGGCAACATCCAATTCTTAGCAGTTCCATTAACCATGGATTGTCATCTCGACAAGATGTTCAGACACGTATCCACACCTCAGGATGCTGTTAATCTAGACCCTACCATGTGCCGGGCACTGTGCTACAGCATTTTCCAGACAGCCCTTAATTTAAATATTATAACAATCTTAGAATCTCGAAAGGGAGGTGCTGTTGTTTTTCCCATTATTCAGATGGAGAAACTGAGGCACGGGAGAGGGAAAATAACTTGCTCAGCGGAGACCCAGAGAGCGTGAACTTGGACTTTGAGGGTCTCTCGCCATAGCTGGAGCCTTTCACCGAGTGAGCTAACAGCCTTACTGTATGTCGGGTGTCAGACCCACGGCTGGTCTACTCTTGTCAACCTTGGGGTGAATTGCAGGCACCTGTGGTTGCAGATTTCAAGGACTGTTCCTGAAAAGGACCCTTTATGAATCTTGTGTATTGGTCTCAGGAAGCCGCTGAAACCCTGCACAGTTCGGCGCTTCTGTTCCTAGTGGGGTCTGAGGTCTCCTGCCTCATCTACCTCGTGGGGACTCCCATAGGCCACCTGTGGACCAGGCCATGGGAACCTGCTGAGCCTCACGACCCCCTTCTCTGCAAATCGGCCCCCGTCCCTCCCTGTCCGCCTTCCACCGCTGCATCTCCCTTCCTGGCTCTTCTTACGGTCTGACACCCATTTATGGGTTTACTTATCCGCAGTCTGCTGCCTCCCCCGGAATGTTAACTCCGCAAGACGAGGGCTTTGTGCTGTGCGCTGTTGTGTTTCTCGTCTCTACAACAGCACCTGGCACACAGCAGACCCTGAGTCAGTGTCAAGCGTGGTGTGGACTTACTCCCTAGTTTTACTGCTGAGGACAGCAGAGCTCAGAGAGCTAAGCTACCCTGCACGCACACAGCTAGTGAGGCCCCTCGGTTGTCAGCTGAGCCCCTTGTGCCCAGAGTAGCTCTAACTTCCGGCTCCTTATTGGTCGGATAACCTGGAGCGTGACATGTTATTCCACGGGCCAGCACTTCTGCTGCTGCGGCACCTTGGCTGGCACGTGTGCCGGCAACTTTCTGCACGTCTGTCCCCTCCTGGCAGCCCTGCCCTGGCCCCTTTACCCAAAGACTTTTCACTTTCCCATTGCATTCTTCATAGACTTATTAGCATAAGCCATTTTTAGTTGACTATTATAATATACCTGTTAATTCCTCTTGATTACAATCAGCATTAATTATGCCTAACCTTACAGTATCATACAGTGCCTGGCTCTGGAGGGGGAGACTTCTGGCAGCGGGAGTCCAGATGCCCCTTCAGAAGCTGCCCATGGACGTGAGCATGTTGGGGGGGGGGGTGGACAGCAGTAGCATCCCAGGCCAAAGACTAGAGAAGTGGCCTTTGAAGTCCAACGGATGCAGGTCCAATGGACATTTCCACTTTGTAGCTGTATGTGCCCACCTGTCTGAGCCACAGCTCCTGTGTTCACCGTGTCACTGGGGGATTAAGGTAGTGGCCATGCTCCTTCCTCCCTTGGGCTCCCTCCCATCTCCAGGACATTGTATGGGGTGAGGGAGCCCAACATCAAAGGCTGTGCACTTCCTCTCCCATTATTTCATTTTTTAAAAAAAAGATTTTATTTATTTATTTGAGGGAGAATGAAGGAGAGAGAGCATGAGAGAGGAGAAGGTCAGAGGGAGAAGAGACTTCCCAAGGTGCTGGGAGCCCGATGCGGGACTCGATCCTGGAAGTCCGGGATCATGACCTAAGCCGAAGGCAGTTGCTCAACCAACTGAGCCACCCCAGCGCCCCTCTCCCATTATTTCAGATGAACACCTGGAAATAGTTACTGTGTCCCTCGCTCTGCGTTCCCCCTTTGTGGCTGGAAATTAGGGAACTGTGCCCATCAGGCAGAGTCTGCAGCCCTGCCCTATAACGCTTCCCAAGTCCTTGCATTCCTGAGTCACTGAATAATCGGACAAAAGTCCATGGAAGCCAGAAAGAGTTAGCCAGTCGGTCAGTGGAGGCGTCTTTTCCACTTGTAACAAAGCTCATGTCTTATTTGCACCAGTGGATGCTCTTTCTTTGATCGGGCATGAGAAGCCCTGGTTAGCTCCAATTCTCTAGCACGGAATGGAGACTTTCCTGACATGCCAATGCCACCACTCATGGCCATATTAAAAGAACAGGCTCTCAGGTCAGTAACAGGCCTGGGCCTTCAGAGTATCCACAACAGAGTTTTTGTGTTAGCTACCTGCCATCTATTTCTGTTTCTATCAGTATTATTATTAACATTTGCAGAGCCCTGATGCTGGGCCAAGTGTTTCGGATAAACACTTGATTTCACCCTAGCAGCAGCCCGATGCGGTGGTCACTGAGGTGAGCCCCACTTTGTCGATGGGGAGACAAATATTTGAGAGGTGAGGTGACCCGACCGATTTCCTAGTCGTTAACAGAACGATGGGACTATGCTTAAGAATTCCACGTTCTTGTCATTGTGATGTGTGTTGTGGTGTTGCCTCACTCAAGAGGAGTATAAAGATGGTGTCAGAACCAACTCCTCCCTTTTCTAAAGTCTTATCTTGGGTTGCAGAGAAGGAGGGTCTTGGGAAGAGACAAGAGGAGGGACAGGGAAACGTTGATCTTCAGAGGGGTTGCAAGAATTGAGAGGAGGAGGGGGCGCCTGGGTGGCTCAGTGGTTTAAAGCTTCTGCCTTCGGCTCAGGTCATGATCTCAGGGTCCTGGGATCCAGCCCCACATCGAGCTCTCTCCGCTCAGCAGGGAGCCTGTTTCCTCCTCTCTCTCTCTCTCTCTGCCTGCCTCTCTGCCTACTTGTGATCTCTCTCTGTCAAATAAATAAAGAAAATCTTAAAAAAAAAAAAAAAAGAATTGAGAGGAGGAAGTGACTTCCTGGGTGGGCTGGGGAGGTAAGGGAGGGGGCGGCAGGTACAAGCAAGCCTTCCCGGCAACGATGGACTTGAGCTTGCTCCCAGGAAGTCCAGAGTTTTGAGGTTTGGGCTGGGGCACGGGCGTGATGGGTATAGAAGTGTACATTGTACCTTTGGGAAATAACCCCCCCACACACAAAAAAAAGTTATTATACTCAATAGTAGGGACTGCAGTTAGGAGAGCATAAAGTGATGATGGGATTTGAGTGTCAAGCCTAAGTCGTACATGTTTATGAATCAGGACACACCTGCATAAAGTTAGAGAGTGAATTTGAAGGAAACGTTGCTCACAGACCCAAGGAAAATGTCAAATATGTTCTCTCTTCATATTGCTTTTTAAGGTGCTCTTAAAATGATAGTTTGTGGCAGGTGGTATGTGTACTGGCCTTGGAGGGAGCTGGTCTTGGATTTGAATTCCAGCTTCATCATTTATCAGCTGAAGGACTATGGACAGGTTAATAAAATAGTTCTGGAGTCTCTGTTTCTTTGTCCTTGAGACGGAGAAAATCACTGCAAGGTTATAAAGGTTAAATGAGGAAATGTGTGTAAGTTGCTTGGGACAATTCTTGGCCATAGGAGATATTCATCCAACAGTAGTTTGATTAAATGAGAGAATACAGGGGTGCCTGGGTGGCTCAGTCTTGCATCTGCCTTATAGTTCAGGTCATGATCTGTGGTCCTGGGATGGAACCCCTGCATCAGGCTCCCCCTCTCCCCTGCTCGTGTTCTCTCTCACTATCTCTGTCTCAGAGAAGTAATTAAAGTGTGGAGAAAAAAAGAGAGAGAAAACAGGAAAACATAGCCCGTGCCTGGGATATACAGGATTCTCCATAAATAACATCTAGTTTGTGTGTGTGTGTGTGCGCACGCGTGTGCGCGCGTACATGTATGCACATGCACATGTATATGTAATATCTACGGGTCACTCAGTCTATGAAACTTTGAAAAGACAGATGTATCACATTTGAAATGGAAAACATTCTACATGTAGACCCTCTGTGAATCCAGGTCAAGATGGAAATGGTACATGGGCTTATTAGAAGTCAACCATTTTAGGGCACCTGGGTGGCTCAGTCAGTTAAATGTCTGCTTTTGGCTCAGGTCATGATCCCGGAGTTCCAAGATCAAGCCCCGTATCAGGCTCCTCATTCAGCAAGGAGTCTGTTTATCCCTCTAACCCTTCCCCTTCTCATGCTCTCTCTCAAATAAATAAAATCTTAAAAAATAAAAAATTCAACCATTTTAAAAATCAGTTTCACTAGTTAGCTTAAGGATTACAGGATTACAGTGCAGTGGGATGCCTGGTTGGCTCAGTTGGTTAAGCACCTGCCTTCGGCTCAGGTCATGATTCCAGAGTCCTGAGATCGAGCCCTGCATCGGGCTCTCTGCTCAGCATGAGTTTCTGCTCCTCTATCCCCCTAGCCTCCACTCGTGCTCGCTCTCTCACTCACTCTCTCAAATAAGTAAATAAAATCTTAAAAAAAAAAAAAAATTACAATGTGGTGACTTGGAGAAGCTTCTTGTTTGGGACCCATGAGTTCTCCCCACTGTGAAAGTTGTTCCCCCACAAATGTTCCAATTCCTGCCAACAATAAAGAACGTTGATGAACCAAGACCCTGATATTATTACATTAATACTTCCTTTACTTCTCTTGGGGAGTTCCTTGTTTACATTCATAATGGATAACTGCATTTTTTTTTTTTTTAAATCTGGGATAAATTGATATGATGAAGACCTCCTGCCTTTGACAAAGATACCATTATTTGAAAAAAGTTTACAACAAGCTTTCCCAATAGATACGTTTCCAAATCATTGAGTGCAGAGTACATCACGTTTGGGTCTAAGAGCACGAGGAGAACAATACCATGCGTGTGCCTAACAAAACTTCTTTACTGTCTAATGCTTTCCTAGAATTTTCTTCAGCAGTTCCAGAGATGCTTAATCATTAATTCTGAACCATCTTTGATTAGCGGGGACGTCTAACATTTGGAGTTTCTCTGTCCCAACCTCTCCTTCGGTTGGTTAATGATCTTAAAATACCCTCATCTGTACTGCTGTGCCTTTAAAGGGCTTGCTATTTAAAGGCATCTTGGGAGGAATCCCCGGATTCGCACATTTGCATATTAGGCCAGTGTTCTGAATGCGTTTGGGAAGTCAGCAGTTCCAGATAATATCGACAACAGCCCCTTGGCCGGAATTGGCGTTATCCAGCTAAGGCTTGCTACCTACCGATCTTTCCTGTCACTCATTTTGCTTTGCCAAACTGCTGAGGTCAACGTCAAGATGAGCCGATAAATATCCGTGTTTCCTCACCCCGTAAACACACACGTATTCTGAAATGGACACTTGAAACTAGGATGGATTTAAAATCCCATTATGAAACACTGTGGGGTTTTTAATAGAATGCTAACAAACAATAATGTTAAGCAATTAAAAAATAATAAAGCAAACCTGCTTAAGTAGCTGTGACCTCATGGGCTTGAAACGACGCCTGCTGCCCTGGGAGCCTAAACTCATGAGGACGAGGGGAAATAAGCTGTGAACCTGGACAATTTAAAATAGCCTGGGCTGACTATGGAAGTGGTGGGGGCCTCACACCCTTGCACAGGGCACACTGAGCGGGCGTCAGGCTGGCTCTTCTCTCGTCTCTTTGGTGCCCCCATCCCATCATCCTCAGCGCCAGAGCTGCTGCTGTGTGTCTTCTGTCAAGCACAGGGGAAAAGAAAAAATAAAAAAAATCAGTTTCTGCATACCTTGCCAGGTCTGAAAAAAAATCCTCCAATCCCTATCTCGCCCTTGGTGGCTGTCGGCATTTCATTTCCTCACAGCGCTGTGCTGTGAGGTGTAGCGGGAGGTCACGGTTGACCTTACGTGAGGCATTTGAAGCCCCAAAGAAATAACATGACTGCTTCTGCATCGCACACCGTTGTACGCAAAGCAACGCTGGGCCAAGAACCTGGATTAGAATTCAGGACCCTTGTGGCATTCATCTGTTGCTCTTGCCTTCCATGACAAATCTCCTTTCCTGCTAGGATGGTTTGACTTTTACAAGATCTCGATTTCCATTTTAATAATCCCAAGCCTTCCCTCGACTCTGCAAAGGAATTAAATTTAAATACGAAGCCTACATTTTATCTTGACATTTTCTTTAGAAGGCAGGGGGAAAAAAAATAGAAAAGGGAAAACGGGGGGCCAGATATTTAAGTCTTCCCATCACGAGAGCAAAATCCTCATTTTCTCTAGAACACTTTGTTCAGAGTCTCTCGGGAGAGGTGTAGGGCTGAGGGCTGCTTTGCTGGCCTCCAGGCTCTCTAGTTACCCCTGGAGACACCAGGAACACTCTGCATCCAGTATTCCAAGTCTCTGTGGGAAACATACCCGTGTCAGCATTAAGTGATATGGCTTAAAGATAGTCTTGTCAGTCTAATTGATCTTGAGTCATTGCCTTTCCTGTCAGAGCTGTCTGTCTCCTTACCCATAATCCTCATCACCTTGATAGCCCGTCAGGAATATGGGACTTGGCCCAGCCTTGCCTTCATCCAATAACATTATGAAATTGATACTGACACTTCCATTGGCACTAATTTCTCTAAGAGATTGGAGCCAGAGGACAAGTGGTTTAGCTTCATGGCAGTTAAGCTTTCCAAGTAGATCAAGATGGCCCAAGATTGATTGACCTGTACCCCGAGGAAGGAGAGAGGGAGAAGGGAGGAGAGGGAGAGGAGGGAATGAAAAATCAGTGGCTGAATCGTCATTAGCACCAAGCAGTGTTTCTTGGCTCCTCAAGAAGGAGAACCTCGTATGTGGGTATTTGGAAGACACGTGCCAGCACGTCCCAAGATTGCTTCCTGGGGAATTTAGAAAATTATGGAAGCATGCTGCATAGAGGGGTTCACTGTCTACTTGTGGTATTGCCGCCTGGTGTCTGGAGTCCCAAAGGGCAATCCATTCTGCCCATGACTATCTTTTCCCCACCGTCTTACTTCCACAGCCAGGAGGCCCAAGTTACCATTCATTAGGGTGGTGGTGTCATTCCTCACCCAAAGCAAAGGGGGCGCTAGAAGAACCACACCCAAGCGCATACAAGAGCGGCCCTAGGAAAATCAGGATGCTCAGTCACCCTTCTTTTAATAATTCCAAACTAACATACATGAGCTCAACCAAGAGGTCCTTTGACAAGTTTTAGTTCCTTCCTTGAATCTCCTTTAGGTTAATGGATTCATGAGGAAACTGGCTTTTGATGATGAAAATGAGAAGTTCTTATGAATTCGTAGGTTTAATATTTTACTTCATCTGAAAGTCAGTGCAAGAATAGTATGTGAAAAGCGACTTCAGGAAGTCTCAAAGTTGAAGAAGACTGTGCATTTTGAGATTAGGTGGTTTAAGTCTTGGGGTTTTATTTTCCTTTGTACCAATCTAGCCCATGTGTCCACCTTCAGGAAAATAAATGACTTAAACTCTCTACTATTAGCGTCTCTCTCATCTCCGTCTGCCTCACTGCCCCTTGGTAGAGTATTGGGTTTGAGTGTTTAATCTCCTCCATGCCTTACACTTAAGTACATTATGTATATCACCCATGGAAAGAGTTTGGTGATATGGAGAAGGAGTGAAATTATAGATAAGTGCGGACCAGTGAGTCTCCTTACACGCCCGATCAAGGAACAACAGACTGGTGTTGCTTTATGTCTGAGCTCACGTGTATCCTCCCTCAGAGCACATCTGTGTGAACACACACAGGATCTCCAATACGCGTGTGATGGCGGGACACGTGCCTGGTGGGACACGTGCCTGTGACATCCTTGCTCTGCCCTCTGTGACTCAAGGGGATCCTCAGAGAACATAGGTCTCTGAGTGCTGGCCTGACCAGTGGAGCTCCTGTCCCCACCTGGGGACAGGTGTGCAAATAGGAACAGGTATCACAGTCCATAAAGCGTGCCATATAAGGGAGGAGATCACAGAGTTGATACGGTGTTATTTTGATTGATTTTGGTATTGTATTTATACTTTCCCATGCTGGAAATCAATCGGCCTTCTGCCCCTTCCTCTGTTCCTGCTGTAGCTCTGTTCGAATGAAATGCTTATATCACTTTTACAGCTTGTCTGTGAAAGGGATGAGTGAGCCAAAGATTAATAGGGGCTGCGGAGGGCCTTGCCCAACTGCGGCCCAGGTGTGTGGGGAGAAGAAGCAGCGGCCAAGGTTCAAGGTGCCTTGGAGGTGATGGCCAGAATGTAAGCAGAGAGAGTGTCATGGGGCAGGAGGGAAGGCAAGTCCTCGGGGTTGGAGAAAGGACTGTTTGCAGGGATGAAAGGTGATGGACCTAGAGAGTTTGCTGGGTGAGGGTCCTTCTCAGGCTGCCTTCCTCTCTCTCTCTCTCTCTCTCCTGCCCTGTCTCAGTGTCTCCCTTGCACAGTCGTCCTGCCCTGGGTGCACCTGTAACATGCTCCTTGCTCATCTTTCTTGGTTTATTGCATGTCCTATCTATAGGCCTGGCGACCTCTTCATGGCTGGAGATGTGTCGTCCTCTCCCTCCCTAGTCTCTAGCTGACAGCCCAGCACATGAAGCAGTTTGCTGAGCTTGTGTGTGGGGAGGCTGATTTGGAAGATGTGGCCTGAATGAGGAATGAGAATGTTAGGGTCACCTTTGAGGATTTTGGAATGGGCTTAGTGCTACTGTCATCGGGAAGTTGCTGTGGGAAGGTTAAATGCCCATGGAGTGCATTCCCAGTTCACCCCAGAACCAGTTTTTTCACCATCGTTACAATGCCCTCTCCTCCTAGGGTTTGGAATGAGACAGGTGGGAGACTTCGGTTGTGGGTTGAACTGTGTCCTGCAGAAAGGTATGTTGAAATCTTAACCCCTAATACCTGTGCGTGTGATCTGGTTTGGAAATAGTCTTCACAGGTATGATTATGATGTCCATTAAGATGTGATACTAGAGTGGTTGGGCTTTAATTCAAGTTGATTGGTGGCCTTATAAAAAAGAGAGACTCAGAGACAGACAAACACACACACATAGAAGGTGGCCACAGGACTGGGAGTGTGATGCATCCATAAGCCGGTGAGTGTCCAAGGGCTGATGACCACCAATGGAAGCTAAGATGAGGCAAAGAAACATTCTGCTCAGAGTCTCAGAGGGAGCATGGCCATACTGACACCTGGATCTCAGACTTCTTGCCTCCAGAACCATCAGAGATTGAATTTCCATTATTTCAAGCCACTGAGCCTGTGGTATTTTGTTACAGCAGCTAAAGGACCCTGATACGCTTTGGGAGTCAGTGCCTACTGGTACCTGGGAGAGCCCTTGGACAGCACCTGTTTTCCAACCACCTGCTATATTCAAGGAGTTTTATTAGGGCCTTAAAGAACATCAAAGATACATAGGATAGATTTCTTGACATAATCTAGAGACTTCAGGGCCAGCTGAGGAATTGAATTGGGAGGAGCAAGCAGACAGATCAGTGTTGACCCCAGGACCATCTAACAACAGGACAAGTTGAAACGTGGGGGTCAAATACAGATATGGTTTTGTCATAGTTTTCGAAGGACATGGTGTTTCTGATGAAAATGATAACAGGCTAGTGGCAAAACTAAGTTCTAAGGTGAAATTTCATAAGACCACTCTGTGACTCATCCACGGAGAGACCCTTGCCATGGATGAAAGGTGGAGGGCTCTTGTGACAGGACTCTGAGAACTGGATGTACAGTGCCATTGGAGGCAATGCTGGCCTTGACAGAGAGCTGGGCCTGGGTGATGTTCAACCAAGGTAGGCAGGTGCCACCTGCTGGTCCAGTGAACCATAGGTGAGAGACCACAGAAAGGCCGGGATGCACTCCTCAACAACCCATCAGTTCTGTGAGGGCGGGGCCCGTGGTAATACATGATGTGGGGCCTTGAGGTGATGTTGAACTTTGCCAGACTCTGCGGGCACCACCATTGAACCCTGCTTTCTCATCTAGAGACTGCAGAGAAACCCAGACCCGTCTTGACAGTCCTGTCATCCCTGCCAGGGGCAGTGGCAAGAATCTGCATTCTGTGGGACAGTTTTTTCTGGGCATTCATGAGGCTGACTTTGGCCTTGCACGGCCTTTCCCGAGGCACACTTTTCCTTTATCTGGCTCCATCATGCATGGTAGCCCTGTGGCTTAAAAGTCACTCCTTGTCAGTTTTTAATCTTAGCTAAGGGGTTCATAGCCAAACTCATGAAATCCCCAGACACCTTCCACAGAGATCCATTTGGTGGGGAGTCCTCACTGCTCTCAGAAATGCCATTTTTGGGTCTTACTCCCAGAAGGAGAACCACCCTTGACTTTTCTAGAGGAAGTAAGTTTGATATGGACTCAAACGAGCACTGGCTTAGGGATCAGAAGAGCTGGATTCAAGTCACAGCTCTCCCCTGAATCTGAGGCAGGTCAGTTTAACAACCCCGAGTCTCCGTTTCCTCATGTGTGAAAAGGGGGATGTAGCCCCTATTTTGAGCATCTCATTGGGTTGCTGTGGTGATTGAGTTCATGGAGAGGAAATTGCCTTTTGAGTGACAATGCATCATGCGGAAATGAGGGGTATCTATTGCTGTTAGATTATGGGTTTTAATGCCCCAAATCATGGGGTCCTCCCATACTTTTTTTTTTTTTTTATTCATGCATAATTGACACATAACATTGTGTTAGTTTCTGGTGTACAACATAGTGATTGGATATTTGTATACACTGTGAAATGATCACCACAGTACGTCTAGTTAACATCTGTCATGGGTCTCCTCTTCTAAAAGGGTCTATGATCTCATTTCGCTCCCCCCATGAGGCTGCCAGGAGGCCTTATATCTTCCCAGTGAACATTTTCTAATAATGAGAGAAATATCTTCTTTGTCTGGCATAAGGTGATGGGCCAGGCTGAGCTGGCTATGAACACAGGATTCTCAGGTCTTAGGAATGAGTTCACAGTCTCAGAGTGGCCCGGAAAAAGTTGCCCTTTCATGGTTTCTCTCCATCTATATGTTCAGGGGACATTTCAGCATCTTGGATTTCAGGGCCTTGTAGTTCCAAAGTGTTTGCATTGTAGACCTGGCGGATCTGAGGCCCCGTGATCCCGTGTCATGACGCAGGCGGGGGTTGATTAAGAATAGGGACTCTGGAGACCTCCGGGTCCACCTAGAATCACGACGTTGTCCTCACTAGCTGCATGCCATGAGCAGACCACCTCACTGCTCCGACTCTAACTACAGGCCCCACCTCGCTGAGCACTGTGAGCACTGAGTGAGGTCATCTGGACACAAAGCCCAGCCTGGGGCCTGGTGGTCATTAAATGCTCAACAGGCCTTAGCTGGAGAAGGAAGCAGTGTTTCCTACAGGTGACAAGTCGCTATAGCATCACGCCACATGTACTCGGAAGTACTCTGAGGGGGGTTTCCGTCAGACGTACCCCGGGTGAGCTACTGCCTGCAAAGCAGTGTGTGAGCCCCGTGTACCTGCGGGAGGCCTTTCTTCCTGGGACGCCCCCGATCAGCCATGTCTACAGGGCCTCAGTTTCCCTTGACCTTTCATCCGCAGGTCAGCCAATGGGGTTTTAGGTACTGGGTTTTCCATTTGTGAACTCGGTAAAATCAGGGGCTTTGGGGCTTTAGCTCACATGAATCTGGCCTGTGATTCTCTTGGTCATCGTGTTGAAATAACATGGTGCAGGTTATGCAGAACAGTTCCGTTAGTGATGTGAGTGGGTGGGTGAAGGATACGGAGTCATCAGTGACCCAACATGGCGGCCCCCAGGACAGCATACTCATGACCTGTGAGGCCTCCTTTCATTTGCCAGAAGTTCCCACGGGGTTGGGGTAAAAGCTATGGGTAATTCTTTGAGGGAAATAAGTGCCTCCATTTTGGGGTGACGCTGACCCGTCCCAGTGCAGTGGCTGAAGACGAACTGAGGAATGTGGAGACTTGAGCTGCAAGCTTTTATGGGGCCCTGGACCAAAGCACCAGGCTTTTGTATTCCACTTGTCTTAGGTGCAGCTGGAAGGTAATTTCCCACTTCCTGTTTGTGCGTAGGGTATCTGAACGACCGTATGTGTAAAGAGTCCTTGGAGAAAGCCGATGACATTCGTCTTCCCTCTTGGATCCGTATTCTCTTGTTCTTAGGCCCCTCGCTACCTGCCTTTCTCCTTCCTCTGCATTCCTACGTAGGACTTGCCCCTTTCAGCTACAACCTGGTGCATAGGTTCTGGGTCTAAAGTTCTCTGGAGATGTTATGAACTTCACTCCTAAATGAAGGCAGGCTTCCTACAGAGGAGTCTCAAGGGAATAAAGATCGGCAAGTGGGAAGGAGGTTGTGCTTGATTCATGATATCTTGTGTCAGTGTCAGAGAAGCAACGCTCGAGGTCAGGCAGCATGGCTCCGTGAAGTGAGCCCAGACTCGGAAGTCAGATAGCAGTGGGTCTGTCTACCATTTATTAACTGGGTGACCTTGGGCGAATGACGAAACCTGGGACTTCAGTCTCCTCCACTGCATTACTGGGATGGCAGGATGGACCCTCGGGGTTGCCGTGATGATTAACCGAGGTAAGGGAAGCCCTGAGTTCAGAGCACCAGTCCTGCCTTCCCTTCCCTTTCCTTAAATGGGTGGCCTTGGGCTGCTTGATCAGGCGGCATCATTTTCAATCACCAAGTGGTACCCCCGAGCTGTGGATCCCGTGAGGCATGAACAGTGCCTTTGGTTTCTGTAAGAGGCCAGGAGAGATTTCAAGCCAGAGAATAGAGCTGATTCAGGGATGGACACAGATAAATGAGGAGGACATGGCATCTTGGGAAGCCCACAAGCCCGGGGAGTCGTGATGGTAACCTCACTCTGGAAGCTGGGGGAGACATCAAAGGGAAAGGACCCCAGGAGCTGGTCGAGAAACAGACAGCTGGTGACTTGTCCCCAGGAATGCTCCTGGGCACAGCCCATGTTCACTTGGCCTCGGTCCCGCGTCTGCCAATAAAAATTAAAGAAATTGATTTTCTTTTGTTTGCCTCTGAGGACTAGGCTCTTTTTATGAGACAGTAAATGGAATCCCTCTCTGAGCGTGGCTGGATTTTTAATTGTGTTTGTCGTGCTTTCACCTTATTCCATTTTATGAGTTCCTGCTCCCAGATTTGTTGATGTGAAGCTCTCACCCACCAGGGACACATCAATATTTGATTTTTATCAGTAGGAAAAGGTTGAGGTTTTTAAAAAATCATTTTCTTAATCCAAAGGTTGGCTTGTTTGCTTCATTCTGACACATTAAAAACATGAGACCCAGTCCAGGGTTGTTTTCTTTTACTTCCCAAGTCCAATCTCGGGTTGAGGGGGGAGAGTCTCTTTCCACACTGGAGGTCATGGTCTGGCTCTATGTGGAACAAGATTAGGTTAGATTAGATTAGAGCTCAATTTTGGGACAGAGTGCTGGGCAGAGACATTTTAAAATGAATTACATCACTGAGGATGAAAGATGCCTCCTTTGTTTTGCATAGGGCACATTTGTAAAGATTTGTTGAAAACGGTGTGAAGGAAAACATTAAAGTAATGTTGTTCAATGTGGGGATGGTTTCATTCCTGTATTAGTCAGCATGGACGAGGTTACTCTGTGCTAACAAACAGCACCACTGCCGATCTCAGTGATTGAAATGACAGGACTGTATCTCTCACTTATGCCATGGGTGCACCTGCTCCCGTGTTGGCCTCACTCAGGGACAGAAGCTTCCTGAGGCTAGGCCTCCTACTTCCACAGTTGTCAAGGCAGGGAAAAGAGAAGGCAGCAGGTCACACACTGGATTTTGGAAAATAAATTAAACTTATTTGGAAATGATGCAGACTGCTTCTGCTCACTTCTCATTGGCCGAGGAGAGTGATGGGGCCTTGCATAACTTGAAGGGGTGTAGAAAACTGCCATCCTAGCAGTGCCAAGAAATACTTGGTAGACAGAGGTCATACCAATCACAGTTCCTAAGAGGGTTTTCTCAATTTGTAGGTGAAATTGCCACCCACCTTGGGAGCACATACAAAGACACATGAGGGAGGGCGCCTGGGTAGCTCAGTGGGTTAAGCCGCTGCCTTCGGCTCAGGTCATGATCTCAGGGTCCTGGGATCGAGTCCTGCATCGGGCTCTGCTCATCAGGGAGCCTGCTTCCCCCTCTCTCTCTGCCTGCCTCTCCATCTACTTGTGATTTCTCTCTGTCAAATAAATAAAATCTTTAAAAAAAAAAAAAAGACACATGAGGGAATGTAGAAATGGATAAGTTCTGGCCCCAGGATTTTATGATTTAGCCGTAAATTTGGCCTTGACTACCCGAAGTTATCTTATATGGCTTGGTACTGCCTTGAAAATATTTGGTGGTCTATTCCTAGATGCCTTGGCTCAGAGGTCCTGGCTTCTTTATATGGCCTTACGTTATCCGGTTTGGCTTGTAAAAAAATTCTTAATGTTGGGGCACCTGGGTGCCTCAGTCAGTTAAGCATTTACCTTCAGCTCAGATCATGATCTCGGGGTCCTGGTATCAAGCCTTACATGCAGCTCCCTGCTCAGTGGGAAGTCTGCTTCTCCCTCTCCCTCTGCCCCATTCATGCTCTGTCTCTCTCTCAAATAAAATCTTTAAAACAAACAAACAAACAAACCTCATGTCAGCAATAGTATTGAGAAATGGGTACTTGAGTGGGAAGAGTGAGAACTTTGGAGATGGACAGACATAGATCCATATAAAGCTTCCATCATCTCCTACCTTGGTGATTTTTGGAAAATGAATTAAACTTATTTGAGGATCAGTTTCCTAGTTGGTCAGATGGGAATAAAAGTATATTTTGCAGGTCAGATGAGAAGATAATAATTATTAGGATTATGTTCTCGGGACTCTGAGTCATTTCTTTGGAAATCAGAGAAGAACTATGTCTACAACCTGTTTGAGTAAAGCCATCATGTCAACCTAGTGACTGGATTTTCTTGGAGGGATACATTTCTGAGAATTGTTAATGCTTTGAAATTTGGGGTGTTGGTGGATGTTGGAGAAGTAATTCCAAAGAAGCATTGCCCCTGAGGAAAGGGGCAGTGTTGATGTGATAATGCCTTGCCAGGGAGATGGCTGCTTTTCCCTCACTCATTTTGGACAATGTACACATGCACTCCTCTTTGTCCACCAAGAACACTGACTCACCACAAGCTTCTTCAGGACACCTTTTTCTTATAGACCTCATGGCCAGTTGCATCCCCCAGACCCCTGCCATAGGACCTCCACCCACCTGGGTCAGATCCCACTCCAATGCAGTAAAGTCACATCTCGTGTTTTCATCAGAGACCCTCGGTCTCTGGGGACACTTGATCCCACATTGGAATCAACCACTTGGGAAAAGCTAAGCCATTCCATTTCAGCGCCCCCCCCCCTTCCCCTACTGCAAGAGCAGAGAGGGAAAGAGAAGAGACTCTTTAAAGATGGTTTGGACCATTCTGCTGGGCAAGACACCTGCTAGGGCCCTCGAGCTTTTTCTAATTGTCCAGTGGTTCAATTATAGTATAGTTGAAAGAACGAAACCCATGCTAGGTCTGAAAGAAAGAAAAAAAAAAAGCACTGATCTGGGAAGAGAGTCCTGTGATGGAGATGTCTGAGCAGACCTACACTGCCTCCTGGTTTCCTCTCAAAAGTTTGAACTGACCAGCAAGCCTTGCACATCTCTTTTTTCCTTTTTGTTTATTAGTGCTGCGTAATAAAATAATGTGTGTATGTGCACACGCACGTGCGCATGTATCTGTGTGTGTGTGTGTGTGTGTGTGTGTGTGTGTGTGTGTGTTGGGAGCTCAGAAGACAACAAGCCTGACTCCTCCTCCTGACCTGCCTTAGGCCTTGGTGGTTTCAGGATGAGAAACTCTCTGGACAGATGAGATCTCTCCTACGTTATTCGTTTTTCTTTGCAGCTTAATAAATTCTTCTCTAGGGTTATTAAGGTGAGAAGGAGTGCATCTTCCTCCCAGGGCCCCCAGGGCTGTGGGTTTTCCCCTGAGGCCTGAAACCTGGCCAGAGCTGGAAAGAGAAACTCGTTCCTAGGGTGTAACATGGTGCCCCATTCAACGGACCTCAGCCCGGGACACTACTGTCACCCCAGGGGGTATTTGCAAATATGTTGGGTCCTGGGTGGGGAGACTAGCTTTTTTAACAATTATTTAAACAATTTTTTTTGTGTTGTTGTTGTTGTTAGACTTTATTTTTCTGAGCAGTTTTTGGTTCCCAGCAAAATTGGATGGAAGGTACAGAGAGCTCCCTTCTGTCTCCCCGCCCCCCAGCCCCCGAGGAGCATGGAGGAGCCTGAGGCTGCCTTTGAACACCCAGGGCCGGTGAGGCCACATATCCTGCCATCCCCAGAGCAGCCCTGTCCCCAGAGGACTTGTCTCACCCCAGCGCCAGCCGCAAACATGCTGGGACCCCTGCTGGACGTGGGCATAGCTCTAAGGGTCTCAGGTTCTGGGAAGTGAGGGGTCTCTGCACTCTTTAGTGGCTTTGGTTTTAAGGCATGTGGTTCTTGGAGGAGCAGAGGTGAGTAAGAGGGCAGGGGAGTGGACAGCGGTCTGGCGGCACTGTGCTCTCTTTGATGTGGGTGCAGCTGAACGCCGGCACTCGGCCGCTCTGGGATGCAGAGCTCATGATGAATTATCTGCAATCTATCTGTGTGCGTCTGATGAGGTGTTCACTCTGGTTGCTGTTCGCGCGGATCAAGAGCAACCTCTTTAAATAGGGTCTTGGGGACCCGCAGTCGAAGGCAGCTGCTCACGTGGAGGATAAGGTACCAGAATTGGCCAAGTGTCCCTGTGAACACATGCTCGTTCCTCCATGGTCTGCCCTTGCGAGGACATGCCGTGTCCCCAGGACGGGCTCAGGCCCGGGGGGCAGGCGAGGTTTGCAGCCCAGCAAGCACCCACCTCCTTGAGTCCCACTTTGCACTGTGTGTCCTTGGGCAGGTTGCTGCTCTGTGCCTCAGTGCCCCCATCTGCCAAACGGGGAGAGTAAAGGTACCAGCCTCACAGAGACATTCTAAAGTTAGAGATGCTGCGTTTACAGAGCCTGATGCACGGAAAGCACTCAGTAAAAATGGCGACTCAGTGAAAAAAAGGGTGACAGCCCCCTGCTCTACCTGCTGTAGTTGCATGCTTTCCTCCCGCCACGCCCCTCTGGGACCTGCTCTTCGAAAGGCCAGCTTCTCGTTGACCAGGACAGTGGCCTATTTTCTTTCTTCATCCTCCTTGGCCTTAGTAGAGGATGTACTTGAACTTCTAGGTGTCCTCTTCCGTTGACTTCTAAGTCAGTGTCGTTTTCTGATTCTCTTCTGCTTTTCTGGCTCCTCTCACGCTCCTTTCCGGGCCCGCCTTCCTCCACGCGCATTCTCAGTATTAGGTTTCCCAGGGCTTCGAAGTCTGCTTTATTCATTTATTTCTATGAAGTCTTCCTGGGTGACCCTGTCCCTTCCTGTGGCTTGGGAGCCGGCAGCAGGGCCCCTTCTCCTCCCTGTGGCTCTTACCTGGTCCTTTCAGATCCTAGAATTATGTTGAGAAAGCAGAGACTGTTTTAGATCACAGGCTTTGGAACTTTGTGTGGACCACTCGCTGTCCAATGACTCCCCGAGACACAGATTCAAAGAAACAGCTTTTCGTAAAAGGCTCAAGTCCCATGGTTTCTGTCTCCTCCAAACTCCTGGCTCTTGTGTCCAGCTGCCATGTTGCTATAACGACGCACATCCCATAGGGCTGAGAACAGACCTGGGTGAGGGGCGGGGGCTTCTGTCCTTTGGAACTGACTCTCACACTCCCTCTCTGCCCCGTTTGCCCCTGTGTTTTGCTAAAACCTCCCCTCCTGCTGCTTCCCAGGAACTGGGAGGTGAGTGTCTGTAGACCTCCAAGTGTCTGTCTTCTGCCCTTACAATGGGTGAATGAAGACTCTTTCGTTTATTTTTTTATAGATTTTATTTATTTATCTGTCAGCATGCGCACAAGCACAAGCACTGAGAGTCTCAGGGAGGGACAGAGGGAGAAGCAGACTCCCCACCCAGCAGGGAGCCCCATGCAGGGCTCCATCCCAGGACCCCGGGATCATGACCTGAGCTGAAGGCAGAGGCTTCACCGATGGAGCCTCCTAGGCATCCAATGAAGAAACTTTTAGGGGTAGAATTCTAGGCTGAAAATTTGTCCATCAAAAATTTGAAGGAATTGGGGCACCCAGGTGGCCCAGTCAGTTGAACATCCAAATCTTGATTTCAGCTCAGGTCAGGATCCCAGAGCCCTAAGGTGGAGTCTCGTGTTGGGCTCTGAGCTCAGTGGGGGGTCTGCTGGGGATTCTCTCCTCTTTCCTCCCCCGGCTCTCTCTCTTCCTCTCTCAAATAAATGAGTAAATCTTTTTAGGCATTGCTCAGTGCAGTGACAGTGGGTTGTTACGGAGAATTGCATTGTCTTTTTGGTTTCTGTTCCATTTGAAATAGGACCCATCACCCCCTCCTATAAGCTTTTAGCATCTTCTCTTTATTCTCGGGGTTCTGACGTTTTAGAATTTTGTGCCTTGATATATGTGTGTGCGTGTGTGCCTGTGTGTGTGTGTGTGCCCATGTGGGGACCGACGTGTATGTGCACTTATTAATTATGCTTGAAACGGAGTGGACAGGTCATTTAGAGAAATCTTTCCCTAATTTTTAATCCTCCCTTCCATCTTTTCTAGTCCCTCTGCTTCCCTTTCTCCCTCTCCCTACCCCGCCACCTTTCTTTCAGTCAGGTATCGAATCTCTGGATAGTGTCTTTCATTTTCTTCTCTTTTCTTTCTGATTGACCTCCTCTTCCTATCTCGTTTGACTTTCTGAAGAGTTTCCTCGGCTTTATCTTCCACTCCTCTTTGACTTTCCAATTCCATGGGTCGCAATTCTCAAGGACCCTTTCTGCCCTTTGAATTGTTTATGTTTTAAATATCTTGTTTTATGACTGTGACATCTTCATTTGTCCCTCAGGGGATATTGGTGATTTGGAAAAAAAAAGGTCTTTTGCTCCTTGCGTTGCCCTGTTGTCTGTCTGTCTGGCACTTTCTCTTTCATGTTGAAGCTTCACTGAAGTATCTGAGGTGTCCTGGACTGTTCTCTCATATTTAGGAACTGAGTTCCAGAAAGTACTTCAGGCACATAGGTGGGTCTTATCAACTATTAGCCTTCACTATGGCAGGATCATAGACTAAGAATGATTTCACTGGGAGATCGCCAGATGTCAACATCTGGGTACTTTTTTTTCCCCCCAAGATTTATTTATCTTAGAGAGAGAGAGAGAGAGAGTGAGTGAGCGAGCCTGCCGGGGGAGGGCAGAGGGAGAAGGAGAGAATGTTAAGCAGACTCCCCACTGAGCATGGAGCCTGATGCAGGGCTTGATCTAATGACCCTGAGATCATGACCTGAGCCAAAATCAACAGTCAGGCTTAACCAAAGGAGCCAGCCAAGTGCCCCAACATCTAGGTGATTTTTTTGAGGCACTTAGTTCCTGCAGAGACGCAACCTTTGAATCTCCTTCAGGGATGGAGACTGGGAATAGGGTCAGTGAAAAGCATGGGTACTCTTGGTGTTTCTGTCTTCTAGGAGCAGGAAGAAGGGAACCAGCCCTTTCCCTCGGACTTACCATTTAATTTTCTCCAGGAAGAAACCACTAGACTGGTGGGCTGGGGCCAAGGTCATGGCTCGGGTACTTTGTTCCAGCCCTGAGCCCCGATCCAGCCTTCTGGGTTACCCTTTCCATTCAACACCTGCAAGACCCAGCAGAACTGATTTTCTCTAAATATTCCCACCATAGCCCTTCTGTAAGCAAGCTTACATCTTTTTAGTTTTCATCTTCCAAAACATTGAAATACCTTAATTCTTCTTGTCTCCCCTCTTCTTGCTCTTGGTGCACCAGTATTTCTTTATATTTTAGAGTCATCTGGGGAGAGAGGAAGGGGAGAAACCCATGCCCTGCTTTCAGTGTTTCATTGGAATCCCAACGAAGTTTCTCAGAGTTTACAAGGTGTTTGCAGGAGGAGTGATTATTGCCATGTGTTGATCCTTTCCCACGTGGTCTCCAAAACCCATCAGGCATTTGTTGTGCATGGGAATAAGCCTGTTTGTGCCGATGGAGTGGAATTCAGGGTCCTCCGTTCGCATTTACTAGTCTTCTTTTTAGTTCTGCCTCATTGGTGCTTTACCTCGCTATCCTATGGGAAGTATCCTCCCCATGTCATGGACTTCTACAGCAGAAGTGTCGTGCAAGCCACAGAGCCAACTCACAGCGGGCACTTTTTCTTGGGACCATGTGTCTTGCAAAGCAGCAATTTCAAACACCAGCTGCAGGAAGCCACTGTCACAGCCGATGGCCTTGACGTCAGTTTTATTTGTAGGTGTGGGAGAATCGCCCCATGAGACAGAATCCTTGCTCTGCCAAGACTGTGGCAATTATCTTCGCCAACTTGTGTTTGTAAATAACCTGAGTCCCTCGGTTTCTTCTTTGGATTGGAACATGGTGGGGTTGGGTTTGAAGAAGATATGAATGATGTTCCTTGGAACCCCTGGGGTAGCGTGGATCTTTCGAGAGCGGGCAGCTGACCCCATTGCAGGAAGGCTAACGGTGATGCAGCTGAATTTGTGTCGCTTTGAAAGCTGGCTCGGGTTTGATCCAGAGCCAGTACTGGACTTAGCTCCCTGTGGACCGGGAGAGGCCACAGCAGAGTCCCGTGAAAGCTGGATACGTTCCTATAGAAATCTGAGGGCCACTCTGGAAAGGCTAATTGAGGCACTCCAGACCCCTAATTAGAGGTTCTAGATCCTGGCTGTGCATGGAACTCACGTGGGTGTTCTGTAAATCCTGATGCCCACGTGCCTCCCCAGTCCGCAGACCAACCGAATGAGAAATGGGGGGAGGGACCCACCGTCACAGTTGCTAAAGCTCCTGAAGGGAGGAGGGACAGGGTGCAAATTACTGCTATGTACATTTTTTTTTTATCCCGTTGTTGCTACATAAGCAAAAAACTCATTTAAAATTTGCATTATTTTGAACTAATTTGGATTTAGGGGAAGTGAAAATAATTCACGGCACAGTCATTTTGACACACGCTTTTGCAGCTGTTGTGGTGGGGCAGACGTTTCTCTCTCTCAAGAAGGAGAATGAGGGGTGGCTCTTTGAATGGGGATTCCAGAACATTCAGGGCAAACTCCTCGTGGATTTCACTCTTCTGGAGCTGTGGTGGCAGAAATAGTGGGCAGGATTGGGCACTGACCAGATGTGACTTCCCTGATGTCCCGTGTCTCTCTTGGTGTGCGCAGGGCCTGTGGCTGTCATCAGTGGCGAGGAGGACTCAGCCAGCCCGCTGCACCACATCAACCATGGCATCACCACGCCCTCCTCGTTGGACGCCGGGCCGGACACGGTGGTCATCGGCATGACCCGTATCCCGGTCATTGAGAATCCCCAGTACTTCCGTCAGGGACACAACTGCCACAAGCCAGACACGTGTGAGTACTGGAGTAGAGCGTTGTCCCTTCCGGGGGAGGGCGGGGGAGGGTGGCATGGCAGTAGACCACGTAGCTGGGGTTCTGGAACCTTCTGAGGTGACCTACCACCTGCTAACCTCCCACTCTCTTAAGAGACCCTCCCTGTTTGTCTCAGAACTTGAAAAATAGCCTGAGTAAAGGGTCTCCACTGGCGCAGAGTCCCCTGGGCAGAGAGGGTTCAGGGCAGGGAGCAGCCTGGATGCAGGAGGCCCAGCCCCATGTGGAGAGGTGCTCCCAGTATGGCAGGGGACACAGACAAGGCTGGTCTTCTCCATGGACCTGGCCTCTGCATTTAGGCAATGTAACCTGACTCTGTCCAGATAATAGGCCCTGAGGTCACCAGACCCCCCCCCACCACCACCACCACAAACCTCCAGGAGAAGGGAAGGGAATGAAGGGTGGGGAGTCCCATTGGAATGGAAACATCTCTCTAGCTGCCCCTCCAGTGCTCTCTCTGAGAACCCCCTCATGGCCCCACTGCCAGGACGCCTCACCTCCCTCTGCAGACATCTCCCTCAGATCAGAGGATTCAGGGCCCCGGTTTCCTCCTCGCTTCTCGCCTGCAGTTCGTTCCAGTCCCTGTCCTTGGGTTTCTGCGGAGCTCCGCTCGGGCCTCTCCTGGCTCCCAGGGCCTCTCCTCATTTCCGGAGCCTCCGTGGCTCGGACCTTCCATTCAGCAGGTGGTCCCTTTGCCGTGTCCCAGCTTCCATGTAAGCCTAGCAGCCCCAGTGCCCACCCTCCCCTGCTCCTGCCCTCGAGACGTGGTCAGCTAGTTCAGGAGAGATTACGGAGGCCCTTGGGGACTGAGAAGGGGAGGGCGAGGCGAAGGCCTCCTCTCACAGACAGGAAAGCTGAGATTCTGGGAGGCTGCGAGTTCCTCTTCCCTGTCCCCTGGCTTCTGCCATCGCTTCTCTTCTTCTCTCTGGTGCTCCAGGGTCTCGGCTGAGGAAGAAGCATCCTGGGTCTTTCTCTTGCTCTGGCTGAGCGCTCTGTACTCGGGCCGCCCCGTAGCTCTCTGAACTCTCTGCTCCCGCTGGGTCCATCTCACAGCCGAGGGGGCATCCGGCGCTCACACCGACCTTTGCTTCTGTTTTTCTGGTTCTGATTTTTAGTGAGGGGATGGCCACAGTGGGAGGGCCGGGGCTCGAGTCACAATCGTGTGCCTCCCCGCCCTGGGTATCCTTCGGAATTGGTCTCAGTGTTTATTGGACCCCACCCCCACCCCCTGTGGAAATAGTGGAGAGCTTAGTGCTTAGAACAGTTCCGCTCTGGCTAAAGGCCTTGCCTCACGTCAGGTTCACCTTGGGTAGACAGGTTCTCCTGTGGCTGGCAGGAAAACTTTTCTGTGATGGGAGCATGGGATCCGGGCTTGGTCTAGAGCTAGTGATGCCGAGTTTCTGTAATGACACTGGCATTTGAACAGAGAGCGAGACATTGCTCTCAATAGCGCATAATCGATTCTGGTTATTCACAGTAGTTATGTTCCAATAAAGTCACCACAAATGCTGAATTAGGGGACGCCGAGCCATTGCTCCTAGGGGACATACAGGGTTAGGCTCCTGCGAATGTCTGGTCACCACATTGTTATCAATGAGTCAATATATAACCTGTTTCATGTGTGCGTCTGTTGGAAGATGCCTTATTTAATAGATACTGTTGGTTCATTAACATCGAACTCAGGGTCAGCGGCACGATGACTTAGGCCTGAACAAAGCTTATCTAACACACCGATCCTCTCAAACACACCCGTTTGCTCCTTAAGGCCCACCCACTCCAGCCTTCTTGCTCACAGGAATGCTAGGTGGCCCTTCAGCACTCTGCTGGGGCCATATTAAACAATGAAATCACCCACAAGTGGCTCAACTACGCAAAAAAAATGGCCCCAAACAGACGACAAAAGGAGCACTGGTTATGAGAGCAGAAACAAGAAGGCAGAGCATCCCACGGGAACGTGTCTGTCGGGTCACTCCCGTTTCTCCCCACTGCTTTCACGTTTATCAGGGGCCATAGTTGCCGGGAGTCCTGGTTTGGGGGTTACGTGTAAGTTTTAGCGAGGAGGCGAATCTGTAAATCCAGAATCCGTGAATAATTAGGACGGGCGATATACCCTTTAGGGGAAGTTCTGAGCTCCTGGTGTAGCGTCTCTGGGTGTCTGTGCTCGCGTGAGTTCCGGATACCAGCTTCTCCGTGGCTGTGAATGGGGGTGATTCTTGCACGTGAGAAGAAAGGTTCCTCTGGGCCATCAGAATAAGTGTGAGCCCTGGAGAGAGTCGAGGGATCTGAGTGTCTCTTAATGTCAGGATCCCCGCCGAAGCCAAGGAGCTCCGGCCCTACAAAACCGTGCAGAGAAAAAGCCTTCCTTCCTAATCCCTGGGTTTGCAATTTGAAGTGGACGTCTGAAGGAGCCAGGCAGTGCTTGCACATGAACAAGAAGGGGTCAGTGGAGACGGAGGGGAAGCAGGTTTATTGGTGAGGGAGGACCCGCCGGCATGAGAGAGCAAACAGTACGTCACCCGAGGGGAATCACGAGCGACTCCAGCTTGTTAAAACCCTCTGATATTAGGGAAAGTGTCCTTTTCAGGGAAGCAGGACATTTTGTCTGCTCAGTAGACAGCGGATGGCTCCTAATTATTTCCTGAAAACATCTGTGGCAACAACCGTGCACAGGAGCCTTGTCCCTGGGTCTGGCCAGCCCTGCCTCTCTGAGTCCCTGGTTGATGCGCTGGCCCTGCCCCTCAGCTGAGACTTGCCAGCTAAGCCACTGCCCGTCTCTGATTACAAAGGCTTCCTAGGCTGAGAGAACCGAGTGACTCAGACACAGCGAGTGTGATGAGACACTATCATAAATAATTAAAGCCACAGGCACTGGGGCAGATAAGGAAGTGGAGAGCACTCGACTCTGCAGGCAAGTCTGGGCTCGCGCCTTTGGGGAAAGGGCGAGAAACAGGATTCGGGGAGAAGCGCTCATACTGTAGGCCCCCCGGGGACTCACCCGTCTGATTCCCTTCTGCATCCCTTGTGAAAATGTGCAGCGTGGGAAGCAATGGCAGGGACATCATGCCACCTGACTTGAGACAGCATTTCCCTGAGTCTCCCCGTGATGCACGGAGCACGAAAGCACTTTGCTTTCTTCAGCATGTGTTCATCATAAATGGTGGGACCTTTGCGACCGCAGTGATCAGGATGCCTCTCCTTTCCCCCCGTCTGCTTTCCATCTGGTCCGTAGCATTTCTCAGAGCGTGTCAGGCCTGCAGGGAAGTCTGGAGAGCCCCTCGTTCCGTCCCTTATCAGAGGGCTTGAAAAAGCTCCCAGTGGGGGGGTAGGTATGGAATCTCGTGCCTAACGAGGCCCCCTCGTTGTTTGCTGAAAGCCCGCTGGTTCTCAACAACGTCAGGAAATGGATCCCGGCCTCCTGGTCACCCAGCCGATTTGGGGCTAGGTCCTACAGAATGCGACACCACAGGGCTGGCCTGGAGGGGTCCGTGGGGAGAAGTCAGGAGGTGTTTTTGTAGCAACATGGGGCCTTGGTTACCGTGGTAACCCCTGTGACAGCCCTCGGCTCGGTCTCCGGCTGCCGTCTGAGGAGTCAGGCTCTGGCTCTTTCCCGCAGGCCAGCTGGAAGGCGCTTTGGCTCTGCTTCCTGCCCAGAGTTCCCTGTTCATTCCCTTTCCCAAACCCATTCTCAAAAGACCTTTTGCCTCTGGGTTGAGACAGCAGAGGCCATCTGGGGAGTCACCCTGTGTCCTCCCTCCCTCTCTTCCTCTGTGCCCCGGTCAGGGCACCTGCCTACTTCGCACATTGTCACCTTCCCAGAGCTAGCCCTCCCCCACCCTCCATCCCTCGGATCTCTTCCTCTCCCCGTGGGTGGGCCGGTGCCCAGGGACCTCTCCCCGCCCTGGCCAGCCCTGCCTGCCTCTCTCTTCCCCTGCAGAGAGCACCTGCTTGCTCTCCTTGCCGTCACCCCCAGACCTCTTTAGGGTCCTTGTTTTGCAGCTCCGTGTGTCTCTCCGCTTCCCCAGGAACCCTGACTTCACCAGCCTTGATCTCTTTGCAAATCCGATCACACTCCCCTCAGTCCCCATCGTCAGCATCCAAACCTCTCTCGCTGAGCTGACTTTCCTCCTTTTCATCTGTTCAGTTCATATTTATTGAGGGTTTGTGGGAAGCCTTCCTTCAGGCTTTGGAAACAATGGAGAACAGGGCACTCACGGTCCCTACCCTCAGGGACTTGCTGCCAACGGTAGCTGTTCTCCAAGATGCAGACGGCAACCCCCCCCCCTTCCCTGGAGACCGCTCACGGAGCCTAGGGTTGTCCCCCTCCACCTTTCTGCCCGTGATTTCCCCAGCCTCTACCCCTGGCGGCTTCTTTCCAGAATGTCGATCCCACACCAGCTGCTGCTCTTGAGTCATTCCTGCTTGAAAGGCCCTGTCTCTTCTCTTGGCTAGGCCCCCACACCCCTTTCTTCCTTTCTTCCTCTCTGCCCCTAGTCATTGTTCAGTGTCTGGCTCATTTCCAACTTATTCCTAGGCCCAGGCTGTGGCAAAGTGACCCTTTCCCCCTGGGAACCCCTGGTCTAGAGTAAATGTCGCGAATGACTTTGAATCAAATCTTAGGTCATCCTGTCACTTCTCAAGAATGTGTGTTCTGTTTTGCAAACTTGACTTTGAATATATTCCAAGAAGTAGCTCTCACGCACAGTTCTTCTGTTCCCTGTGGACGATATAGCCTGGGCCTAGGGGCCAAGGACATGGCAGCTAGCGCCGTGTGCCGAATGAAACCTGGCGAGTGTATCTTTGTGGCGTGGGCTTTCTAGAGAAGGCATGGACAGAAGGCACGGTTGCTGATCTACCTCAGCAGCCTCCTCTGGACCCAGCATGAGGCTGGTGTCATGCATCTTTTGTTCAGGGGACCTTGCACCCCCTCCCTGAGGAAGAGGCTGCTGTTCCCATTCTACTGGTAGAAGACTGAGGCTCATTGAAGCTTATGCACAGAGAGTTGCCACTCAACCGCCCCACTTCCGTCACCTGTTGTCACCATCTCCCATTGGTGTGGTGCATTCGTTACCACTGATGACATATTCTAGCCAACCGAAGTCTGTGAATCACAGTAGGGCTCACTCTTGGGGTCGTGTAGTTGGTTCTGACAAAAGCAGGTGGTGTCCCCACCATCACAGTGTTGAGTAGAACGGTCTCAGTGGCCTTCCAGACCCTCTGCGGCCCACCTGGTTCTCTGCCATTGGTCTCTTATTGTCTCTAACAGCCAGGCCTTTCCTGGGTGTCCTACGGTTGGAATCCTTTTCTGATTGGCTTCTTTCACTTGGTAATGGGCATTTGCGGTTCTTCCATGTTTTCATGGCTTGACAGCTTTATTGCTTCCTCCCACAGTGTGTCGCTCTGTCGTATGGGTGTCCTGCAGCCACTTACCTGTTCTCCCGCTGGAGGATGGCGTGAGCTTCCTGGGGCTGCTGGGACAAAGTACCCCGAACTGGGGGGCTTCGAACAACAGAAATGTGTTGTCTTACAGTTCAAGAGCCTAGAAGTCTAGAGTAAGGAGTTGTCAGGGGGCACAATGCCTTCAAAACCTGGAGGGGAGCCCTTCCTCGCCCTTATTTAGCTGCTGGTGGCATTTCCAGTGTCCCTTGTCACCATGCCACTCCAGTCCTCTTTCCTCCGTCCGCACGTGCACACCTGGCCTTTTGGTTTAACCACCCCCACCCCCATTTCAATATGACCTCATCTTGACTTGACTTATTATTACATGGATATTGACTCTGTTTCCAAATAAGGTCACATTCTAAGGTACTGGGGATTAGAACTTCAACAGGTCTCTCCTTGGAGGCACACACTCAACCCATCTCTGTTGCTTCCTCTTTCGGACGATGACAAGTAAAGCTCCGATAAGCATAGGTGTGCAGGTTTTGCGTGGACACCTGGGTGTGCGCGGTTGCTGGATTATATGGTAGGAGTCTGCTCGGCTTTGGGAGAGACTGCCAGACTGGCTTGCAAAGGGGCCGTTCTGAGTTCTGTTCATTTCATAGGAGACTGGCCTCCACGAGTCAGCTCCCTCCGAGGCTCTTCTGGATCTTGTCCGTGCATGCCTGCGTTCTTAGCGTGTTTCCTGGAGTGCATTTGAGTGTGTGTGTGTGTGTACCTTCTCTTGTGCTCTGAACTATACCAGCAATTGATGACAATATAATTCTTGCTGGATATTCACAAAGGTGAATAGTGAGCCTACTTCCCCTCTCACTTGCCACTGGTCAGAGGCCCGTCAACCATGTTCCCTGCAAAACCAGCCCCTCGGTTGACTGACAGGAGTGTTTACTGTGACGTCAACCCCAGCGCTGGTTGCCATCACCTTTCCAGCCTCTGATTCCCTTTCTGTTTTGGTTTCCCTGAAGCCTTGTGAACGCCTTCTCTTTCCATATGGGTCACTGTCAAGCCAGCCCTACACTTCAGGCCTCTCACACTGGTTCCACTTTTGGCTGGTTAGTTGGCTTTTGGTCTGTTTATCAGATTTTTTTTAAATTTAAATTTTTTAAATTTAAATGCAATTAATTGGGGCACCTGGGTGGCTTAGTAGGTTAAAGGTTCTGTGGGATCGAGTCCCACATCGGGCTCTCAGCTCAGCGGGGAGCCTGCTTCCCCCTCTCTCTCTGTCTGCCTGCCTCTCTGCCGACTTGTGATCTCTGTCTGTCAAATAAGTGAATAAAATATTAAACAAATAGATGCAATTAATTAACATATAGTATGTTAGTTTCAGAGGTAAAGGTCAGTGATTCATCAGTCCTTCTGTAACACTCCGTGCTAATGACATCACGTGCCCTCTTCAATGTCCATCCCCCAGTTACCCCATCCCCCATCCCCCTCACTTCAGCAACCCTCAGTTTGTTTCTTAGGATTAAGAGTCTCTTATGGTTTGTCTCCCTCTCTGATTTCACTTTGTTTTATTTTTCCCTGTCTTCCCCTGTGATCCTCTGTTTTGTTTCCTAAATTCGATGTATGAGTGAGATCATGTGATAATTGTTTTTCTCTGATTGATTGATTTTGCTTAGTATAATACCCTCTAGTTCCATCCATATCGTTGCAAATGGTTTCTTTTTGATGGCCGCATAATATTCCATTATATATATGTACTACATCTTCTTTATCCATTTATCTGTTGATGGACATCTGGGCTCTTTCCACAATTTGGCTACTGTGGGGTGCATATGCCCCTTTGGATCACTGCATTTATACCTTTGAGGTAGATACCCAGTAGTGTGATTGCTGGGTCATAGGATAGTTTTATTTTCAACTTTTTGAGGAATCTCCATACTGTTTCCACAGTGGATGCACCAGCTTGCATTCCCAACAATGTAGGAGGGTTCCTCTTTCTCTGCATCCTCGCCAACATCTGTCATTTCCTGATTTGTTAATTTTAGCCATTTTGACTGGTATAGGGTGGTATCTCATTGTGGTTTTGATTTGTATTTCCCTGGTGCCAAGTGATGTGGAGCATTTTTTCTGGTCTGTTGGCCATCTGGATGTCGTCTTGCAGAAATGTCTGTTCATGTCTTCTGCACATATCTTTGTCTGTCTGTCTTTCTTTCTTTCTTTCTTTCTTTTAGATTTTATTTATTTATTTGACAAATAGAGATCACAAGTAGGCAGAGGGGCAGGCAGAGAGAGAGGAGGAAGCAGGCTCCCTGCTGAGTGGAGAGCCCGATTTGGGGCCCAATCCCAGGACCCTGGCAACATGACCTGAGCTGAAGGCAGAGGCTTTACCCCACTGAGCCATGCAAGTCCCCTGCAAATTTCTTGATTGGATTATTTGTTTCTTGGGTGCTGAGTTTGATAAGTTCTTTACAGATTTTGGATACTAGCCCTTTATCTTGTATGTTATTTACAAATATCTTTTCCCATTCTGTTGGTTGTCTTTTGGTTTTGTTGACTGTTTCCTTTGCTGTGCAGAAGCTTTTTACCTTGATGAAGTCCCAAGAGTTCATTTTTGCTTTTGTTTCCCTTGTGTTTGGACACATGTCTTGCAAGGAGGGGTTCCGTTTTCCACGCAAGTCTCTGTAGATTTGAACCGTAGGTGTGTATTTAACTTTTAGCCCCTCTTGGCTGGTCACGTCTTCATGCTGCTTCCCCAGATTTGTCCCTCATCTTCCTGGGCTGATCTGGCAGCTCTGTTCTGGGATCTTCTTCATAGCGCCTTGGTCTCATGAGGTGGTCTAACCCATCTCTGTTGGTTTCCTCAGACTCTCTTTTTTCCTTTGTTCCCCGGCCAGTCGGCATGCGTTCACTGATTCCTCACAACATGGCAGACACTCAGCAAAGGGCCCTGGCATGGAGTGGAGGACTTTACCACCTTCCTGGCTCCTCTCTGGTCACATGGCTGCTGTTTGGGGGTCCCAGCCTCATTGTCTTTCCCCGGGGCAACTGCCTGATGCATTTCCATACCAGGCTACAAGACACGGATCACCAAAGCCGGAGCCGCTGGATCTGTGGCCTGTGCCCCGTCTGTTGGAACCTGTGGTTCCTTCAGCAGAAGGGTGTGAGCAGCTTGCCTCCTCCTCCTTTTATGGGCTGGTCAGCCATGGAGATTGCCTTTTCTGGAAGAGAGGCTGCTGAAACTGGTTACCGCTATGGTGGGGAACCCGAAGCCTGTGTGTGTAATGCAGTATTAATAGCTCGTCAGCATGATAGAGATTTCTGTCACCTTCTGTACTAACAAACATCGTTTAGTGCAGGGTAATGATGGGTGTTTATTCCCAGCCACTTAACTCTGCGTAATGGACTTGCGGATGAAATATGGAAAATGGGCTCCCTTGTCTGGGAGGCTGCGGCCTCTCCTGCCACGAGGAGCAGAAACGGCGGCGGCAGCAGCTGCTCCTCTAGAGAGAGGCTTTCTAGATTTTTCTGTAGCGGAAGTTCTGATGGACTTGCCTGATGGAAGGAGGGGGATCTGGTGCCAGGGCTGGGCTGGGAGCTCCGCCTCTGGGAGTGCAGTGGAGAAGCTGAAGCTGGCATACTGGGGACTGCCCTTTGCTCCTGGTGGCTGACTGAGGAGCAGGCTGGGCTACCTGTGACACGGTGGGGGCAGGGCTTCCGTGGCCTCTCCTCCTTTATTCTGCTGAATGGTCTCCGTGGGCCGACTGATCCTTCACCAGATCCTGGTGAAGATAATATTGACTTTTGCCTTCCCCTTTTTCATCGATACCTTGTCCCCAGGCCTTGCTTGCCAGGTGGTCTTTTGTAGAACTTTTTCTTTTTTTTAAAGATGCATTTATCTATTAGAGAGAGAGAGAGAGAGAGAGCGCGCGCATTAGGAGGAGGGGCACAGGGAGGAGAAAGAGAATCTCAAGCAGACTCTGTGGGGGAGCCCAATGTGGTGCTTGATCCCAAGACCCTGTGATCACGACCTGAGCTGAAACCAAGAGTCGGACACTTAACTGCGCCACCCAGGCGCCCCTCACAGAACATTTTAAGTGAGTGTAAGTTAGGATTGTTTCCCTCTGGTTCCTCTTCAGTCCTATTTTCAGACACAATTAGAATAAGCAGTGGACCTGTGAGGATCCTGCCGTGCTACTGTGGGGAGCCCAAGGTTTCTGCAGGAGAGGATGGCTCAGGCACATTCCCACTTAACTTTCTTTCTAGAAAGAGCTGGAATGTGCCGCAGTAGGCTATCTTGGGAGTCGAGACCATGAAGTCCTGGGCCCACAGACTTGTGCTCAGGGTCTCAGCCCCTGAAGAGTAACCTCTGTTGTTCACCGACTCCCAAGACCCCCAGATGTGTGCATCACCTAAGCGTGGCATCTTGTCTTGGTTCTCCTCTGTCCCAGGAAGAGAAAAAAAGAAAAATCAAATGACACCATTTCCCCTAAATTATCTGAGTACGCTCAACCTTCCCGAGCACACACTTTGGAGCTGTAACCAGACTCACCTCCCTCTCCCCGAGCCAAGACGACCTGCCCTCCTGTTGAATATCATGACCTCATCTGTTCTGTGCTCCCGCGCCATAATCACATACTCAAAGTTAGTAGCTGCATGCAGTCTTGCTAATTAAGTAATTAGGTATAATTGTGCTCACTGTAAATACACAGTAATTGGCTCAAAAAAAGTACTTGGGGGATAAGCATGTGCTTCAAGGTGGAGGAGGTGAAGAGCGAGAAGCCCCCCAGCCTGGGGTCGCATCACGGCAACGCGGGCCTGCGGGGAGGTTACACCCAAAGGTGGAGAGTGAGGAGGTTGGGGTGGGCAGCACCTTTGCTTCCTGCTCCGGGCCCTATGAGCAGAAGGACTGCTCGTCCCCTCGGCATGTCCTCAGACTTGTCCTCAGGGAGTGGGGGGACTGACTCCTTTCTGGAGATCCCCCCCAGCTTAAGCCTTCCCAGACATACCTTTCTCTCTTCTCCTCCAGCTGGATTCTGACATCCCGTCCACTTTGAGATTTTTCCGGGTGATAATTCAGAGCCAGCCGAGAAATACACACCGGGGTCGGAGAGGACCCCAAAGTTGGGCTTTATGGCTGGACCGGAGGAGACGGCTGGGACTGAAAGCCAAAATGGGCTTCTCGGTGGCTCTGCCAGTGCTTTAACTCAGGAGGCACACACGGGTGGTGAATGTGCAGAACAGATATTCATCCAGCTGTGGGGAGGAGGGCCGGGGTCGGCCTCACCTTTTGCAAGTCAGGGAGCTCCGCTGGCCTCTGGAACACTGCACCGGCAGGGAGAATCTCCCTTTTCTGCATCAGCCCTGCTCTGAGGAGAAGTAGGATGGCAGGTGATGGGCTCTGCTCATCTCACCCATCAGATACTTCTCAGAGGAAGGAGCCGGGGACACAGGTTGAGGGAAGGGCTGGGCTTACCCCCCGTGTCTCCAAGGAGATTAAAAACCCCTCTTTTATGGGCAGAGCCTAAAAGGCAGGAAGAGAGAAAAAAGAACCTCCCTCCCATCCTAAAGGTGAGCAGGGGGCTCTGTCATTTGTGGTGGTCCCTATTAGTATTCTCTTTCCAGAAGCCCTTTTCCAGGAGAAGATGGTCATCATTTCCATTTCCTCTGAATGAACATATGAGTCATAATCCTGATGGCAGGTTGCCAAAGAGGCCGGAGGTTCTCGCTCCCATTGTGCTGTATTCTTAATGGTCCAGAGCTAAAAACCCGAGGGCTACCCATCTCTTAGCCAGAATCCCAGAGTACAAATGCCCTTCCAACTTCTCCCCAGCTGCCTTGAGTGCTGTGTGCTCTGAGACACGTGAATAGGCATTTCTCAGACACAATGTTCCGTGGTCAAGGAAGTCCAGGAAAACGTGGATTAAGTCAGTGGCTTGCTGTGGGATCCTGAGAGCCTTCAAGGATAAAGGTCATTGCAACTTTGCAAGAGGGGCCTCGGCTCTGCCAATTTCCCGGATTTATTGAACCTCTGAGCCTGATTCTAGAGGTGTACCTGTTTCAGCATCTCGTGGACACAGATGCTCAGTGGGTCACATTCTGGGCTGTTCTGGGGGTTTGGGGTTCTGTGTTTGCCTCCCCAGCAGATGTGGTAAGTCATCTGACAGAGGGCCCAGATGGGCCTGAACCCGTCTGGCATGTGCGCTGTTACATTTCTTCCCAAGCCTCTGGGAGGGACAGGAAGTGGCTGCGTTCCATGGGAATGCCCAGAGTTGGGGTGGTGGCATTCTTTGGGATTTCTGGCAGGGAGCTAAGTGCCCTTCATTCAGATGGATCAGGGGGTCTTTGTCTGTTGTTCTCTGCCTAGAAGCTCTTGCAGGTGCTTCTAACACTTCCTAAACCCCCAGATCCGGAGATGCTGGTCATGGCCAAATTTTCACTGCATTCCTGCTTCCTGCATTTCACTGTTTCCAAGCAGATTTGCCACTTAGGCTTGAAACCTCAGGGAGCTGTTCCTAAGGGGAAAGGCACAATGATACAGGACGCTGCCTCCCAAGCCACTGTTTCCAAACCATTGTGCGGCGCGTCAGAGCACCTCTTTATTTCAGCAAGGGTATTCAGTGTTCTTGGCATGGTGCGGGCCAGGGCAAGGTCTCCGCCGGCCAAGGGAGGGAATGGAACCCTTGGCTGTAGGGCGTTCTTTTTCATTAGAAAAGGAAGTACAAGGGGAGAGAGAGAGAGAGAGTGAGTGAGTGTGTGTGTGTGTGTGTGTGTGTGTGTGTGTGTTGGGGAGAGGCTGGTCCTAGATCTCTGTCCCAGCCTACCAGCTCCGTCCCTGTGTAACCATGGGAAGGGCATCTGTCCTCTCTACACTTGAGATGAGGAAACACGACCCCTCAGCTGACAGTCCGTGAGACGCGGCGGCACGAGAATTTGGAAGCGCCCTGTCCGCCTGCCTCAGTGACACGTACGTGATCATCCTTCCCTTGACAACAGTATTTTTACAACTGTTGTTCTACTCCCCGATTCAAATCTGCTGTTGGGGGAAACCAGCTTGGTGGTGTCGGAAATAGAGGTTCTCGAAGCCTGGTGGTATTTCTCAGCAGACAAGAATCCTTCCCTCACATGACTTCTCCCCACCTCTAAGGGGGAGGATTTTATCACCCGGCTCCGTAGCCCCAGAGATGCTCTCTGGAGTTGGGGCTGTGATATGTCGGTTGTCAGGAAGTCATGGGTGTAGTTGGGCAACGGACTCCGGCCGATTTCCTTTTGGGTTAATGGACCCAAAAGCCGTGAGCCCAACGCGGGGAAAACAGAGTCATTCGTGGTGGGGTTCTTGGGTTCTGTTGATTTGTATTCCTTGTTTTTACCCTTCCTCTTGCCAGCAGACATGATTTTGTTGAAGCTGCAGGGCCCATAAGCCTCCCTGCTTTCCTGTAGTCCTGTCCAAGTGCCTCACACTGGGTGACTTCTGCATCTGTGCCCTTATGGTACCCTCTGCCGTTAGGGCTTCAATGCCCATCTGCTCAAGTGCCTTTTTTTTGCTTGTTCTTTTTTATTTTGTTTTGTTTTGTTTTGTTTAAGCATTTATTTGTTTGAGAAATCTAGAGAGAGAGGGAGAGAGAGAGGACATGAGTGGGTAGGGAGGGGCAGAAGGAGAGGGAGAAGCAGACTCCACACCGAGCAGGGAGCCCGATGCTTGATCCCAGGACCTCGAGATCATGACCAGAGCTGAAGGTAGACGCTTAACCCACTGAGCCACCCAGGCACCCCTTTGCTTATTCTTAAACATAAGCATACAATCCCTTCACTCTGTCTCAGTAAACACCATGAGACCCCCAGACACAGACGTCCACGTCTGTGGGTCTTGTTGTATTCGCACACGTAGCTGGTGTTTTGGACACTGACTGCATCAGTTACGATCCTTCTGGCTCTGCGTTCTAGGCCATCATGAGCCAGTGGCTTCCACAAAAAAGGAAGCGTAGCATCACGTAACCCCAGTAAAGAGCTAGGGGAGGCAACTGGTGCGTGAGGACTTCAGCTCGGCTCTTCCAGGATTCTCTTGCTTCTGTCTCTCTGTGTTCTGCTTTACCACCAGTCTGGTCCTCCTCATGATTACAGAATGCTGGCCAGAGTGTCAGCCATCACCTCTGAGGCACATGGACCAAGGACAGCACAGACTTGTCTCTTCTTGTGTGTCAACTGAAAAGGAGAAAACCTTTTCCGGAAGCCCCCAACAGTTTCCCTCCTGTCTCGTTGGCCAGAATGATGCCATCTTCCTAAAGCAGTCACCTGCAAAAAGAGTGGGATCCCCACTGTACCTTAGGCTCATCCAGATTGTCCTCCGGCCTTGGGGATGGAGCTCCTTTTCTCACACTGAGCTGCGGGGCTGCCGGAAGGGAATGGAGAGATCCCTCCATGGAATCAGGGCTCTGTCACAGGGAAGAAACAGGAAGTGGCTGTTAGAAATGATGGTGGCTGCTCCTGGAGTTCCCCTCCGAGGTGAAAACAGGCTCCCCCCACTACTTGGCCTTGCAAGTGGCTCCTGGCTTGCTCTGCTCTTCGGAGGTGAGCAGAGGCCTCTTGGGGTGGAGGCGGCGGTAGGAGGAGTCTGGGAACACCCATGCCGGGTCAGTTCTCCCCCTCGTGTTTCTCCTTTTAGGGAGAGCAAGCTGGGTCATTTGTGGTGGTCGCCAGTGCTGTTCTGGTCTGGACCACGGGCCTGCTAACTTTCAAGGCTATGCTTACATGCCCGAGCAAAGAAACGTTCCTTCAGGCGGCTGGAGCTGGATATGGTGATCTCAGCCGGGCAAGCCGTGTGAGTTCCTGGGAGCTGCTGTTGGATCCTTTGGGAGCAGAGTTTCTGGAGAGTAGGTGGGAGCAGGGGGTTGGTGAAGAGAGAGCCAGGGCAGGGGTAGTGGGGGGAAGAGCAGTAACATCCCCTCGATACTTGGCCATGCCTGTTCCCAGCCAGGCTCGGAGCTTTAAGTACATTAAAACCATAATAAAACCTTTCACAGCACAGTGCTTACTCTTGGGCCCAGAAGACAGTTTAGATACAACAGATTGTTTCCTTTTTTTTTTTTTTAACGCAAACTGTATGAGGTCGGCGCTGTTGCTCTCTCCCCATTTTACAGATAAGGAAGCCCGGGGCCCAGGACAGGATCAGACATCCGCTGCAGGCTCTTAGCTGGGAAATGACAAAGCCGAGATGGGACCCAGCCCACCACCAGCATTCCCCTCATAAGGTCTTTCTACATGAAACCTGCCTGGGCTTGTAAGGGCTGTGACCCCCACTTGACAGATTAGGAAACTGAGGCTCAGGGAAACTCACGCTGCCCCGTTGAGTCAGAGCCAGGATGCACACTGCGGGGATTCAGGCACACGGCCTTGTGCTCTGGCCCCGGGCTTCCGCCCCTCATCATCTAGCTAACCTCCACCCACCTGCACCCTGTCTTCTGGAAGACTCAGGATGGTCTTGCGACCTGTCTTTTAGACAGATGCCCCCTTGGGTGGCCCATGGGGCCCTCCATGGAGTCAGCAGAACGCAGTCCCTTTCTGGCCCTCCTGGCCTCCTCTGTAGGCAGTCCCCTCCTCATTCCTACCCCAGGAGGCCATCTGGAGCCCCAGAGGTCTGGAAGGAGGGCGTCTCAGAGTGGGCTCCAGCTAGCCGTGGACACTAGAGGTGACACAAGGGCTCCACAGAAGGAAGAGGACCAAAGGACTCGGAGCCACGTCGGCCTCTTTCTGGTCCAGGCCTCCCCTCCTCCTGTCCCTGAAGGCTGTGTAGCTTAATTTGTCGCCCAGATTGTGGCCAGCCGGGCCTCTCACCACGCACTGTGATAGCTCCCATCCCCAGACCTAGAATTCTTGGTGATGCAGCAACTCTTTGCTTTGGATTCTGCTGAGTCGGGCGGCCCTAATGCCACCGGTAATGAAGAAGTGTTGGGACTAAACTCCTAATGGCTCATTGATTGGTTGAATTATGCTCAGTGTAATTCTGAAAATAGATTTTAAATATGTGCTTGGGGATTTGTGGGGATTTGTTACTTCAGAGCCTTAACTCAGATGTGGCTGGTTTGACCAGGCATCAACGCGGGCAGCCTGGGCTGGCGCCACGCTGTTCACCGCGGCGAGACCCCCTTATTCTCCCCACCTGCCCCGGAGCCAGGAAGCTTGCCAGAGGGGAGTGCGGGCAGGTGTGGAAAGGCCCCCCTTCCCCCCTCATAGACACCCCTGAGGAGGGGGCTTGAGAAGGTCATCTTGGTTGACCCAACCATTGTAGATGCCTCCGTGTTCTTAGAACGGATGGAGACCTGGATTCTCTCTTCTACTTCCTCTGCAGAATGTGGCCCTCTTTCCAATTCCAAGTTTTCACAAAGGGAAGCCTTCACAAAGGCTCAGTGGCTCATAGTCTGGCATAGTCGGGCATCATCCAGTCTACCCGACACCCTTGACTTCCAGGTCGAAGGAGGGTATGGCATGAAGGGTTTGGTGATGGGCGTCTCTGTATTATCTGCTTCTGCTTGTCCCTTCCAAGTTCATCTGCAGACAGTAGGAAAAGGCAGCAGATAATACAGAGACCTCCCGACACACCTGCAATTGCCATCCTTGTCTACGACCTTCCCTCTAGCCTATCAAGGACCTAAAACACCTTCCATTGCTGGGGTGGGGTGGGCCAGAACCCTATGCCCGAGGTCATGGCTGAGCCTCCATGGGGTACAGTAAGACTGTCTTTCTGAGGGGGAAATAGGTCAGCGGTCTTTTTTCCAGAGCTTCTAATGCTACTCTTCCATCTTGACCTCTCTCTGAAAGACTGTGTTTCCTTATACCCTTCCCTGGGGTCGTTTATACCCAGCCTGTCATTAGAGAAAAAACAGTATCCTCGGGGAAGGGAGGAAGTAAAAACAAAACCTGGAAGAAAAGAAAAAAATTATCCTCTGCTCTAATAAAGAAATTACTGGCGTTCTACATTATGAACTGTATTAATTTTTAATGGCTGAGAAAGGAGTTGATTTATAATGCATCCTTCTCGGCTGCAGCGCCTGTCCCCAGCTAATAAATAAATGACAGGTCTCTTGTATTAAAAGTATCCGTCATTTTACATTGTTGGAATGTAAATGGCGGAGGCGTTGAGTGAGAGGCTCCGGGGAGCGGGTGAGCTTCTGCCGTGCCCAGTCGACAAGGGAGCTGGCCGCGGAGGTTGGCCTCGCTCTCAGACTGGACGGAAGCTCATTTCTCCCACTTGGTCTCCGCAAAGTGACCCAAATAGCTCCAGCTCTTGTGGTCCAAGGGAGAGTGCGTAATGCTATGCCTCGGGACAGTTCTGATGGAAACGGAAATTCCTGGTCCTTCGGCAGCCCAGCCCATGGCTTCTCCCCGCGTGTCTTGACCAGGAACCCCAGTATAACATGTTCGTAGTGGATCCTCTGTTGACGCTGATGTATGACTCACAACTCTGGTTTGCTTCTCTGGGCCTCCTAAGTAGAAAAAAATAATAATAATAAAATAAAGCCCGCTCTTTGTCTCTGGTTCCAAGGTACTGTATACTCCTGGTAAATATTTTGGAGAAAAATCTAGACGAACGCAAAGAAGAAAGTAAGCCTTGCCTCACGTGCTGTACCCAGCCATGAATGCTGTGAGCACGTCGGTGCCCTGCTTTCCCGTCTTTTTTTCCTTGCAGAGATATGCACACAAACAAATAACACACATAGACGTGTCTGCACCAACACATACGCTTGTATTCTGCAGCACGAGATCACAGTTGGCATAGGGTTTTGTCGTCTGAATTTGTCACAGACAAATTGTATGTCACAGACCTCTATTCCAACTCACTGAAAATCGCGCGGCCGTCCTGAGTGGCTTCGGGCTGTGTGGCCTGGGCTGTTTTCACAGGGGTGGGTGTAGCGCTGGCGATCAGTCCATCAAGAAGCCCTCCTTTGTTCTCGATCGCAGTGCCAACTCCAGAGTAACACAACGCGGGAGAAAAATGAGGACAAAAGATGGGTTTTGCACAGAGCTCATAATTATGGAACAAGTACTCGCTGCGAAATCGATGCAAGGAGGCTGAGAGAGGAACAGAGTGGCATCGTCCCTGTGGGAGGGAGTCCACGCTCCAGCTGGGGACAGAGGCCCCTCCCGGTTCCTGGTGAGCCAGGCAGAGAGCGGGTCCCAGGGACGCTGCGGCTCAGGGGGCCGGGCGTGCATAGCGGGCGCTGGCTCATTTTAAGTAGGGGGGACCGAGGCTTGGACAAAGGCGGGTAGAGGATGGAAGGTTTGACCTCTCTCTAAAGCTAGGGGGGACTGAGGCAGGCGGAGATGGAAGCAAGGACCTTCCAGGCCGTAGTGATGGGAGCTGGAAGCAGAGACAGGCTTTGGAAGGGCAGGGATGGGGCGTCCTGGGGGACTGGAGGACAGCCCCTGGGGGGGAGGGAGCAGACCCTGCGCGTGTATTACACAGCATGGGTGACTGAAGCGACAGTGATGAATTTATTCACGGAATTTGCATTTAAATAGTTCTAGTCTTTATTTACCACGCTAGGCATTGTTATCAGTTTCTCAGAAACAGGTAATGACTGGAGAAGTAAAGGCGCTATTGACATTATAATAAAAAAGGTAAAGCAAAGTAGGTGATTCCCTTTGAATGGAGGGACAGTTTCCAGCAGACAGGGAGAGACCCCTGTTCCAGAAAGCACGCAAGAAAATGAGCCAGATTCAGCGGTGGCTGCCAGCAGGTTCGACAACTTCTGACTTATTTATATTGTCTTCATAGGCTTAGAAAAATGGAAGTTTGCCTGGATCTTGAGACTAGCATTTCTGTCCTTCCACAGATGAATTTATTTCTTGATTTGTTGTGTGCGTTTCTAAACATAGACCAATGCCTTTCCCTCCTGAAAAAAAAAAAAAAAAAAAAAAACAACAAGTCTCTGAAGTCCTCTGAAGAGGAATAAGAGGCCGTGTTCCTGGGAAGGACATGGTCCTGTGTGGCTGGAGAGGTGCGCAGGGCAGAACCCCAGAAGCATTCATTCCAGAGGCTTCGGACAGTGGCTGTCTGTCTGCCGGGGTGAAAAACGGCCACCCCAGGTGAGGTCCTGGCTGGCCCTGGTTTTAGAATCAGTCACTTGCAAGGGCAGCATGGTCCCCACATTTATTCTTGCCTTCAAATCTTGGACCCCAAGTTATTCCGGCACCAGGACTTAGCTGAAAGAGTGTCTGCGTTCCTAATGGCGTTGACAAAGAGGCGGACTTGCGACCAGAGGTCTCTGGTTTCCATGTCCAGAGCGCACCTGCTCAACAAAGGGAGTCCATTTCTACCCCTCAACTTCTCAGTGAGTTCCCGTGATTTACAGTTGACAAATAGCACCCCAGGGTTTTTCTTCCTTCCATAGTGTCTGTGGAGGCCTGGCTGTTACAGCCTCACCCATGGGTGGCGCCTTCCCAGAGGCAACTCGGGGGCAAATCCTAGCTGATGGCCCCCTGGGCCGAGAGCCTGGGCAAGGGGAGGTTGGCATTCCACATCTCCGGAGACCTGTTTCAACTCTGGCCAAAAGGAAGAATTGTAGGTGATTTTTAAATGTCCTGCCACTGTACAGTTTGAACTAGCCATGGTGGAACGTTAGAAGACCATGTTGTTAGGAGACGGTGGTTCTCAAAGTGTGGTCCCCAGACCAGCGGCATCAGCAGCATCTGGAAACTTGTTAGAAACGCAAATTCTTGAGACGGCCCCTCCAGACCCACTGAGTCAGAAAGTCTGAGGGTGAGGCTCAGTGTTTTGTTTTAATAAGCCCTCCAGCTGCTTCTGATACACACCAAAGGACAGGATGCACTGTGCAACATATCCTAATTGTTCTCCGCGCCCCGACCCCCGCCGAATCGGAAACAAATGTTTATTGAGCATCTACTAAGCTCTAGATACTCTGTTGGGTGCTGTGAGGACAACTGAGCACACAAATCGGTCATTTCGATGTGATTGCTCGGATACGAATCTAAAAAACACTTTTGGGGCAACGATACCATCAATCAGAGGCCCTCCTGGGCAGCCCTCGTCCTCGCCTCTCTGGGACTTCTCTGCTGTCCCTGGCTGCTCTCCATGGGGCATTGTGTCCAAGCCTGGGCTCGGAGTGCTTTGAGGGTGAGAAATGGGGTACGAGCAAGGTGTGGGGAGAGGCTGGGCGTGGGGTTGGGAATAAGGACGCGAGTGTAAAGATTGTTAGTTGAAGCTTGTGGGTACGCTCCCCGCATGTCCATGTCCCAGCAGCTCCATCAGAATGTCCATCCAGAGGTCCGTTGTCTTGTGGGGCCGTGGATGACGTGGAGGGGGTGATGGGCGTCAGCTCGCTGAACGAGAAGTTCTGCAGGGAAGGATGTGTGCATTCTCCTTGGTGTCCCGTGAGGCCAGAGGGCCTGAGACACTCAGCTCCGGAGGCTTGAGCCCCGGAACCTGGATTTGCGGCTGCACCGCTTCACTAAGCCTTCGTGTGTTCATCGCAAGGTGGGACTGATGGGAAGGCCTGCCTCCCCCCACCCCGCCCCGGCTTTCTGTGTATTCAGTGAGGGAAGGTGTGCAAGGGACTCGGAACGTCTGCGTGCCATTTGGGAAGAAATCGCTCACCCCTGTTGCGCTGTTAGTACTGTTCTTCTAGTCTGCCTCAGTGGGACTGAAGAAGGAATTTTATTTATTTTATTTTGTTAAAAGATTTTGTTTATTTGAGAGAGAGAGAGAGAGAGAGAGAGAGAGAGAGAAAGTGCATGAGCCGGGGGAGGGGCATAGGGAGAAGCAGATTCCCCACTGAGCAGGGAGCCCTACCCAGGGCTCGATCCTGGGGCACTGAGATCATGACCTGCACAGAAGGGAGGCGCTCAACTGACTGAGCCAACGAGGCGCTCCCTGAAGAAGGAATCTGCTATGTCAGGAAAACACTTCTGCCCTACAAGGTGATCTCGGGAAAATGTACCTGGCCCTGCAGATGTGGTTTGACATCATTTATGAGTAACTTGTGGGCAGGAAGTGTCTCCCCACGTACAGCCAGCACCATGCTGACCTCACGCAGGGACTGGCCGCTCCGTAGGCACCCGGGGCCCCTGTATCTCCAGGCCTGGCTTCTTCCCAGGGTTGACTCCCACCATGACCCAACCCCCAAGCCTCACCTCATTGCCAAGGTTGAGGAGGTGATGTTGCCAGAAAATACCAGATTAGTGAGAACTGAATTACGATTTTCAGAGGTTCTGAAAATAGACGAATACAGCAAATGCCGCTTAATATATTGAATTTAGATATATGTAACCTTTTCCTTTTCAATATGGAAATATACGCATTTTGTAAGTACTGAGAATTTTGAGTGGAGCCACATTCTAATTAGTTCCCAGCTGAACTTTCTTAAATTCTGCTCTATTTTGACTTTTAAAACAGATTTATTGGGGCTTGTGTGGCTCAGTCATTGAGTATCTGCCTTTGGCTCAGGTCATGATCTCAGGGACCTGGGATTGAGCCCCGCATCGGGCTCTGTGTTCAGCGGGGAGCCTGCTTCTCCCTCTCCCTCTCCCACTCCCCCTGCTTGTGTTCCCTCTCTCGCTGTGTCTCTCTCTGTCAAATAAATAAATAAATTCTTTAAAAAAAAAAATCTAAAAAAACCCAGATTTATTTGTTTGTTTGTTTGTTTGTTTGTTTAGTGTGTGTGCAAATGGGGGCCGTGGGGGGAGAGGGAGAGAGAGAATCTCAAGCAGGCTCCCTACAGAGCATGGCGTCCCACCGGGGATGGATCCGATGACCCTGAGATCATGACCTGAGCTGAAATCAAGAGTCAGACGCTCAAACGACCGAGCCCCTCAGATGCTCTATTTTATTTTGATTTATTTATTTGATTTGATTTTTTAAAAGTGATCTTGAGGCTGGCTTTCCTGATGGGGAATGCTTACTGGTGAGGACAGATCACAGGCAGCAGGAGTGGAGAGGCCAGCGAGGCAGAGGGAACAGCATATGCAAAGGCGCAGAGCTGTGTTTTGGGCAGAGTCTCCAGTTCTGCAGGAGTGGGTGTGAGGCATGTGGCAGCACTAGGTTCCAATGGGCCTGTGTGCCTTGCTGCTTCATCCCACATCGTTTCAAGCTAATGTTGGAAGACAGGGGTATCCCCCAACACGCTGTGGACCAAAAAGAAACATGAGGAACGTTTGTCAAAAAAGATGGATTTTTTCCCCCCTTCTTGCGTAGCATAAGGTTGGCGGTGTTGGATGATGGCAAGAATTCTGGGGGCACCAGGGCGGCTCCGTCAGTTAAGTGTCTGCCTTTGGCTCAGGTGGTGATCCTGGGTCTGTGAATCCAGCCCCTACGTAGGCTCCCTGCTCCTTTGGGAGGCTGCTTCTCCCTCTCCCTCTGCCTGCTGCTCCACTTTCTGTGCTCTCTCTCTCTCTGTCAGATAAATAAATCAAATCTTAGGGAAAAAAAAAAAAAAAAAAAGAATCCTGAGCTGAAAGTTTAGAAAAAGCCAGATTCAGGTAATGGCTATGAACCCATGGGGTGTGTGTGTGTGTGTGTGTGTAAATTCCAGCACTGGAGGTAAAAATACATTTTGCTCTTTAAGCTCTTACATTTGTGATTTCTGTTTGTTGGACTTTAAGTGGACAAAAATACATTGCAGATCTTTTAAAATAAAGCTCTTTTTATTTGATGTTTTTTAAATTGCTTTCAGGAATAAAACCTGTTAGCAATATGTGGGTATCTTCATGTTGTTCATCATTTACAATAAAAAGAAGTCTCGTTTAATTCTTCTCAAACTTTTCTTCTACTTCAGGAAATAAAAAAAAAAATATATCAGAAAGCTCGGAGAAAGAAGCACCAAGGTACTTCACACACATTTTTCTCCTTTCCTCAGGATGTTCACATCTGAAGTCACCGTTGAGGTGGCAGTTGGAGCCTTGGGAATAAAGTGATATGAGACGAGAAGGCATAGAGAGGAGCCCATGCTCCAGATGAGTGCCCTGGGCTGGGCTGCGCTTTGGGAAGGGGATAGGAAGTGAAGGAAGCTGGAGCCTGGGCAGGCTTTGCAGAAGGAGGGTGTGCGCTGGAAGTGGAAATAGACAGAGGTCAGGCCGTGAGATGGGGGCAGGAGCTGGGTCCCCAAAGTCTGGAGCAGAGGGATGCGGCTGAGACCACACATCGGCAGGATCAAGAAGGGACTGGTAGCAGGGAAATAAGCCAGAGAGCAGGGAGACGATGGTGAAAAATGGACAGGATGGCCACATCGCCTTGCCGTTCTCATGGCTGTGATGTATTCCATCGTACGGATATGTCACAGTTCCTTTATGCATCCAACTGTCCCTTGCAGTCCGCGGTGATTCCCTCCCTCTCTCCTTCCCGTCCTATCCGTCTATCTAAAAAAATGTTGCTATGGGCATTAAAATGGTAAAGTGTGTCTTCTGGTCTATCTATCTATCTATCTATCTATGTGTGCGCTTCTTCTGGAGAAGTACTTATGATAGAAATGACTGGGCCTGTGGTTTTGTGTATGTGCAGTAACAGTATTTTTAAAAAACTGAAGACTGAAGGAAATGTGTGCCAAGTGCTCAGCACATAGTATTAGCACCATAAATTGAACGGTAGTGACTATCATCATCATCATCAGATTTACTCTCATATTTTTAACCACGTGCGGAATTAAACTCCTTGAACATGTCACTGAGGCTGAGGTGTCTCCCAGACCTCTTCAGCTATAAAGCCTCACAGATATATGCGAGACAACTGTCTTCTCGCTAGACTAACCGCTCTCCCTCAGCGGGAGGGCTCTGCGAGGCAGGCAGAGAGGAAAATCAGGAGTCCGTCCTGCGGTCCCGCACCGACATCGCTGGCTTTCAGTCCTAACTTGTTTCTTCTCTGGGCCCCAGAATGGGCTGGTCTGCGAAGTCTGGGATATCTGAGCTGCTGTTAGTGGAAAGGGGGTCTTCCAGCAGCGATTGCAAAGGGAGGTGATGGCCATGGAGGTGGATCTTATTTTTTCCATTTCCCGGTAGTGGTCCAGATAATATTTCAGTAACTGATATGACTTTATGAATAATGGAGCATGGATCAAAGATATTGTAGCATCTGTTTAATATGAAAAATGGCAGGGGGCAGAGCCCTGGTTACCTTTCACTGCAACTCCACGGCTACCAAGAATCCCGATTGCCGGGAGACTGGGGTCGAGGACGGGAAAAACAGACTCACTGGCTAGGGTCATAGCATTGAAAACATGACGTGCATAAAGGTCACCCCGTCCTGTGGACACCAAATACGCACCCTCGGCTGTCTGCATTGGAATAATCTGGGAGCTTTCAGACACCACTGTGTCCTGGATCCCCACCCCAGAACCCGGGTTTGACGTCCAGGTGTGGGCCCGCCAGCTTCGCACAGGGGTCACCCGCACATGCAAACCTGGCACCTGTTGATCTCGTCTGGTCTTGTTGCAGATGGGGAAGCCTCGTGTGGCTAAGACACGTGTCCCGGGAGACACTGTGTTTTGGGCGGCGTTGGTAGAATTAGAACCAGCTGCTCCTTCTTGTTTATCACTTACATTTCCCTCTCAGCATCCTACACACGGATGGTTCTTCTAGATGTACCTTTATGCCTCTCTCAGGCTCTGCGAGTGTAATTCCCCGTGGGTTAGACTCAGGATTCTGCTCTCCCCCCCCCCCCTCCCAGATAGACCCAGTTCAGATTAATTTTAGCTTCTTCCTTTTTGGGGATGCTTTCCTTCTGAAAAGGAACCTCCTTTTTCCTAGTTGTATGAAAATATTTTGGTTCTGTTGGATATCCGCATCTCTACAGAGATGTGGCCAAGTCATCGTGGTAGACCATTCCAGGGCAAGTGTTCCTGCCCACGATGCTGGGGAGCCACAGCTGTGAAGGGGCTTTTGGCTGGTAACCAGGGGCTCCTGGAAATGACAGCGTCATGGGGCTGAAGGAGCCTTCGGTGTCTGATGCATCCACCCAGTTTACAGATGAGATCGCTGAGGCATAGAGAGGTCGAGCGGCTTGCCCAAGAAACACAGCTGGTTTGTGCGTGGAAGAGAGAAAGAACTAGAACACAGGTCTTCAGAGTCCACTGCCCAGTCCTTGCACTGACTGAAATGAATGCATTTCTAATAGAAGAATTTCACTCGTCTGGAAACAGGCTGAAGGCTGGAGATAAAACAGGTCTCCTGAATGCAGGTCTTACCTTTTGTTTCAACAAAGTCCTCGTTAGAAAACCTCAGGTTTGAAGGTGGCATTTAAAGATCCTTCTGTGGACGCGTCTCCTTCACATCCCTTGAAGGTAGTCATCTGATCTCAGTTCCTTCTCCTAGGCACCAGAAGCTCCCCTCTCGAGGTGGTCCTGTCCACTCAAGCAATTCTGATGGTGAGAGCGAGACCCCATCTTGATTCCGGAACCAGCCTTCTGGGATTGCATTCCCTGATCTCGCTGTTTGGCCTGGAACCACTCAATAGACAGGGCTACGTGGCAGGCAGGACAGTGGCCTTGATACCAGGCAGACCCAATGCCAACTACCAGTTGCGTAGTCCACTTCTGGTTTTTGAACCTTCTCTATGAAACGGGGATACCAAGATGATGGTGACAGAGAGCCATTACGAGCCACACAGAAGCTGTCAGGCAGGTTGAAGCTACAGCCCAGCCCAACACAAGAAGGCCCTTGGCCCCAGGTGCACCTGTTGAAGTGGCCCATATTCTCTTGGCAGTCTCCCAGCATGCCTCTCTGTTGAGCACTCTTACGTGGTGGGCCCCCTCTTCCGTGCATGATGAAGGGAGTGTGAAAATTATCCGTGGTGTTGCTGTCAGTCTGTGAGGCCGTGCTATGTTCAGAATCCACATCGCTGGGGACTGTCATGGGCTGTGCCTGCGTGGGCCTGTGTGTGTGCATGTGTACATGTGTGTACGTGTGTGTGCAAGTGTGCACGTGCCCCAAAGTCCGGCCGTGTGTCTCTTCGTGTCTCTCTGCTCACGTCTGTTTTCCCACGCATCTCAGAGTCAAAGCCATAGACGTCCTGGCCTGTTTCTCATGTCCAGGGAGGCTCGCTGCTGCTTTCAGTCCCGGAATCAGAACATCCCCGGGGGCAGGGCTACTCTGCTTATCCCTTATTCTCACCTGAAGCCACAGGGCTGTGTGTGCCCGTGGAGGCCCACGTGTGCTGGCAGCAACCCCTTTCCTGCCATCCGTGGGTGGGCACGACCATGGCCATCCCTCTGCTTCCCGGCTCCTGTAGGGCCTGGCCACCACTGGGTGCTCTGTGAGGAGGGCTGCCTGAGCTGCTCTTCTGAGAAGCCCTTTGCCGCGAAGATACCTGAGACACGTAGGATATTAATAGCTTCAAAAACTCTCACCCCTGTGTAATTTAAATCCCTCTCCCGAGTTATACTCTTATGGAGGGAGTGGGAGCGAGGGAGAGAAAAGCTTAGAATAATTCTAAGAGGTTGTGGGAAAAAAATTTGGGGAGAGGATGACTGAAATATTCTTATTTAATCACCCACCCTACCGCCTGCTGGATTTGGTGAGGAGAATTTTTAATTTTCTTTTTTTAAAGCCAGGGGCTATTTTGACAATTACAAGTGCTGCAAATCGCGTATGTCCTGTGAGGAGCTCTGGAGGAAGGGGTTCCTCTGTGAAAGAGTTTGGGAAATGCTGTATGGCCTGTCGGCCCCCTAGCGCACCCAGCACACATGAGTGTGTTCAAGGACGAGATGTCCTCCTTGGACAGACTTGTTATGCTCTGGTTAGCCTTGAATTTACTGAATTTCTCTGAAGAAAAATCCCATCAAAAGTACGCTGTTGAAGAGTGAAAATCTTAGCTGAGGGGAAGTGGAGTGTTGGAGATGGAGGTAGAGCCCGTGTAGTTGTGGGGAGATGCAGGGGTCCCCAGCTCATGTAAGTAAGAGGAGGGGGGAGGTTCCTTACCAGTGTCTTTTTCTGGTGTCTTATCTGTAAGGTCGTGGGTGTCAGTTTTTCTAGGATTTGGAGAATACCAAAGAGGCTACCTCCGATCGAGGTTATCTCTTCTCTTCATGGGCTCTGAAAGGCTTTCCAGAGAAGGAAAAGGGGTTCCCACAGATTGTGGTGGGAAAGCCCACACAGAGGGTAAAATCAGGTGGCTTTGCGAAGCCGTCCATGAAGGCCAGCGTGACTCCAGGGCAGATAAACTCTAGGCATTGGAGATTGGCCTATTTCTAGACCCACCAACAGAGTCACTGACTGCTATGTGGAGAGACTGACAAGGGAAACCCATCCCCAAAAGTCTTTTATCTTAGCCCAAGTATCCCCCGTGGTGACTTCATTACTCTGGGGCTCCTGTGGGACCATCCGACATCTTGACTGACCTGGAGGTCGAGTTCATAAGGTGCCTGGTTCCTTCTCAGGGCAACATGGTGGCATCTACTAAGGCCTCCCTGGCAGTGCTAGGGTGTCCAGAGAGCATGGGTCAGGAAGAGCCGTGTGTGTACTTCTCAGGATGGGTCCGGAGTAAGCCCGGAGCCCAGAGGCAGTAGAGGGATAAGAACGCAGTTGGAAACCTTGGGTGGTGTACACGTGTGGGTTTAAATGCCAACTCGACTGCCGTATCTGTACACGTATTGCTTAACTTCACTGGGCTTCATTTCTCTCATCTGTAACATGGGAATAATAAGTGACATTTTGTCAGGCCTGGGAAGATGAAATGACATGCCGTTTCCCATACAGAGTACTCCAGGGCCTTGATGAAGTCTGTCCACTCCTTTCGCTGGTACCAATCAAAAGAAGTTGAATACTGATGAGTCCATCATTTACTGAAGTCTGTACCCACGCCCCCCCCACCACACTTCTACAACACGCCCCCCCCCACCACACTTCTACAACTCTGATAGTGTTCATGCTCTTGCCAGCATTTCAAGGCTGAGTTGCATAGAACCTTTAGGTTTGACCTCTCACGCTCTCTACACACCTGCTCACTTCAAGATGCTTTCTCTCTCCTCAGCCTTCCCTAGTGTTTTCATGTCTTTCTTGCCCTGTGGAAGGCCTTGGCGTACGTGCTTTTTTTTTTTTTTATGCAAATGTGCCTTGAATTGGCACAAGGGTAGGACAATGTGTTCTTTTCCCAATAGCTGTTTTGATAATGCTTGGCAGTGGGTTGGTATTTTTGGCCAGAGTAGTGCATATTGAGACCATATCCTCAAGGAATGCTTTTCAATCTGTCCTAAGTCTCTTTTCTAGGCTGCATAGTTTGGATTTTCCATTGATGAAAAGCACTTCCCTTTCCTTGCCCACATGAAAGTTTATCCACCCATTTTCTGGGCTACTCTTTTCCCTCCGCGTTGCCCAAGGCACATGCGAAAAAAAGTCTCTTGGGATCTTCCTGTACTTTAGGCCTTTTTTTTTTTTTTTCTTTTAAGCATTATATTGCTTGAGTAAACTTAAGATCATCTAAGAATGAGAGGTACTCTAGTGTCGTCTTGGAGATCAAGGATGCCAGGAGGTCCAGCGAGTGTGGGGAGAGCAGGTAAAGAGTGAAGGAGCTGATGACGGGGAAGTGTAGGGTACCGGACCAGGTGGTGGGTGGCACAGATCCTGAGAGATAAGAGAGGTAAAACAGAGCCCACAGTCTGGTTAGGGGTACAGCGAACAAAAGCACCCCTGAGAAAGCCAGATAGGCTAAGAAGGATACTTGTCCTGACTCTCTTTTGTTCTGAGTGTGTGGCCCTGAAGCAGGTGATTCTGCTCTTGATGGCGGAAGGATTTCCAAGAGATTCTGACCGGTCTCCCCTCCACGATGATTTATCTCCTCAATTACCATGGAGATTTCCATTTTAAAAATAGCCATTGGGTGGAATCTTAGTGCAAAAAAATATATATATCCAAATATATCATAGCAGTTGGTTCCCCACACCCCTGTGCCTATTTACTCCCTTGAGGATTTTCATCAGGTTTGACTTTTCCTTATGAAGAACGTGTTTATTCCTCCATATGTTCTATTGGCTTCAGCAGTGAGTGATTCCCTGGTTGAAAATGTGTTACATGGTCCTCTTGTTTCTTGGAGGAGCAGAGTGTTGTAGTAGTTAGGTGTGTGGCTGCTGGAGGCATCTTGCCTGGTTCAAATCTCAGCTGTGCCTCCTAGTAACTGTGTGACATGGACGAAGTTACTTCCCCTCTCTCTGTGCCTCTGTTTTCTCACCAACATGAGGACAGTATGGTACCTGCATCTTGGAGTTTATATGGTCTAAAGGAAGTAAAACCTGACAGGTGCTCAGAACAATTCCTGATACCTTGTGAGCCCTCAGAATGTGCTAGCTACGATTTTTCTTAAGGGAGCTCTGAATCACACTGGTGTACAGTTTACCTTTGTGGCCTTGGCTCCCCATGAAGGCACATGAACAGTTTAGTTCGCAAGTTCACGGGGTTACTTAAAGGCTCAGAGGTGCTTCTTCTAGGCTTCCCTGTTTATCTCCACATAACTGTCAACTAGATCTAGAACATTCTGTGTGTGCTCCACATCTATCAGCTTCGAAAGGCAAGGGAGTGTCTAGCCTCTGATTGCCTCAGTAAAGAATTTATCAAATAAGGCAACAGTTTTAGCATATTGCCCTTGATAGATTGAAAGTTCTCTGCCTGGCCTTGGAGGGTTTTGCAAAATGGCACTTAAGTGTGTGGGACTCACTGAGTAGACCTTCATTCGCACTTGGTTGCTAATCTCCCCAGGCATCCTTTCTCTTCTCCTCACTTGTGGAGCTTGCTTTCTGGTTTTGTTTTTTAATACATCCATATCCTAGTTATGATAGGCTGAGATTTACCTGATTAACTGTGCTTGTTGTTGTTTGTTTGTTTGTTTTGTCGGGTTTTAAGGACCTGGGTATTTTGATTCATACAAGTTTTATTTTCTGTAGGGTTCCAGTAAATTGTTTTTTACATAGTGTCTCTGGTTTTCTATTGAGCCTTAGTTTTTTAAAATCGTTTTTCTCCATTTCAACAGAAATTATGTACCTATTTGTCTTTTGCTTTGTTACTCCAGGATCAAATATCTAAGGATTAAAGTGGAGAATCCAAAAATTTTCCTACTTTTGTAGATGAGGCTATTGATTGGGATAGGAGTCCCCTGTCCTTCTTGTAATGCCTAAAACCCTCAATCAGCAGGGATGAAGGTTGGGGCACATAGCTAAACACTATCAACAACTTCACCGTTTCCTTGAAGGAAGAGTCAATTTGCTGGTGGGAATGTCTTGAGCAAGGGCTTCCATTACCCATCCTTGACTGAACTTATGTCTGTCCTTTGAGAGTTTATTGTGGTACAGTTCTCCTGTATGATCTCAAGTGCTTTATAGCTTGAGGAGTGGAGAAGTCTCAAAACAGCTCAGTTTTTAGATTTTTCACTTTCAAAGAAAAAGTATCCTTCATAGAGCAATCATCCTTTTCACACTACCAATGGCCTTCTCTACGAAGACCTCCCACAAAGACTGCTCATGAATCCTTCTAAGGATGGGAAGTTCAGAACCTCCCATGGGCCACTACTGTATCAATGCATAAATATTTATACCTTTTAAAGTTTATTTTTTTTATCAAAAACTATTTTCATTGGACAGTTGGTGTGCCTTTATGGATTGGAAGACTTCTTATTGTTAAATGGCAATACTTGCCAAATCGACTTACGGATTCAATGTGATCTCTGTCAGAAATCCAAACTGCCTTTTGTAAAAATTGACATGTGATCTTAAAAATCCCTTAAAATGTAAGGGATTGAGATAGTTGAACAATCTTAAAAAAGGAGAGCAATGTTGGAGAACCTAAACTCTTCAGTTTCAAATCTTGATACAAAGCTACAGTAATTGAGATAGTGTGGTAGTTGGCATAAGCATAGACATATACATCAGAGGAATAGAGACACCCCAAGGTAAACCCTTACATATATGTTCAATTGATTTTCAAGAAGCTTGCCTAGACAATTCAATAGGGATAGATAGTCTTTTCAACAAATGGTGCTGGGACAATTAGATACTCATATGTAAAGAATGAAGTTGGACCCCCTAATACAACATATACAAAAATTAAATTAAAATGAAACCAAAACCTAAGTGTAAGAATTGAAACTACAGAACTCTTAGAAGAAAACATAGGTAAAAATCTCTGTAGTCTTGGATTAGGTAATGGCTTTTTAAAAAAAAAATTTTTTTTAAAGATTTTACTTATTTGACAGAGATCACAAGTAGGCAGAGAGGCAGGTGGGGAGAGAGAGAGAGAAAGAGAGGAAGCAGGCTCCCTGCTGAGCAGAAAGCCCAGTACAGGGCTTCAATCCCAGGACCCTAGGACCATAACCTGAGCCAAAGGCAGAGGCTTTAACTCACTGAGCCACCCAGATGCCCCAGGTAATGGCTTTTTAGATATGACCCCAAAAACATGAGAAACAAAAGAAAAAAATATATATACATTAAACGTAATCAAAATGAAAAATTTTGTGCTTCAAAGGATACCTTCAAGAAAATGAAAAGACAGTGACAGAATAGGAGAAACTATTTGCAAATCACATATCTAATAAAGGAATTGTATCCTGAATATATAAAGAGCATTTACAATGTAACAAAATGACACGTAACCCAATTGGAAACTAGGCAAATGAATGAAATAGCTATTTTGCCAAAGATACACAGATGGCTAATAAGAACATGAAAAGAGTCTCAACATCATTAGCCATTAGAGATATGCAAAACCATAGTGTGATATCACTTCATACCCATTAAGATGGCTTTAATAAAAAAGTTGGACAGGGACAAGTGTGAGTGAGGATGGGGAGAAATTGGAACCACACGGAAGTGGGAAGAAACATAGTGCGATCTCTTTGGGGATCACTTTGTCATTTCCTCACAGTGTTAAACGCAGAGTTACCATATGACCCACGGATTCCACTTCTCAAGAGAATTGAGAACATGCGTCATGCAAAACCACAGTCCTGATACACGGATGAGCCTTGTAAACAACAGGCTGAGTAAAAGAGGCCAGACATAAAAAACCATATACCCCATGAGTTCCTTGATGTGATCTGTCCAGAATGGCAAATGCATATGACAGAGAGAGTAGGATAGTGGTGGCTGGGGGCGGGAAGGTGAGAGGGATGGGGGGTGACTGCTGAGGGGTCGGCGTGGTTTTGTTTGTTAGGCTGTGGGAGGATGATGAAAATGCCCAGGAATTACATAGGAATTGTACCGTTTTTGAATGTACTAAAAACCACTGAATTGTGAGCTTGACAAAGGTGCATTTTATGGTTTTTGAATTACATATCCATTTTTTTAAAAAATTACATATCCATTTTTTTAAGTTACCCAAAAGAAAAAAAAAGATAGCGAACTTACATGGACACTGACCCTCTCAAATAGATGCCTGCACTTTGCATGGACCCCTGTTGCTCCATTACAGAGACTCTCAGAAGAGGGCCACGGAGCTGGTTTAACAGTGTTGAGGGTCTGAGGACTCAGGGCCATGACGAGTTGCTGACTGGGAAGGACCCACTTCAGCATTGTAATGTTGCGACGAACATACTGGTAGGCACCTACCACGGACTGTTAGCTCTTACCTGTGCCCGAATCCAAAGACTTCCATACCCAGCTGGGAGTCACAGAGAGCCTACCTGCCTCACACATGACTTGAGTGTGACCATCCTAACACCAAGAAGTTTGAGCTCTGAAGTCTCAAAATCCCTCAATGCGTGTGTGAGGAGTTGGTAAGACAGCACCCCGATCAATATTTTTGAGTAGGGTCTCCCAGAGCATGGTAGGAAAGTGCCTAGTTCTACTGAATTATATTATAATGCAATATAGAAACTCCCCTCTCTTTCTCTCTCACTCCCTCCCCCTACTCCATCTCTGAGAAGGGTCATTGTTTTTCGCAGGAAGCCTCTGTTGTCTGTCCCAGTGCCGTTTTCCTCATCTGAGTTCAGAATTACACGAGCCTACCCCAGGTCTCGGGGATACGTCATTTTGGAGTAAACTGTCCCAATCTAGTAATATCCTCGGCCATTCATCGGACCCACACACACAGGAGCTTTGTGTGATGGAGTCCACTCTCTTCCTCCCGGGGAAATAAATCCACGGCTCAGTGCATAGGAAATGATATTGACATGGAAGAAGAGATGACATCCACATGTTATTTACTCAGTGATATCCCGGCTCATAGAAAAAAGTGTTTGAGGCGGTTTTCACAAATGTATGCAAGCAGTGAACCAGGATGAATGAAGGGGGAATGACAGTATCTGGAAACAGGGGGAATAAGTGTAAGGACATGAAGGCAAACTAGTGGCAAGTGTAGACTGTTAAGCGTGTGCTGTTAGAGGGAGCTTGCCTATCTGGCTCCAGGCATCCTAGGAGCCAGAGCACAGAGGCAAACATCACAGGCTATAGGCAGCCGTTCAGAGGAAGAATAACTTCTCCAAATGTCGTGGCCTAACAGAAGCTTCTCCCACAGCTCCTCATAAAGAACAGAGTGTGGGATGCAACACTAGACTCACCAGCATCCTGGAAATAGATCCGATGGTGCACCTCTTAGGAGTGTCGGCTAAAAGAGCCTTGGATGCAACTCAGTGGCTTCGTGCCCACACCCACTCCACAAAGTGGGTGGGTGGGTAGGTGGAGGAGAGAAGGCTTTCAGAAGCCCCTGCGGGAACCTTGTCTTACTCCGGCGAGACCCAGGCAATCCCTACACATGGGCGCCTGTGGGGAAATGCATTGTTGAGGCCTGATGGGCTTGCCACCCTCACCCCCGTCCCACTTTGGCAGTCTGGGGGCTCGATGGTCAGCTTCTGCCGCCAGCAGAGCCCTTCCCATCACACCTCCGCCCCGGCCCTGGCTTTTCTTCCCAGGCTTCTTGGAACTCGACCACGTGAGGCAGTAAATCACTGAGGTCCAGAACAAATCTCATTTGGCATTTTTATCTCGACTCTTCTGGGGGCCTTTAATTAGTGTGATTGCTGTGTGGGAGATTGCTCAGATGGAATCCTCGCTACCCCTGGTTGGCGTAATGGTCATTGAAGTTTCCGAGTTTCTGTTCCTGGCCATCTAGGAAAGGCTCTGATTAAAAGCGATTAAAACCCCTTAATAGGGTCTAATAAGGGGTGGTTGGCAGCTCATTGGCGTGGATTTAAAAACGCATCAGAACGCAGACTCACGTAACCCTCAGAAACTTCCTCCTAAGAGCTCTCAGATCCATGATGTTTGCCACCCCAGTTCCCCCAGCACCGCGACACCCACGGCCACTGCATAGTAATCCTCCACTGGCGTGGCCACTGCCCCACAGCTCACGCAGCCACGGCATCCTTGACACATTGTCCACAGCTAGGACGTTGTCAGCCCTTGTTAATAGTCCGGGGGCTTTGGGGGAGCATCAGAATATGTTACAATTGAGGACAGAACTCTGGTTACCATGAAGCATCCTGAGTCCCCTGGTTTCGGATTCCCCTAGTTGCGTTGAAATCTCCTGCTCCTGTAGAACACTCCATGGCTGCGGTTCTCAACCAGGGTGACTCGTCCCCCCAGCGGACATTGGAGAAGGTCCGGAGACAGAGTTGGTTGTCCTGATGGGGTAGAGGACACTGCTGGTATCTAGTGGGAGACGGCTGTCCCCCACAATCAAGAACTATCTGGCCCCCCAATTTAATAGCATCAAGGCTACGAAACCCTACACTGTAACTTTCAAAGCAGATTTCCACAATTACCTTGCTTAAAGCTCAGAATGGCTTGGTGAGGGAAGAGGTGTAAAAGTTTTATCTCCATTTTACAGATCAAAACATGGAAGCTTGGAGAGAGAATAATCCTTCCCTTTCCCTCAGGCTAGGCCGTCTAGCTGTCATTGTGTTGCCGCTCACACAGATGGTATGGGATGACATGAGCTTTGGGGTCTCTACACGTGTCCAGAAGCAGTACAGGTCTTACCTAGAGGCGTATGGCACATCTCTGGAGAAATTGTGACCCCAGGTGTCTTGTGTATAAGAAAGGTACCCCTATTTCTTACCTTTCCCCAGGATCTCAAGGAACACATAGCCATCAAAAAGTACTGTAAAAACGTAAGACTTGGTCACACTGGAGACTTGGGGAGGAGTAAGGTTATTTCAGTGGGTAAAAACATTATTTGCACAGTCTGATATCAGTTGACACATTCATGTGCTCTGGGGGCCTGGTGGTTACATAATGTGTGACAGTCTGCTGTGACAATAAGGAGGGGTGCATTTTTGGAATTAAGAACCCATGATCTGCCAAGAAGCATTCGTATAAAAAAAAATGCATCCCTTAACTATGTGTGCATTTGTCTGGGTGTGTGTTTGCAGGTGGAATACCTTCCAGAGCCGATCAATTTGGTGGGATGATAGACCTGAGAAGGGTCACACGGGATGATAAGAATATAACTATAATCACACTATTACTGCCTGGGGATTTTGAAGGATTTGTAGCATTAAGAGACTCTGAGGGAGTGTTCAAAGCAAATGCCTCCTGACCATTTCAGTGCCTTGTCTCCCTTCTTAGGGCATGCATGACTGTCATTGCACATTGCCTATGGGTCACACTTGCAGTTAGCCTCCAATCCATGCCGAATTGTGGCCAGGCACTTCCCATGCATACCTGCAACCCCACAGTTATCACCATTCTCATGACCCCCACCAGTCAGTGAAACGTAGGAGCACAGGAGGGGGCTGGCATCCCTTGTGCATGACCGACAGCTTGTGGACCACAGAAGTAGAAGTGAAGCTTGGCATGGGCTCATTCTCCTTCACCGTGTTGCCCTCTTAACCATTCACGACAGTTGTGCTTTTTTGCTCCTCAATCAAGAAAAAGACTCTCACCCTCATTTGAAGAAGAGGCGACGGGGCCTCTATGGCATTGAGTGAGTTCACTATGGTCATAGTTAAGAGCACAGAAATCACATCTGCCTCCAAAGGCAGCCAGTGCACTTGGAGGGATTATAAGACACAGGGAAATCCCCAGAGAATTCTCTCTCTCTCACACACACACACACACACCACACACACATACACACACACACGCACACGCGTACACACACACGTTTCTGAGAGAAATTGACCCGACATTAGTCTCTGTTCTGTTACTGATCTTATCAAGCCGAACGCAGCTCTGCTCCGACTGGAAAGCACTGCAGTGCTCGGAGCTGAGAATTACTCCTCATGCTACAGTGCAAGCTTAAAGAGCATCATTTAACGGCAGGCGTCTCGCCCCGGGTCTGGTGAAGGAAAGTCAAGGGCGCATAAGGTTTTTAATTCCTATTCTAAGTGCCGCCACACTTCCCTTAGAGGGCTGCAGGCCTGCTCTCCTGGCTGTGTGTGCTGAACGATCACCAGCCCTCCCACACCTGCTCCTCGCCAGGTGGTCCCAGGTTTGCGCCGGATAGACTAGGCACTGCCCAGACCCCACCTCCTCTCCCACATTGAATCCGACGCTACATTTTCTGTTTTGCCCAAGTTAGCCGTGCATCTCTCTGGCACCCACTCCGCGGGGCTCTCCTACCACGATCCGGGCCCTAATTTACCACTGTCCAGCCTGTTATGGGTCACCCTTTAACCCAGAGGGCTCCGCACTCCGCAGCCCGCAGCCCCAATCTAGGCCGCCACCTGTCTTTGCACGGCGCGAGAGCTAAGAAAGTTTTTTATATTTTTAAATGGCTGGAAAACTATCAAAAGAAGAATCATCTTTCGTAACCATGAAAATGATATGAAATTCAAATTTCAGTGTCCATAAATAAAGTTTATGGGAACACAGCCACACTCATTCATTACCAATCGTCTGTGGCTCTTTTCGCTCGACGGCGGCGTTGAGTAGTTACGACAGAGCTCGGGTGGCCCGTCAGGCTGGAAATATTTACTATCTGGCCCTTGACAGAAAAGGCTTGCTGGCCTCTGCCTGACCCTGCTGACCACCACCCCCTTCTCTCTTACGCTCACCCTTCTCTGCTCTCGGGCCATCCCCGCTTTCAGATCCTCTAGGACTCACCCATCACCCCAGCTTTTGAAGTTCTTTCAAGATCTGCCCCAAGTTCATTGTCTCCCCTAAGACCATCACTCCCACGGTTCTTTCCACTGGGCATAACTTTCCTTTCCGTCTCCTTACACGGAAATCTCTCTCCTCGAAGCCTCACCGAGAAAGCAGCCTGCCCCACGGAGGTTAGATCGCCCACTGGAGTTCACCTCTGGGAATGCTCCCCCGGCACGGCTTTCCTGATGGGAGGTCCTTTCTGTTTCAGCCAAGGCCAGGGGGCCCTAACTAGGGTCCAGGTCCCAAGGGTGTGAGCGCCCCACGCCCCCGTCACATGGAGTTGGCGAGTGGATCAGGGACTCCCAGCTCCTGAGGATCCTGCTTTCCCCAGGGCGTCATTCCTGTGAATTTATAGGAGGTCTGTTCTCCCAAAACTATGTGACATCGTTTGGAAAGCGGGAAACAGAATTTTACATTTGGAAGTTCACGATTAGCATTAAGTGCGGGGCCGTCGTCATGAGTGAATATATCGTTTAAGCTAAATCTCTTATCCGTGAACCCAGCCATGCCATATCTGTGGACCCGTCATCGCTCTTTCTTCGTTTGTCTGTCCATGAGTCTTCCGCCATCTGTCATCAGTTCATAGCAGTCCAGTGTTCTCTGTTCCCTTCACTACCATCACCTGATTGGTGAAGGCCCATTTTGGGGAGGTTCCTCGCAGGTTGTCCCCGATGACTGTTTTCCCACAGCCCTGCTGAGTTTGTTCTCATTCCCCCCCCCACCCCCGCTTTAGGTTCCAGCTGAATCATGCGCTTCATTTTTCTGGGAAGACATCCCTGTCTTCGTTTGCTGGGGCTTATATAACACAGTGTCAGTAACTGGATAGCTTAGAGCAACATTTCCTATCTCACAGGCCAGAAAACCAAGGCCAGTGGGGTAGCAGGGCCATGCTCCCTCTGAAGGCACCAGGGAGGGATCTGTTCCTGCTTCTTTCCTGGCCATAAGTACTTTGTTGACGCTCTTGGACATTTCTTGTAGACACATCACCCCCGTCTCTGCCTTCAGGTTCACAAGGTGGTGTGTGTGTGTACGTGTGTCTCTATCCAAATTTCCCATTTTTGTCGGGACACAGTCATAATGGCTGAGGGCCTGCCCGGGGGTCTTACCTTAACTTGATCATCTGCAAAGACCCTGTTTCCAGATAAATTCATACACTGAAGTCCTACGGTTGTTTTTGGAAGGGGGGCACATATAAACCACCAACAATCCCCCCCCCCAAGCTGCTCCCACTATTTGGAATGCCCGCCCCCCCGCCCCCGTGCCTGGAGACCATGTGTACCACCTCTGCTTTCCCCTCGCACTCCTCCACTGAACCCACCCCCCCCACCCCCAGCTCCGGGTGGGTACCTCTTTCTTGACACTCACCAGAATATATCCTATACCCAAGCATTGTTTTAGGAGTCTAGCTGACTGTAAACTACTCCCCCTCCTTTTTTTTTCCCCTCTCCCCCCCCCTTTTTTTTGGCTCCTGGAAGATTGATATTCAGGTATCAATACTCAGGAAATACTCAGGATACTCAGGAAAAAAATTATTGCCAGGTGAGCTTAGGCAGGTGTATCCCTCACATTCTTGGCACTGGGTTTTAAGCTTCTCGTCCAGGGCAGTAACGATGCCTTACCCATCCTGGTATTTCCTCTTCCTTTTTCCAGTTCTGAACATAGCTGCCTGCAAGCATAGGCAACCTCTAGCGTGGGCCAGCCATTTGGAGATTTGGAACACAGTGGGAGCAGGGATCTGAGTGTGTATTTGCTGGTATCTGTCACAGTGCCGGTCACTGCAAAATGCTGATGCTTTGTCACCTGTACAACATATATCTGTCACTGTTAGTTTGGGTCTTTAGGGAGATCGCTACACCTCTACTGCCCCAAATGAGTCTTTTTTGTATGTCTGTGTGTATATGCATGCTTTGATTAAAGAAATTATAGAGGGACCCCCCCCCAAAAAAAAGTTAGGAACTATTGCTCTTTACAGATGTATGGTGGGACCCTTTTCCTCTGTCTTCTTTTCATCTTCTCCTCCCATCGTCTTCAGTATTTCTCATCATCACTAACCATAGGCATTCAGAGCCAGAAATGCAACTTGTAAGTTTATATTATTTAATTGTTAGGGCTATGAATTTAGAATGCACCAGCTCTCTGATCCTATTAGCCAAACCCTGCTCTAAAATAATCTTCTTAAAATTGATACCACCCAGGGATTTGGACTCTGTTGATTACATTTCCCGCTAGACTCCGGCACTTGCCTTTTGCTCCTTGAATCCTAAACATTATGGTCATGACCCTGAGTTGTGTCGGTCCCCTTGGGGTACCAGACAGACTTGAGAACTTTGGTTCTACGAGGGCCACACAGACAGGTCATGGGTAGGAGGCACTGATGCTAAGATAACAATTTTGGTTTCTTTCCTTACCTCACAGAGATATTTTGAGGCTAACATAATCATTATTTAAAGTTTTTGGAAGAGGAAATGCATTTGCAAATGCCAAGATACTATTGTGGAACCTCAAAATAACGTGGCATATTGTTATACAGATTCACGCACATGCACGAGTCATGTCACATGTCACACGCTCCTAAGAAACAAGTTTTCTATTCTCTAAAATTCTGGTCTGTCAGGTGGGAAAACAGGGAGCGCGGTTGCACATGTGTCCTGCGTGGCTTTCGGCATCGAAGAGGGGTTAAACACAGACTCTGACTCAGGAGGTTTAGAATAGAGCCTGAGATGTTTCATTTCTACCAAGCTCTCAGGTGATGCTGCTGTTGCTGGGCTTTGAGGAGTCTGGGATTAGAGGATGCAGAAGCCACTCTAGCTACAGGTGGAGGAAGAGAGGCGACCGGAAAGAAGGGGAGTAGAAAAGTAGGAAGATGAACAGAGTGGCCCAGTATTATCAATGTCATAGGGGATATGAGGGTGTCAAGGTGTCACATGTGTGAAATGATTGAGGTAAAGAGGAAGGGAGAAAATCTGGTTGTAGAGCAATCATCAGTGCCCCTCAAGAGAGTTGTTTCTCCAGAGGAAATAGAATATAGATTATCAAAAGTGAAGCATGAATGATCTGCGAGATAGTGGGTGTTTACAGTTGGAATCAAATTTTGTAAAATGTTGGTGCCCAAAGGAACTAAGGCAAATGGTGTGGTAGAGTGGAGAGCATCGCTCCACCATTTAGCTTGTAAGTCTGGGAGTCTGTGTCTGGGTTTGATACATGTGCACCATACCAAATGACAGAGGTGAGACCATATATAGATTTCTGCAGAAAGAGGACTAGAACAGGAGAGAGGAAAGATGCTAGAGATGGGATATAATTGAAGAGGGAAGTTGGAGATAGGATTGAGGACATCAGTTAAATGGTTAGTTTTGGAAACAAGGAAAATATGTATTTTCTCTTTTGTAGAAAGAAAGAAAAATAAATGGGCTCTGGTTAAGACAGTTGCTTTCATAATGAGTTCATGTTTTAGCGCACCTCCATTGCTCCAAACATAAAATAACGACAGAAAAACATAAACAGACCTAGCTAGCCTCTCTGCCAACTCCGCCCACCAACAAGATAAAGAACTTGGTGGACGAGAGATAGTACAGAAATAAAAGATGACAAGCAGAGCTACAGACATTCTCATGCTGGGCTTCAAGTCTGGATGCAGAAAGTAGTAGGGATGGGACTTTAGCTCTGGAGGCATCTGCAGAACTACATGTCCTCCCAGTTGTTTGGAGACTAGACTCACTGCTTGAAGTTGTGGGCTGGGGACAAACTTTCACACTGATAAAGAGTCTGCAAAAATTAATGTTGTCTTTCCCTATCTGGGAATACAGAAAATAGGACTCTCTGAGCCTAAAGAAGTCAGGGAGATAGGAAAAGGATACAGTCTTTTAGATGATGAACTAAATTAAGTCACCCAAATAGATGAAGATTTTCTGCTATATCCCTAATACTACCGTATAGGGGTCCCAAGCCATTGCCATAGGATTAGTTCAAAATTGATGTCAGTAAGTGCCCAAGTGGAGGCAATGGTAATAACAACAATGACATTAAACAATGAGTGGAAAAGGAAAAGGGAAAATAAAAAAAAATTTCCTACTCAGAATGAACTACAATTGAAAAGCATTAAATACATGGGGGAAAAAAGTCTAATGATAAAGATATTTGTTATCGTGACTTTTATTCAACACTATTCTGGTGACCTTAGCCAATGCAATAAGATAAGAAAAGAAATGTAAGAATTGGAAAGACGGGCTTCTGGGTGGCTCAGTGGGTTAAGCCTCTGCTTTCGGCTCAGGTCATGATCCCAGGGCCCTGGGATCGAGCCCTGAGTTGGGCTCTCCGCTTGGCAGGGAGCCTGCTTCCCCCCCCCCCCGACCTACCTCTCTGCCTACTTGTGATCTCTGTCTGTCAAAAAAAAAAAAAGAATTGGAAAGACAGATAGATGACTGCTCTAATCATGAATGATGTGATCACCCTACAGAGAGCCTTAAAGAATTATAGAACTAACTAGAGAGTTCAGCAAAATTCTGAGCACACAATCAATAAACAAAAGTCAATATAATCTTTAAACACCATTAGAAAATTTAACTGAAAATAAATCACATTTACAATACCAAAAATGGAATAGAGCTTTAAAAATAAGGCTCTTAAGAGAAAAAGTATATACCTTATAAAAATATTCAAGATTTCATGTAAAAATACAAAACATTATTAATAATATAAAAGAAAAATAATAAATGGAGCATGTATCTTCTTCATGAATAAGAAGAACTAATATAATAAAGTTGTTGATTATCCCCCAACTTTATAAATTAAATACAATCTTAAAAATCCCAGGAAGGTGTTTGAAGGCACCTGCTTGATAAGCTTATTCTATAATTAATGTGGAAGAATGAGAGACAAAGAGTTGCTAAAGTATTTTTCTTAAAAAAGAAGATCAGGATTGAGGAGATTCATTGTAGTAGACAAAAGGACTTGATAAAGATGTAATAATTAAGACAGGAAAGACAAAGAGGCCGAAGTATAACAATATTTTTAAAAACTCAGAAAACATACATGTGTATGTATGTTGATATATAAATCTAGATAGACATATGGGTATGTGTGTGTTTTTGATATGTCATTGCAAATCAGTATGAAAGAGAAGAATGATTCTGTACAGCCACATGAGAACAAGTAAGGCTATAGTATTACCTCATACCAGTCACAAAATAAATTAGAAATCTGGGTGAACTTTAAAAGTAGAACTGTTTGTTTTAAAATAATTTTACAGGGGTGTCTGGGTGGCTCAGTCATGGGCTATCTGCCTTTGGCTCAGGTCATGATCCCAGGTCCTGGGATCAAGCCCTGCATTGGGCTCCCTGCTCAGCAGGAAGCCGCCTTCTCCCTCTCCCACTCCCTCTGCTTGTATTCCCTCTCTCACTCTTTTTCTCTCTATCAAATAAATAATGTGTTTAAAAAAATAAAATAGAATAGTTTTACATATACAAAGAATTGTAATGATAGTATGAAGAATTCCCTTATACCCCTCACCCAGCTTCCCCATTGTAATCATCCTATATTGCCGTGATACATTTGTTACAACTAAGAAACCAACATTAGTACATTCCTATCAACTAAGCTCACTACTTTATTGGGACTCATTGGTTTCCCCCCCAAATGCCCTTTTTCTCTTCCAGGACACCACATTACATTGTTATCATGTTTTCTTTGCCTCCTTTGGCCTATGACAGTTTCTTAGACTTCCCTTGTCCTTGATTACCATCACAGCTTTGAGCAGCACTGGTCAGAGGCTATGCAGAATATCTTCTGATTTAGGATTGTCCATTTGGGCCATGGAGAGACGGGTCTCATTCTCATCACATCACATCCAAAGTATGTGCTTATCACATGGCATCACTGATGATACTCACCTTGACCACCTGGCTGAGGTCGGGTTTGTTAGGATTCTCCACTGTAAAGTCACATTTCCCCTCTGCCGTTCTTTTTGTAAGTTTCCTAATAAACAAAACACATACTAACAGTGGGGAGTGAAGCTCTACCTCCTTCAGTGAGGGGTCTCTACATCAATTATTTGCAATTCTTCGCTAGGTTCGATTGTTAAATGTAGTTCTTTTAAAGGAGAATATCGTTTGACTTTGAGGAGGGAAAATCTTCTTGAGATATAGATTATGAATATCCTAAATGGAAAGATTAATGCATGTGACCACATTAATTTAAAAACAAATCTATATGAGATGCTATATACTAAGTTAAAAGACAAACCATGGACTAGAAGAGCGAAATTTCAACCCATGTATCCAGCAAAGAATTCTCATATAGAAAAAATGAACTCATACAAATCCAAAAGAACAGCAACAACCTATTGCATATAGATGTATACATTACATATATTTCTATGCACATATATGTACATATGTACATACATACATATGTGTATATGTACATGCCTATATATGTATACATACATATGATACAGTGAGGAAAGGATATGAACAGACAATTCACAGAGCAGGAAACTCCAACAGAGATGGGGCACAACCTCAGTAGATCAGGGAAATGTACCTTAAAAATGCAAGGAGATAACATCTGCCACACATCAAATAATATCAGATATGGGGATACAGAGCAAGAAGTTCACCCATTTAGTGATTCTAGAAATACAAGGTAGTACCATCACCTTGGGGAAACATTTAAGAACACATTGAAAGATTTATATGCACTAAATTATAAGGATATCCTCTAAAGCCATTCTTCTCAAACATTTTTTGCACACAGATTGCCTGAAGAGCTTGTTAAAATGCAGATGTTGATTCAGTGGGTTCTGAAATTTTCCATTTTCTTACCAAACTCCCAGCTGCTGCTGCTGCTGGTCTGCATGCCCACACTTTGAGTAACAAACCTCTAGGGTAAAAGTCAGCCAGTGATGGCCTATGGGCCAAGAGCCAAATGTGACTCCCATCTGTTTTTGTAAATAAAGTTTTATTGGAACACGGTCATTTGTTTATGTGTTGTCTACGGCTGCTTTCAGACTACAATGGCAGAAGTTAGTAGTAGCAACAGAGATTTGATGATTTGTATAAAGCCTAAAATATTCATTGTCTGTCCCTTCTTAGGAAATTTGCCAACTGCTGCCCTAGAGAAAGTCTTCCACATGCACATAAAGAGACTTATGTAATATTTATGGCAACTTTTTTTAATATTGACAAGATGGAAACAAATGGAACAGATAAATAATTTGCAGTATACTCACATGGTGGATCACATCAGTTAAAATCAATGAATGAGAGCTGTGGGGGTCAACAGGATACATCTAGAAAACATCCTTTGTTTAGGCAAAACAATATTATAATTTGTTTCTCATTATATTCCATCTAGCAAAATTATTCAGAGATGCTTAGAGATAATAATCCTCTATTTCAGGGAAGTGTTCAACTCTGGTTTGGGATAAAAACAGGAACAGTATCATACGCAGACTCATTTGGATTCTCAGCTGTAGCTATGATGTATGATTTCTCCCAAAATTTGGGAGGAAGATATGAGAATATTGTTTTTAAGTTGTTAATACTGGGTGGTGGGCATATGGTTTTGCTATTCCCTAGACTTTTCAGGTATGTTCAGATATTTCAAACTTTCAAAAAGAATAAAAAGAATCAAGAATGGGAAAAATATGCCGAGTATAAAGACAGGGATTTTGAAGTTCAAGTCGTGGGTGAGGGGATGAAGATTTTTAGTACCTGAGGCCTCCTCTCCTCTCAGTGAAACAAGAGGAGATGTTCCGGTGTCACAGCGTGTCCTTTGTGTAATTAATTTTGAGAATGGTGAACATGTGACTAATTTTACTCCATGGCTTATGGAATATTTTGATTTTAAGAGGTCACTTTATCCGCATCCTAGAGTGGAAGAAATTTCCCTTTCTCTGGGACCAACATTTCACTCCTTTCAGGCAAGGTTCCCTTGTTGTTGGGACAATCTTTGTGATGCCAAGGGAGGAGCCCTGGGCATATCCTCTTACATCTGATGTAAGCCTTGACATGCCCATCAGCAAAGAGTCGTAGGAGCCTTCCAGATTCCTTTGGGGACCAGTCTCTGGCCGTTGTCTGAGGATCTCAGGGTTCTGTGCCCCTTTGTGTCACCCAGGTGTGGGTGTGTGATTTCTGCTCTCCGAGATAAGTTTGGTACATGGACCAGGGCAGTCCCATTATTTATTTTATAAGTTGCATTAAGTCAACTTTATAAGAAGAGGTACTGCATACTGAGGTTGCGGAACCAGTTCCCCACTCCTAGCCAGGAAGCCTACATGAGGGACATTTCAGTCCCAAGAACATTTTTGTATCCTTTGTGGGGATAATTGGGTCAAGTCATGGCCCATGGAATACAACGACTGTGTGAAGAGCCCTGCTAGGTAGCACTGGACAGCCTTTGGTCAGGTGCCTTATACACGTAAGCACCATGGAGCACACAGCTGGCTGATGATACAGTGTCGCTTCGTCCCCCAACAGCAGTGTTGTAAATGGTCTTCAGCACGTCCCTTCATTGGGGCTTTTGTTTCAAAGTGCGATACCCTCTTACCCATGCAATTCAGTTCCTGAATGATTTCTGCTCTTCGAGATAAGTTTGTCCCTTGGATATAGGTCTTAGGCCCCTTCTTTATCACTGTTCACCATGACCAGAGGGAGCATGGGTTTGGTCATGACAGGAGCAGTCAGCAAGGCATGCTGAGATGGCATTCCCTGGTCTCTCACGCACAGCCCATAACCTCACGCTGGCTTCATGTTTATTGCCAAGTTTGAAGGTCCAATGCTAAGGCAAACCATGCAGGTGCCGGAAGTAAGTGGAGAGGTCAGATAGAGGCCAGTAGGGAGCGGTGGAGTGTACGGCAAAGTGGAGAACACATGCTTAGCTAAGCTGAGTGGCCTCCACATTGGTCTAGCTGATCTGTACTGTGCAGAAATAGCTGGCCCAGCATTGCCAGAGCTTTTGGATTTTCAAGGGAAGCTACAAATACAGAAATTTTAAATGTGAAATCTCCCAAACTTTTAAATGTGGCAACTAAGTAAAAAATTTTAAAAAGAAATTGTGCTGAAAAAAGACACCTCCTAGAGCCACATATGGCCTCTAGGTTAGGTTTGCAACCTCAGAATAAAAGAAGAGCTATGAGAATTTTAAGCAACTTGTAAGAGAATTTTAAGCAAGCTAGGTCATGGCCAGCAAGGCTAGGCATTTTAATGTCACCCACCCGGGGCATTGCCACTAGCCTTCTACTGAATCTAATGGCAGGAGAAGAAGGGACTTAGATAGGTAACAATGCAGGAGACAAAGGTACAGAACAAAGTCGTCATAGTCCTATCCCAGGGACTGCTAGGCCTCCTTGGTGACCTTCTTTCCATGACCTTGGAGAGGCCACCACACAAGAAGAAAATGAAGCTAGAGATACCTGTCTGTGAGGAAGCTTCTCTTTCCCATAATATACTCTTTCCTGAGTATAGTGTATTTTACAGAGTGACTGGAGGGGAGGGTGCTGGGGAGAGAGCTCTTCCTGGCGCCATGCTGGGTGTCCCAAGGGGCGTTCTCAGATAGTCCACACTCTTCCTATGGGAGTGACTGTGTTCTGGATAATTGCTCTTCTCTACAAACTCATTCACATCTCTCTTTCACTGGGTTTACTTTTCATCCTTCCTAAGCTGAACTCCCAAAAGTACCACCAAAATGAAGGAGTCAGTGTGCAGGTAGAGTTTGGGTTGCCTTACTTGGAAGGCCCCAATGCAGGCAACAGGTTACTCTAAGGGTGGGGGTGTGTGGCAGGGCCGAGAATGAAGCAGGAAAGGTGAGACCAGGCACCTGCTGGTGGTGGACGGGGGCATGGGAATGTGCCTCTCTCTGGCTAGGGAGGCTGTTAGTGAGGATAGAACACTCCAGCCCTCCACCCAGGCCTTGCAGAGGGAGCCACATATAAAGCCCGATCCCCACCACTTCTGCCTTGACTTCTGTGTCAGCCTCTTCCCCTGGATATAGATTGAATTTGAAAATATGATTGATGGATTGGATATGGATTGATATGAAAATATGGATTTTCAACAAATGGAAGCCATGTTGCAAAGAAGTTCATGATAAGGACTTTGGGGTCAGAGTTTGGTTTAATACCAGACTCTGCCACAAAGTGAACTTGGTTGGTTGGTTGGTTGGTTTTTAAAAATACATGATTACGTCTTCATTTTGCTGTATTTAAAATGGAGTTAATAATAGCAGCCCTTTAAAGATATCGGGGGATGCTGGATTAGCTGTCGGCCATGCCTGGCACTGCCGTTACCTTACATAGGTCTTTGGGCTCGAGGGGCTCAACGATGCATCTGATGATAGGATTGTTACAGTGGGATGTTGGTCGGGGGCTGCCTTCTTCAGTCCATGCCTTCCTGCAGCATAGTTCAGAACATCCCGCCTCTTTTCACCCCTTGGGAAAAATTGGGGAGGCTGTGGATAGAATGCCCCCTGGCTGGGCTGGGGTGCAGACTGGGCTCCTCACCGTCACGTCTGTCCCATTGCCCCCTCCTGCGCTCACTTCCTGGACAAGGATCTGAATTGCCCCGTGTCTCCGGGTCCCTGTGAAGGCCCCCCCTGACCTCAGCGCCAGGACTCCTGTGCATTTCAAACCACTCTTGAGTCTAAAGTGCTCTTCTTACAGCCGACACCATATAAGTGCTAAGCACCAGTGTGATGTAGCAACTCGAAGATGACAAACGAATACATTTGAAGAGGCAATGTCGGAAAATAATCCAGTAGAGCACTGGATTAGTATCAGACCTTTTATCAGGGCCATGACCCAAACCACTCTATGGAGTTAGGTAATAAAATGATCATGTCAGATAGCGAAAGGAAGAAGCAGAGACAGAAAGGGAGGCCTTGAGAACCCCAAGCCGCATGAGGAGTGCAGAGGCAGAAGAGGCTGGGGAGCTCTTGCTGGTGGATGCTGGAAAGCTGGGGGCGCTGGGTTCCTGAGGCCAGCGCGTGGCAGTAGGGACGGGTGAGACTCCAGAGACAGGTGGATGGTTGGGGTCTGCGAGCTGTCAGGAAAATGGACAGGTTTGAAGCTCTTGCCCCGTTTTGTGTTGCACGGCCTTTGGAGCTGGCCCTCCTCTGCTGCAGTGACTCTTGAAGGCCTTGCTTTTGAAGAGTTAACCTGCTTTTGGCCCAGTGGGATCGGTTCCAGTACTTTCCTCTGGTACTGTGGGTGCTCAGGGCCCCTTCCCCCACTGCCTGTCTTCCCAGCTCCCCACCCCTCCCAAAGCAATCTCCAAGTCTCTGGCTCGCTGCTCAGGAAACGATACCTAGACGGTCCCCGAAGACCACGGTCTATTCCGAGTCACGGAGGACCTACAGCAAGCTCTGTGCTGCCTGGCTTTGGGGAGAGCTGTCACCAGATGTAGGAAAAGGTTCAACATGAAGGTCCGGGGGCACAGTGGGGTGGGCCAGGCCTTCTCTGGAGGTGGGTTGGTCCCTCCTCAGCCTTCCCTCCACCCACCTGGGCCTTCCCTGGTCAGTGTCCATGGTGGTCCTGGTCTCTGCTGCCCTCCCCCAAGTGGACGCCGGTTCCTTCCTGCTCCAGGGTTGTTCTGAGCACGAGGGGGAGGAATGGAGGACCTTGGAGCCGTGCCTCCTATGCTATCAGGATTCAGCACTTAGAATCTTGGAAAGTCTCCACCTGGGAAAGAGTTCCAGAGAAAACAAACTTCAGATCCCGGCTAATATGGGAAAAGGCTCATGTTCACGGAGGCAGCTTCAGGGACCTTGGCAGAGGCTTAGGCGGGCTTGGCCCCTGCCTTTAATGGATCCGACATGGACCCTTCCATGGCCCATGATACTGTGAGGCCTCCAAAGGAGATTTCACCATCAGGCTAGAACACGCTGCCTTTCAGAGGAGCTGTAGGCCCTGGGTCTAGTGATCCAACAACGTCTGTTGTTCCAACTGTTTATGCCCTAATTAAGGCAAGAAAGATTTTAAGGCACCAAACTCATCAACCCCCGCCCCGTCTCCTCCTCACTGGCCCTTATCAAACTGTTTTCCTCTTGGAGATGAGCTGAATTTTTTTTTATGGGAGAGAGAAGGGGCCAGAAAGAGGGTCTTGGGACCGGCAGGGTCATCACCCAAGTGACAAGAATCATCCTTCTGGTCCTGAGAATGGCATCCAGAATAGCAGCGTTGGGCACACGTTCAGGGTGCTCCGGGCCAAGAAGGGGGTTGGGGGCAAGCATGTCAGGGAAAGGGTTGGACAGAGTTCGCGGTGATGGCAGATCTTCCCTGACTCCCCAGTTACAGTTCTTGAAGGCTACTGTGTGATGCTCAGAGGACAGTGTTATCTAGATCTTACGCATAAAATAAAGCAAGTGCCCCTACAGGTAGAGTAGTGTGGGCTACAGGAGCAGGGACACCTGGGCTTCCGTTTCAGGCACTGTGCCCACGAAAACTACTTCCCCGTGTTTTTGCACCTGGGGCTCAATACTGACCATTAATTCCCCCCCATGTCTGCCTCTTCTGCCAGGGGTCTTTTCAAACATAGACAATCATGGGATATTAAACTTGAAGGACAATAGAGATCATCTAGTCTCATCAACTCACTATATATATGAGGAACCTGAGGTCCAGAGTGGGGAAGTGTCTTACCCAAGGTCACATGGTGAGTTACCTCCTTTGACGTTTTTGTATGCAGGACAGCCCATCCCCCAACCAATTTTGATTCTTAAGGTTTTTAAGACCTCATGGAGCCTCCGTATGTCCCCAAGCACTGGGGGATGACTAGGTGCCCCCCTGTGATTGCTTCTAAAGCCCCTTAGGTCAGGGAAGCTATGTCATAGGGCCAAGGTGAGGGGTGTGGGAGAAGCAAGAGAGGGACCGTGGCCCAGATGGGAACAGTGGCGTCACGCACCTCCTGGGCAGGCTGCCCAGACCAGCGGCCTGCCTTTCCTCCACCACAGACCCAAGGCAGCCCTCATCCCGGGTTAGCACTGCTTCTCATCCTGAAGCCGAAACCTCTCTCTAAATGTGATGTCAGAGACCAGAAAGCTTCCCTGTCCTCACAGACCTCACCCCGCTCCCTGCAGATGGAGGCCTCCCGATGCCCACGTGACTCAGCTGTGTCTTGATCTGGGAAGGAGGAGGGGAGAGTCTCAGTGCAACCAGCTAGGTCCCTTCCCATCATGTCCCCAACATCCAGCTGCCCACGTGCCCTTCAGATGCCTGCACATAGCTCTCCTGAAGGGATAGGCTTGCTCCCGTCTTGTCTGCACGCACGCGCGCACACGCAAACACACACACACACACACATACACGCTGCACATTATTTTACAGACATTTTTAAAATCCGGGGGTGAGACACCTCCGTCTGGAGATTCGATCAGGAACACCCGCATCTCTGGACACGCTGGCCATCCCAGTTCAGTCCACGGTAGTATGGCTGGACGGAAGCCGGGCTGCCACGCACGTGGCTACCAATTTATTGCTCCAGACCATTTCCGTCCCTTGTTAGACTTGGCATTAGGATACAGCCAGAAGGGCAGCTGTGATTTCCTAAACTGTCCACTGAGCTGGTAAATGGAACCAAAAGCCAACAAGAGAGAGCTGGCAGGCTTGGAAGAATAGCGCTCCGGCCCCCGGGGTGTGGTCAGGGTAGCCTGTAGGATTCTGGCTCCCGGGATTCGAAGTGGCCCTCTCCACTCTCCCTTAACAACGCAGGTTCCGAGAATGCACCCCTCTCACCCTCTGCCCCGCCAGTGACCACAGGGGTCATGCCCCTTCCCCATCTGCCTATACGCTCGTCAGGGGCTCCCCCCAGCTAGATGAGGCCATTCCCGCTCTCCTGTGACAAGCCGCGGCCAAGCCCCCGAATAGTTTGCTCACTTCCTTTCCCCGGTTCAGTGGCGGCTGCTTCAAAACGGTGTTTCCAGTGTCTCTGCCCATGCTTGGTTTTAAGTGAATCCCCCCCCCCCCACCCGCCCCGGCCTCCCCTTCAGCCCACAATTCATTTGGCTGTTTCCGATATGGATCTGTACCCGAATCTCCCGCCCTCCTCCCCGCCCCCCTCCCTTCCAGCTCCCTCTCTGTCTCCCCCTCCTAGTTTTGATCTTCTTTGGGGGAGGGGATTTTGGTTTTTGCTTTATTTTGCTTTTTTCTGTTTTTCTGTTTTTTTGTTTTTGTTTTTTATAGGTTTCAGAGAAATTATGTTGAATCCAATAAGCCTTCCCGGACATTCCAAGCCTCTTAACCATGGCCTCTATGTTGAGGATGTCAGTGTTTATTTCAGCAAAGGACGTCATGGCTTTTAAAAACTCCTTTTAAGCCTCTCTGTTTTGATGTCACCTGGGTGGGCCAGGCCCTCTGAGAGGTGGGAAGCTCTAGGCGCTGTTCTCTTTGGATCCGGGGAACTAAGTAGAAACTGCATGAGCCACCGGTGCCCCTGCGTCCCTTTCAAGCCACCGAGACAGGGGTCGTCCCCCGTCCGTCACTGGCAGGGCTGCCCTGTCCCTCAGTCATCACTGTGCTCCTCTCTCCCCTGGCCTCCGAGGCAGCTCCTGCCGCCATCCTTAGAGCCAATAAAGAGAGTTAAAAACCTGTGCACCAAGAACCATCTTTAAACAAAAAAAAAAAAAAAAAAAAAAAAACCACACACACACACACACTAGCCATTCTCTTGCTTTACCAAAACCACCCAACCACCACGAGAAAGCCTGACGAAGTCCAGCCGTGCTCCGGCCTCACTCACCCTGCTTGGAAGCGTGGGGTCTCCCCGGCTCCCCTGGGATCCCAGGCCGTCCTCTTAGTGACCTCGTCGCCCTGCAGCCTCCCGTGGGGAAGAGCGGCTAAGCGGAGGCAGAGACCACGTGGTGAGAGAGGGGGAGCCAGGCCCGAGCGCTGGCACCAGATTAGGTCTCAGAGGAAAGAATGGAAACCAATCATTTTCTATATATATATAAACATATATATATATATATATATATATATATATATATATATATATATATATACAAAAAAAATTTTTTTTGGTGGAAAAAACCATACTTTTGGGGGACACATTTCCCCACTCCCTTCCTCTTCTCTCTGGAATGGCTCACAGTGAGTGTGATATTAGAAAACTCCTTGGCCCCTAGATCTGCAGTCCCAACAAGCTTGGCCTTGGCCATGAACGGGCCATCCTCCTAGGACCACAAGGGACCGAGGGAGTCAGGGGCCAAGGCCCTTCCGGCTAGTCCCTGATCCCAGGATTGGCTCTCTACCCCCCCCCCCCCCACTTTCACTTACTCTTGACTCTGAGAACTTTCGGAACCCAGTGGAATCGCCATTTCAAGGCCAAGATGAACTGAAGGGGAAGAAAAGGAAAAACGGGCCTCCTCCAGCCCCTCTCATGGCCCCAGTGGAAGTGTTATCCTGTTCTCTGGTCAATATATGTGTTCATTTTGCTTGCTTTGACTCATGCCTTACTCCATGGCCACCCTCTCCCAAAGAGGGGTTTGCTTCTCCCATTTCCAGCTCGATCACTGAGGAGAGGTGCTGGGACGCCTCTTCCCTCCTCCGGTAGGAAGGGCACAGCTGTAGGGCCCGAGCCACGCCCCAGTTTGCTGCCATGTTGGCCGAGGGGATGCTGGGCTTGGCCCAGCTGCTCCCACCTGGGGTGCCTCCGTGGTGAGAAGTCAGCACAGGCCATCCCTTGATGGTGGAGAGCATGAAGCAGCGGGGGTCTCCCACGGGAGCTCTTAGGACACAACGGTGGTGGTTTTTAACCCACTTAAGTTTTGGGGTGGCGACGCACAGCGAAAGACAGTAGATTCTCTCTGGCTTTGGCACATTTCCATGGGAACCAAGCTCCCACTGAAGCTCCTCCTTCCTGGGTCCTTGGGGATGGTGGTTCTTTGTGCCCAGGTTCTTGGCCCGTATCGGGGGTGGCTCCCAGACACTGTAGTGTCCAGAGCAGCGTGTGGGGATTCAGGTTTCTCCAGGGCTTCGAGGTGTGTGTGTATCTAGCCCCTGCCAGCTTCCCGCCGTCCTGCCCGCCCCCCCACTGCTTCGTGTCAGCCTGGTCCCCATCGTGTCCTGCTGACCCTTTGGGCCAGGGCCTCCCCCGGAGTGTGGCTTTAAAGGAGTAAGCTTGAGGATGATGTTTTTTTAATTATTGTAAATCATTACCTCATTTCCAGCCTGCCAGGCTCCATCCATCCCAACATCTTTGAATCTGCCATTTTCTCACCTTGTGCTATGACAATGGGGCGTTGTATTTCCACAGAGACTTATAGGAGTGTTCAGTGTATAGTTTCTTAATAAACACTTTATTTTCTAATGAAATGACTGCATCAGACCTCTTATTTGGCAACTTTGTAAAGAATATTAAAGATACAGAAATTCCCACATTTCTGCCCCCCCACCCCCACTTCTCATTTTACCGATACTCTTCTCAAAGAAGTTTCTTAGCTCAGTCCTTGTTTCCCGAAGTGTTGGCAATCTGTTGCATGGGTTGCTCCCACTGAGACTCCTCCCAGTAGGTCAAGTCCACCTAGTGAAGCCTTTCCTCATTTTATCGAGGAAGAATCAGAGGCACAGAGAGGTTGAAGGGTTCACCCAGGGTCACACAGCACAAGAGGTGGATGCAAGATTCCAGCCTGACTCCTCCAGGCGCTGCTCAGGCCACTGAGACCCTCGACTCCTTGGTGGCTGGGGGACGGTTCTGTTGTCTGGGCGGCTAAGGCTTACCACGGTGCTTTCTTCCGAGCCGATCTGTAAGAGGTTTGCGAGTAGACCCAAGAGATCCTTGCACCAGCAGGTCACTTGGGTTCTCCCCCGGATGGAGCAGTTTTATAACTTCCCTGGATCTTGAGGGCGTGACCTTGCCCAGAGGAGGACGGGGCGCTGGGCTTGTAGGCCAGTCTGCTGATCCCTCAGGGACACCCCATGCACCCAGCCGCACACTCACAATCTCAGCCAGGCCAGACTGTCCACCAGGTCTCACGGGGGCTACCCGGAGCGGGAGGCAGAGGTGGGGTCCTCCTGAGAGCAGCCCGTGTAAGTGAGCCGGGCTCGGCTGTCTGCCCTGGGCCCCTGGCCCTGACCCAGCAGGAGTGGCAGCCATGCCTGTAACTTACAAGATCTTCCTTTGGAGACGAGGGGACTCTGTGTGCAGGGTGTCCAGAGCGGGAGTGGAGGACAGGGGCGAAGGACGATTGGCAGGATTGGAACTTTCGCCAGGCCTCAGCAGGCTTTGTGGGAGCTTGTTGGCTCAGCAGGGTTGCCTTGGGGGCTGCTTTTTCTCCTGACCCTCCTTGACTTAACCTATTTAAATTGAGTTCAAGCTGGGCCTCCCCTCCCCCCTGCCCCGCCCCCAACCTCACTCCAAAGGGAAGTTCCTCTTCTCTAGAATGGCCTGGGTAGGGCCTTGCCCCAGTTCTGCACTTTCCTGTTCTGTGTGGTTCCAGGGCTGGACCTGGAGTGCCCCAAGGGATAGGAGGATCTTTGGGACCATGGGAAGAGCTTTCATTTTTAGTAAGAGATTTGAGCGTTGCTTTGTTCAAATGCATGGAGCCTCTGATGCAGGAGAGAAGAGGGGATGGACAGAAATGGCCCCTGAAGAGAGGGGAGGGACAGCACCCAGCTCGGGGGAGGGGCACGTAACAGCCCTGGGAAGGGAACGCTGTTTCAACGCAAGAGGAGGCAAGAGGCAAGCTGGGGGGTTAGAGGTTTGGGGGCAAGAAAGGGGAGGAGGGTTTTCTGGTGGTTTCTGTTATGCCTGTGAAGTGCCAGGCCAGGCCTCATGCTGTGAGTGACGTCTGAGGAGAGCTGAGGAGGCCTGTGGTGCCCAGTGGAGGAGAGGAGGCCTAGTGGCCGAGACGGGGCCTGGTGGCCGGTGGTGCACGGAGCGTTGTCAGGCAGAACGAGGACCAGCCAAGAAGGGAGAGCGGGGTTCAGTGTCCAGGACCCCGTTTTCCCTGCTCGGCTCTGAAATCCCAGGCACTTACCCCAACATTAGAGCCTCTGGGGTCATTAGAGCAGGCATGGGGCCGACCCCGAGTGTAGAACTCGGCCCAGAAGGGCGCTGGCTTGGCCTGGCTTCGTGCAGGGAGGCTCAGGGAGCAGCAAGACCTTCTGGGTTTGGCATCTCACCTAGAGGATTTCACAGGGCTTTTCTTGGGCTCCAGTGGGCAGTGTGGTCCTGCCGTCCAGATCTGCGGCTGACGCAGGCTGTGAGTGCAGGGTGCTCGCCGGGTGCTTCTCTGGGTCTAAATTCTCGAGGGGGCGACTGAGGAACACTGGTTTTGAATCCTATTCTCGGGAGCCTGGAGAGCGGGAAGCCTGTTCTGTGCTTAGAGACAGTAGTGAAAACAGGAGTAGGGCCTCCCGGGGGCGTGCTCTTGAGAGAACTACTGGAGTCTTTCGTGAGGGTTACATGGCCAGATCCTGGAACTGGTTACTGAGCGCCGAAGAGTGGGGCCCACCCGTGGAACGCATTATTAGGTCACTGAGGCAGAGCGGCTTGGACCTCAGGCACGTCTGACCCAGGAGGAGGCTGAGACCCAGAGAGGTCAGGAAAGAACCCTGGTTGTCCCAGCTGGGGACACATGAGGTCTCCCCAACTGCCGTGAGGTCTTCCGCTTCTTGAAGCCTGCAGTCCTGGGACCAGCACAGCCGTGCTCTTCCCCCAGCCCTCCTGAGGTGAACTCGTCTTTTGGGGTTCTCGCCCCGTCCCATCTAGCCTGGATGGGGAGATGCCTTCCTGAACCTCCCTCGGGAAGCACCCAAACAGGGTGATTTTTAAAGACTCCCTGGAAAAGAATGCCTGCAGTGTTTGCGTTCCTCGCCCAAGCTAGCGTTCCGTGACCCCGCACACCAGAGGGGGTGGTGGGTCTTCGGCCCAAGATTAATCACGTAGCTTGCAGGCGGCGAGACGGCCAAGCGGACGATGGTGGTGTCTTTGGTCTCGGGGAGGCCTTGCCAAGTGGGAGCAGCTTCAGGCAGAAGGGTCGGGGGAGGAAGGCAGCCCCTTGCCTGACTCCCCCGCCCCCATTCGAAGTTTCTAGTCCCGTTGGGAAGCCCTCCTGGGGTGTTGAAGCTCAGCCACGCGCTTCTCACCCAAGAAGAGAGCAGAGGCCAAGCATGTTCCCTGTGGACGCCAAGAAGCAGGCTGCCGGGCTGCCCTGGCTCTTCCCTCCGGTGCAGGACTCCCTCCTGCAGCCGAGCTTCCAGAAGCCGTGTCCTCACCGTCACCTCCCAGCGCAGGTGTGACCTCCGCACAGGAGTGACGGGCCCGGGATGCCTGGGTCAGCTGGGCCGGCTCCTGCGGGTCAGGCCCGGGCACGAACGGACACGGCAGCGAGGGGCAGGAGAAGGTTCGAGGCCGCAGAGGCAGGGGCAGGCGCGGGCAGATCGGGACAGGAGGCCTTTGTTGCTGTGTTGCTTTCTGAGCTACACCAGACAGGATTAGGCAGAGGGCCTTTGTTTTTCTGTGTTCAGGGACTCTGAGCTCTGGCTCGACTCATGTGTTGCTGCCAGAGCAGTTCTAGAAAGGAGAGAGAAATGAGGTAAAGTGGCGGGAGGTGCTGCTGGCCGCTCTGGGGCTCCCCTGGGAAGGGCAGGAATGGGGTGGGGGAATCTCCTGAGTGTGACAGTGGGGGAGGTGACGGGGCCATGGGAAGCAGGGGAAGGACAGAGCCTGGTTTGCAGCCAGATTGTCTGGGAGGCCTGGCCCCCCTACCACACACCCCACCCTGCTCTCCCATGCCCTCCTCTTCCCCATCTTCAGTGGGGCTGGTGTGGACAAAGCTGCCGCAGGCACCAGTGGCCTGAGTGGCTTTTGCTCTGCACTTTGCCGTTAGAAATCCTGTGTGCACCCCCGCACTACCCTCTCCCCAAAAAACCTCAGCCTGGAGTTGACGTATCTCTCTCAGAGCTCAGTAGGACTCCCTATGCAGCCCTGCTTGAACCTGAAGGTACTTGAAGGAGATGTGCTGGTGAGAGATAAGGTCCCTTGCCTACTTTTTGGTGGTGGTGGTGGGGGGGGGAGTCCAAAAATGCCATCAGGATTCTGAAATCCATTTGGGCAGGACTTCGATCCCAGTTCCTCCTCTCGGTGGGTGACATTTCCATGACGTGTCTGACCCCAGGGTCCCCTTGGAGTTAATTCTCCCCTGCTGGCTCGGAGAGGTTGCTGCATGGTGAGGAGGTCTACGGCCTCTCTGCACTTCGGGCCCCGTCCATCAGGACACGTCCCCTCCTGTCACGAGGCATCTGGGTGTGCGCCTCAGAGGGCTGGATCTTTCCCCACAGTGCTGGGCCTGCAGGGGTGGGGGAGGGTGCGGCTCAAATGTTCTGTGTGTTCTGGGGCGGGAGACAGTGAGAATGGAGGACAAGGACGCAGCATTGGGGCTGGCCTTGGACAAGGCCCGCTGGCCGCCCTGGAGGAGGAAGCAGCAGGTGAGAACCTCAGAAGGGCACCGAGGATGCTGCTGGCTCCGGTTCTGTGTCAGAGGCCTCCGGCCCGGGGCATGACCCAGTCCACGTGGGCCCACTTTGGGAAGGCGTCTGGAACTATGTGGGGTAGAGGGAAGAAGCAGGATTATGCAGTTCTGAGAGAGGAGCCAGAGCTGTAGAGAGGTCCGGGCTGAGGGCTTTGGGGACACGCCTCAAGTCTCAGGAACAGGAGACTCACAAGCTCCCTGCACAGCCCTGGGCTTCTCGGGGTCGCAGTTTCCCCCACACCCCTCTGCAAACAGGAGCTTCAAGAGGTCTCTCGGATGTAGAGGAATCGAACTGTGGCTTAGCGAGGGGAGAGAGGGGGCTCGGGGCATAATAGGAGCAGAGCCTGGCTTTTCTGAGAGGCCAAGATGCTGAGCCGTTCCCCCCGGACCCCGGTCCGAGCAGCGTCAAGCGATGTGTGAGGGCTTGGAGGGAGGGTCACCCCCCGCCCCTCGGGGACCGAGGAGCCAGGCTGCCCAAGGCAGGAGTCCCCGGATCACGCTCCCTGGTCTGTGGCTTCCTCAGAGTCTGGGGCGGGAGGGCCGAGCATCAGGTCAGCGCAGATAAATGCCCCCGCCAAGCCTGACTTTGGTAAGTGACACTGATGGCCTTGGTGGCTGGTAGTGACACCCTGCTTGCCTTTGTGGCCCTCTTTCCTCTCAGCTCCTGCTGCCCACGAGCTGTCCCCACGGCAGCAACACGAAAGCCCGCTTCTGCCTTTGGGGACCTCGCCGGAGTGATTGACCTGTTTCCCTTAAAAAGACGCAGGCGTCCTCCCTTTGTCCCCGCATTCATCCTGCCGTGAGCAGGGCAGGGACCTGTCCCCGGGAAAGCGATTTATTTCACTGCTGTTGGGGACACGTCTGGGTGATAGTTCTGTTACAGAGAAACGCCGCCTCCTTTTACTCTGGAGCTCCCCCGGGTTTTTGGTCTCTTTCGGTGCTTGCGACATTGCTTTGCAACACAGCGTTCTTACTCTGCAAGGCTTGCAGCAGCCCTTGGCCAAAGGTCATGCTGTGTGACTCCCAAACTGGGGTCTCAGGGAAAGAGCGGGCGGGGGGGGGGGGGCTGGGGGAAGGGGTCGCGGGTGCTCTCAGAGGAAGGACATCTGTCTCCGATCCCTGATGTGGCTCAAAGCAGCTGCATGGGCTTGGCGAGGTAGTTACCTCCCACGGCCAGGTTCTTGAGGGTGTGGGGAACACAGGATGCGGAGAGCCCTTGAGTTTGAAGTTAGGAGGGTTGAGGTCCTCAACTACAGGAGACCTCTGGACCTACAAGAGTTCTGTCACTCGTAGTCTTTATCAGCACTGGCTGGCCGAGCAGTCCCCAAGTCCTCAAGTCTGTGTCCCATAGGACAAACGTAGGTGCTGCTCCCAGGCCCTCCTTCAAATAGTCTCAGGGAGAAGGAAAACTCCAGAAGGCAGGCTGAAGCCAGCCTCCCTATTCTGTGGACACCAAAGCGTCAGCCTTCTCCTGCTGTTAGTTCTGAGAGAAAGCTCACATGACAGAGAGCCTGAGGGGAAATCTCACAGCATGTTTTGTCACGAGCCTCCATCTCTGCGAGCTCCGTCTGGTCAGGAGGACACAGCCAGGGTCCGTGACTCTATCTGGGGGCTGTGGCTTGGGAGCGAAGCCCTTCCCTTCAGAGGGAGCCAGATGCCACGCCGGCCAGTGAGGGCTTGATTCCGTTCTTTCCCACAGTCAGTGGGGAGCAGAGGAGGCATCACAAATATAGAATGCATTCTGAGAACGTCTTTCCTGGGAGAATTTAAATTCCGAGTCCCTGTTCGAATGACTCATAGAATCCTTCCATCGCTATGCCTGTTGGTTTGGCAACTCTGCTACCATAACAGGCGATGGCCCCACGTTCCCCTGGTACCAAATGGCCAGTCTGGTCCATATGAAGACCGGAGTGACCCCACGGTGCATGTTCAGGATGGCGTTTTTGGCCACCTTAGTGTTTCCAGTGGATCAACCGCTTGACCAAATATTGTCTCACACGAACTGATCCATTTTCTGGGCAAAGCTTCAGTTTCTGCAATGTGACTCTCTTAATTTGAGTCCTCAACGTGCAGAGAAACTTTTCTTCCCACTGCGGTTATTACATAAATGATGTTGTCAAGATTGACATTGACATTGGTTGCGACAGTGCTTCCCTCGAGTCTCAGGAGATGTTAAGAGCCCATCCAATAACTTTGGAGAATGTTGCACGGAATAGCCAGTCTCTTATAGATTCACAGTACGTGTTAGGATACTAAAGGCTCTGAGAAGTCCTGCTTTAAGCAAACCGTTTTATCCCACCACTTTCCCAATCTAATTAAACACAGAATGCTCTTCACTTAATACCTATCCGGAGAATGACACACACACTCTTTAGGTAACACTGGGTTATCGGGTGGTCAGAATTTTTTTTTTTTAATAGAATGAAGCAGGATATTAACCAACTGCTGACCTTCTATCACAATGAACGAGCACACCCCAACACTTTTGCCCAACAGGCTCAGTCGCTACTTCTGCCCTCTGCCTGGCAAAGAGACAGACATGATTCTGAGAGTGGTGGGCAGGTACTCTTGTGAAGGCAGGAAACCTTCAGTGTAGTATCTCCGAAGAAAATGGTAAGTCATCTCATGTAAGAGTGTAAGACTTCAGCACTAAAGCTGGCCACCCTCGCAGGCTGGTGAAGGACACCTCAGCTAGTGTTAGGACACAGCCATGAAGACCGGGAGCCCAGCCTCGGCACCTCTAGTAGCAGAATGGCTTGGGGTAAGTTACTTTTCCTTGTTCCACATTTGTTTCTGAGCTTGCTAACCCTCCGATACAAAGACTCTACCTAGACAGGTGCCCCAGATGCAACATCGCCATGAATCACTATTGTCTCCTGGTGGGGGACACCTTTTGGTTCTTGGGTCCATCTCTCTCTGCCGAGTGTCCTGGTGTAATCACATGGGCAGAGCGCCTTTGCCCCCTCCTGAGATGCTGGGGGGCTTGAAGTCAAGTGAAGGGAAGTAGGAAAGCGATGGGTGCCACTTCCTGTGAGGGTTGGTGGATTTCTCTGGCTGAGCAAGGAAGCAGATGCTTGGGGGTTAACAGACCCTCTCTGTCACAGTTGGACAGGGCCAAGCGGGAGTTCTCGGCAAGATTTTCCGACTTTGATCTCAAGAAGGCAGCTCTGCCTAACAAATAGTCTGAAATGTCAAAGAATAAATGTTAAAGCTTGAGGGGTCGTTCTCTGGGGAGTTGCCTGGGCTGGCTAGGGAGGGAGAGAGGGACACAGCAGAATCCTTCACATAAAGATTCTGACTTGGTTTTGTGATATTTAAGAAAAAAGAAAACTCTGAATTATTTATAGCACAGAAGAGGGAAGCAGGCTATAGAGAAGTGTCCAGGCGTAAGATGGTAGTTCACGTTCCTTTATGTAAATGCCCCAGCCTTGAACTGGTGAAACTTTTCTCGTTGGTGACATGCCGTTGACCTCTCCTTGAATTATGTATTGTTGTTGTTACAACTATGATTATTTTATTCATTAAGAAAACTCAAGTCCTTGGACATGGGAGTTGGGGGGAGGCAACTTCTAGAAAGGGTTGGTGCAGAAAGCAGGAGTTATCTCTTCCTCTTGAAGGATCTCCAGTACATCCTTCCCCATTCCCTTCCACTCCCACCGGGTTGTATACGGCTCCCAGATGGGTGCGAAACATGGTGGTTTTGGCCTGGCCACCAGTTGGCCACGTTGATATTATTTCAACATGGCGGGCACTGTCTCTCCGTTATTCCACTTGAAAAATGGAGGCAACTGTCCTATGCCTCTTCTGGGTATGCTGGGCCAGCGAATGATGCCCTGTGTTCAGAACACCTCGTGCCTGGGTGGGAGTGGAGGGGAGAGAAAATAATATCCGTGTTACACGGCAGAGGGGGAGGGAGGGCCAGGGAAGAAAGGAAGTAAAGAAATTTATAAAAGGAAAATCAGAAGTGACGGAAAGATTGGTGTTAAATCTGGAAGGAATGAGGTCTTTCATCTGTTTCTTTTGGACAGTGATGTTGTTTAGACGTTTTTTTAAAAAAAGGCTGCTTGTTGCTAATCACATCCTGATTCTATAGCCTGGGTAATTGAAATCTACTGATAATCTCAGAATTGCAGTTAAATTAAAAATGACAAGCTTCGGATGCTTTCCCTTCTCTCGCCACAAATAACACAAGTGTGCTCTCAGTGCCTGTACCTCTAATTGTTTTTGCACACCCCGGACCCTCTTGGGGATGCAAATGAATGGAACCAATTTTGTGAGGTTGGGGAAGTGGAGATGAAGCTAGTCCAAGTGCAAACGGGGTCATCAGTATGCCTCCCAACAAGCAATATGGTGTTTACCACGTATTGCTTTTATTGAAATTAATAATACTTTTGCCATTTTTCTAGATTTTTTTATCCACCTAGAAGAACCTAGAGAACATTTTGCACCTAAAATGTCACAGTGACACTCCCGTTATAAAACTCTGAAAATGTGCTTATTTTTATACTCGGTGACTTATTCTACCTCTCAGAAAGGTCTTCCAAATATTTTTCCTCCACTGCCCACTTTTCAGTGATGTAGGAGTGTGACCCACATCGCTGCACTGGGGCAGTGGTTCTCAGGCTTTTTGGTCTCAGGATCCCTCACAAATTATGATGACCCCAAAGAGCTTTTGTTTATGTGGGTTCTATCCATTTTTGTTATTGCAGGTGAAATCAGAACTGAGAAAGATTTAGGAACACAAGCGCGGGTACACACACACACACACACACACACACACTCTAGTTAGCCATCAGACGATGTCATCACATGGCAGGAAGCCACTGGAAACACTCCACGCATACCTGTGAGAGAATGAGGGTGAAAATATGCCAAGACCATCTTGGTAGACCTTAGTAGACCTTAGACCTTCCCAGGGAAATAGCTTTGACACATGACTCTCCTGGTAGGGTCTTGGGGCCACTGGGCATGTCTGGGCCACATTTTGAGCCATGCTGCTGTAGGGAAACTGAGGCACAAGCAGATGCTCAAATCAGAATCGCATTGGTGTCAGTGAATGATACCAGTCATGCAATTTGCTCCAAGGGTAAGGCTACCATCCGAACCCCAGGTCCTCATGCAGATACCACAAGAATGGTATAGTTCTAGGGCTGTGGTAAATACACAAGGACTTCCTCCGCTATGAAGAACGCTCAACAGTGGACATTTGCTTGCTCTGGAGAAGGAGCATGGGCTTGCTCTAGCAGTCAGCACTCTTGGCTGATTGAAGAGATTCATCATGAAGAGAGTTTGCAAAATCCCGCTGGTGAAAGAGAGTGGAACGGGTGGTGTGGGGATGGAGGGAATTTACAGTCAGCACCTCGCAGGCCAGAAGTCCCATCATGTGCATTCTAGCCGTACTGGTGTATCACATCTGGATCTGTCTAAGGAACATCTGGGGCTTGGGAGTGTTCTATAACGTCGCATAGGTGTGTCTGTTTAAGTTTAAAGACCCTGGCCCCTCCTGCACCCTCCTGACCTGGGCACTTTTTGTAGAGGAAGATTGGACTATGAAGAATATAATGCCTTAGGGAACTTTGGACTCTGTGCACACATCTGGCAGCTCCCTGGAGTTGTGGAGGTCTGGGTGCGTGGCACTCTTCTTCCTCTGTCTCCTGTCACTTTTACCTTCATGCCCCAGATTTATCACGTCTACCCCAGGAATCAAGAACTGCTCTTAGCTTGTTCTGAGAACCTCTTTGGCACCAGGACGTCACAGTCCTCTGCAGGAGAAATGGGTCTTTCAAGAGTGCTTCTGAGATCGTGAACAGCAGTGGTGGTTCATTGATTTGCCATTCAAACGTTGACCTGAAAGTCCTATTTCCTGCCTTCAAGAGCTTCCCAGTCTAGTCCATTGGTTCTCAACCAGTGGTGACTTGTTCCCCAGGGGATATGGGTGAGGACATTTTTGATTGGTAGAGCCCCTGGAACAAAGATATGACCCAAATGTCGATGGTGCCAAGGCAGAGAAACCCAGTCTACCTCAGAATTTCTCAGCAAGACAACCCTTCACCCACCTTCACACCACGTGCAGACTTCTCTATTGGTCTACTCTCCTCCAAAGGGTGTGCTGCCCTGCAGGCATGTACACTGTGAAGCCCGGGAGTTGGCCAAGGGGCTGGCTGCTGTTTAGGGCAGACGGGAGTGTGAGTGTCGCATGGTGCAGGCTGGGTGTGCACGTGTATGTGTGCAAGGCCCCGTTGGCTGTGGGAAAGCGAAGGGGAGCAGACTGGGGCCAACTCTTGGGCACTATGTGTCCCAGCTCACAACTCCAAGGAGTCTGAGACACCTGAATTCTCACCTGGCCCTCGAGCTCATTCTAAAAATATATTTAACAGGGTAGGAGGATAGGAGGTACTCCATTTCACAGTGTGTTAGCTTGATTTATAACTTTCAAATATTCAGACGTGTGAGATACCGACTTCCAGTAATTCTGTGGTTCCTGGTCCAGCAAATGTGAGGGGCAGGCCTGGTGCAGACTAGCGAGTCATTATGAAGCAGTACGTTGGAATTAGGCACGGGGTACGCAGAGAGGAAGGATGCCTAGTTTTCAAATGTAGTTCTTAAAAATACTGAATCATGACATCTGTTTGCAGCTGTGGAAGTAAGTAGAAATGGCAGTTCAAGGAAACCCACAATTAGGGTGATCAGTTGAGACTTTACACTGTTGTGTTGTTTAAAGAGATGTCCCTCTGTCGGAGCCTTAGGAAGCCCGATCTCATTGGATGCATGGTCTTCTTGCAGAGAGGCAACCGTGGGCTGCTCCAGGCAGGCCTTCTTCCTGCTGGGCCATCTCCATGCTGGGGCAGCACTCGTGCAGTGTCAAGCCCTTGTCAGGTTGCCATGGAGACCAATCTCGAGGCCCTCAACATTGATTAGTATTTATTGGGGATCTACAGTTTTCTGGATGTTGTGACCAGCACTGTGCAGGAGAGAGGGAGAAGGGTGGCTCCCTCTCCTCCCCCACTATGGATGATGGAGAGGGCATCGTTCTGTCACCGAGAGGTGAAGACCCAGGAGAAATTGAATGGGAAGGGTGTATTGTTTTCCTTCTAATAACATTGCTGTTTTTTTCTGATTACAAAAGTAATTTATATTCACAGTAGAAAATTTGTTGAAATATAGAAAAGCACACAAACACATAAATTATCCACCATCCCATCACCCAGAGACAACACTGTTAACATTTTAGCTTTCTGCCTTCTAATCTTTTTTATGTACTTATTTAATTATTTAACAGAATCAAATCATGCAGTGTGCATGCGCGCACACACCCTACGTGCCACTTCCTTTCTTTTATAAGATTGCATGTGCCATTTAAACAATATTTTGCAATATTAAAATTTTGCATAGGTTATTTCACATGGTTCCACACACACACACACACACACACACACACACACACACAGGTACATGAATATTCATAACAGCATTTATCAAAATATCCAAAAGGTAGAAAGAACCCAAATCCCTCTCCCTTGACAGATAGATAAATAAAACATGGTATATACGTAGAGTGGAATATTACTCAGCAATAAAAAGGAAGGAAGTACCCATCATACAGGCTACAACATTAACAAACTTCACAAACACTGTGTTAAGGGAAAGAAGCAAGACTCAAAAGGCCCCATTTTGTATGTTGCATTTGTATGAAATCTAGAAGGGGCAAATCTATAGAGACAAAGAGTAGGTTAGTGGTTGTGTCCGCCTGGGTTGGGGATGGAGAGTGACTGTAAATGGCCCCAAGAGATCTTATCGGGGTGATGAAAATTTTCTAAAGCTGGATTATGTTGGTAGTTGTGCCATTTGGTAGATAAACTAAAAATCGTTGAATTGTGCATTAAAGGGGGTGAATTCGGGGCTCTTGGTTGGCTCAGTCAGTGGAGCATGTGACTTTTGATCTCGGGTTTGTAAGTTTGAACCCTACATTGGGTATTGGGATAACTTAAAAAGATAAACATCTTTAAAAATAGAATAAAATAAAATGGGTGAATTTTATAGGAGGCAAATAATACCTCAATACAGTTTATATATATAATATAGTAGATACATATGTGAAACAAAATATCTGTAAATATGTCATATAAAATAAATGTAGATAGCATATTTATGTAAAATAAAGTTTATATATTGATAGCCTCTATATCAATAGTAATTGATACATGTATCAATAACATGTATTAATATATTGATATACAATAATATATATATATTGATGCATAATATTGAGGTAGAGGACATCTCTCTCTATAGACAAACTTTCTTTTACCTAAATATACTGTATGTATTTATTTTGTATATTATGTACTTCTATACATTTTATTTTACATATGTATTTACTATGTTATATATATATATAAGCTTTATTGGGGGTATTATTACACACATATTGAGGTGTTAATAACATGTATTGATTTATGAATATAAATTTATATGTCAATAATATTGAGATAAATAATACATGTATCTCAGTATCGAGGTAATTAATACCTCAATAATGTTTATATGTATAAACATATATATATTATATGCGTGTATATCAGGACCTACTTATGTATCTATCTAGATAGTGAGAATTCTCCTTCCTACACCTGTCTGTCGTCTGTAGGCTCTTTCTACTACTGCCATCACCACAGTGGAAACCACCATTAGAGCGTGTCCTTACCGATTACATATGAACAGATGTATATAAGCAACGATGAAACACATTCTTGTTTGTCCTTGTTTGCAATATATCATACATCCTATGCCACACTTTTTAGTATCCCCCTCTAGTTTCTGGATGCTCTTAGAGAACTTACTCCTTCTTTTTTGGGAAATAAGTACTATTCCATTGTATTGGTATATTCAAATTTATTTAATTTCTTCACAATATTTTTTCATGTTTCTTCTGTGGTTTGAACCTAAGTACATGAACGAGAGATATGATTGACTCTAAGTATCATATTAATATAGGGCCAGATACTCCCCTTGCCTAGCTGGTCTGTCTGTTTCGTGTATATAACCTATATGGGGATAGACCAACATGTACTGTCCATGGTAATATATGAGAATGGGGGTCCCTACAACCTCAATAAATAGAGGATCATGGCATGGATTTTAACAGATGGATTGTATTTCCCCTTGTGGATAAACCGTATTTCCTTCTTTTGCCCTCTGTGTTTGGAAACTTGAACTATTTTGTGATTCAGTTCTTATGAAAACCAGACCAGGTATTTCAGAACTTTCGGTAGCTAGGCTGAGTGAGAAGGACGGGATGGGCTCTGGCAGCCCCCATCAGGGGCACCGTGTGTCTGCATCACTGCCTTGTGGCCCATTTTAGACACCCCCGTTGTCTAGGGGTTCCCCAAATGGGTACCCAGCAGATAATCTTTACAGACAGTTGTCTGTCTGTAAAGATGTAACAGAGAGCCGACATAGGAACGCCCCCACCCCAAACCATGGTGACTTCACATCCCAGGACGGACAGTCGCTGAATGCAGGGGGCATTCCTTTTTCCCAGGTGACTTCAAAACGTTGCCAGTGTTCCCATAATGTTCTTCCCCCAAATACTCCCCCGGCCAGGGCCTTACCCCATCTTCTGCCTGGAGATTCTGAGCTGCACAGTTCAGAAATGTTAATGGAATTCTGAGTGAAGCTTCTAATCTCCGATGTCATACACATGGCTAACCAAGCGTGGCACCTTGACTTTCTCAAGGTCAGGGTGAGGGTTGGAAGCCAGTACCCGTGTATCCTGACCTCCTGCTCTGGCCTTTAAGCAGGTGGCCTCCCGGGAACACATTGAGTGGGACATGACAGCAGAGATGGAAAGCGGCTGTACGAAGGCCACAGACAAGTTCAGAGCGAGGCATTTGCAGCCAACCCATGGACTGGGCACCAGGCAGAGGAGGGGCCCAAGCTGGAGAGAAGTCAGCCCGCTGTAGCAAACCCAAGGATAAAGCACCAGGAAGTAGGAAAGGGTGGAGATCAATCATGAGCTTCTCGAAACCTGCGGGTTTTTAGTCAAGGGGTAGCATGTTTCCTCTCTTGCAGCTCTCAGTGGTGACAGCAAAGCCCATGTTGGGCTTCCAGCACGCCTCCTGCTCTTTTTCTAAAAGGGCCCTTAATGTCGTCCTTCAGGGGGTGGGCATGGGACAGAAACTGACAAGGGGGAGAACTGTGCCCTCCCTCCTTCTGAGTTCCTGGGCTGGAGGTGAGGTTGTGGGGACAGGGACGGTTCACAGCAGGTGAGACAGAAGTCACACAAATATAAGGCTGCGTATGAGCAGAAGGGGATGGTATTAAGGATGGAGCTCTGGTAGGAAAAACAAGCTGCGCAGGGGAGGAGCATTGACGTTGAACCAATAAGTGCAATTAGGGTTTGTGTCCCTTCCTACAGCCCAGGCAAGCTGCTCATTGGTCGTCCGTCAGAGCTGGCTGCCAAGAGGCCATGTGTATTCCAGGTTCCCTGGGTGCTGGTCCTTTCTGTCTGCCAGACTGAGGGAGGGACAGTGGATGCCGGCCGCGGATGCCTGCTCAGGCATGTGTGGCCCACCACAGGAGGCTTGCTGGCATCCTCCCACAAGCCAGGGTAGCTGGGAATCGAAGCACAGGATGGGAAGGAGCTCTGTGAGACTGCCCTGCCCCCTTCCTTGCAATGGGATTGCAAAGAGGCAGTTGCCAGTGATTGGAGCCGGAATTAGCTTCTGATGACCCGGCCGGAGGGCAGCGGTACCCTCACCAACACACCAGGGGCCACGCGCCGCTCACTCTCTCTAGCCAGGACCCTGGCAGGACCTGTCCCAGCTCAGGAAGTAGGGTCCAGTCAGGGGGTCACAGCGTCCCGCCAGGAAGTGGCTCTGCCCCTACAGCCACTTTGAACTTGGTCTTCTTCCTGCCTGTCTGACTTCTCCCTCCCTGCCCTCGGCTCCTGCTGTCACTGGCCTGACATTCTGCAAATCTGTCAATGGTGCCAGGGCTCAGCACAGTGGGTGATTGATACATAGTTGCTCATTTCTCAGAAGCTGTTAAGGAAGGCATTCATTCAATACTTTCCTTTCTAAAGATCTCCCAGTAAAGGGGGCTTTCAGTCTCCCTGGAAGTCTACCCATGCCACTACCTAGGTTGTTTTGACCTCTGTGACACACACGACCTTGATTGTGTTCAGTGACTTAATGAATGAGACGACTGGATGATTGGAACTTAATGCAGGAGGTGGGGCTATGCATCAGAGTTGAAAAGATGATTTCAAATCTGGGTTGCTGCTTCATAGGAAGATGGCTGGGCACGATTGAATCGTGCATGACGTTGTGATAGATAGCTCTATGTTTGGGTTCCCCAGAATTCCAGAATCCTGATCAACCCATGTCTGACAAGATAGGTGAGCACCCCTGGTCATCTTAGCGGGATGGCTAAGGGTGAGAGAGCTCAGGTAAGCTTTGGTCAGACTGTGGAGGACTTGAGGCTCACTGGTGTTGAGTGTGGGCTAAGGAAAAGCCTTTTGATTTGGGCGTCAAGAGATCACTG